>NC_053037.3:470604519-470907549 GCF_002575655.3 Aegilops tauschii subsp. strangulata | reverse complement strand
CACCATTGTGCCGCCAATAATCTCTGATGATGCCGTTCCTCTACCAAGGCCTCATACTATGGAACGCGCGTTCAATCATGGTGAGTTGGTGACTGTAAAATGGCATCATGGTTCCACCCACTGCTCCCGAGCCACAATATGATTATCATGTGGAGCAGAGGCCTCAAGTTCAGAAGCCTAAGCCAAGATTGCCAAGGCTTCCAAGTGCTGCCACAACTCAAGGCTCGTTCAGTGTGCTCAGGTTCAGAGAGCACAATACCTTCTTTGATAGCGCCAAGAACCCATACACGAAGCCAAAGATATCCTCTAATAGGTTTTGGATCCATCAGCAGTGAAGCTACTACTCTTGCATCTTATTCAACCAGGACCGGATTTTTCCACATAAGCGTCTGGATTGTGATGCTATGGCTGGGCTGCCATGCCTCGAAGAGGCCCTTGATTGTTTTCGGGATGTTGGGCTGCTGCCGTTTGTGACTGACGATGAGCACTGGAATGAAGAACTTCTGCCCCATTTCTATGCAACATTGCACATTCGAAGCTACAACAGGGATCCGAAGACTTGGGTCGTTGAGTGGATGACAGGAGATATTCATCACGAAGCCAAAGCTCAGGATATCATTGAGCTTACCTCCCTGTCCACTCCAGGTGAGTTATACGAACCTGGTTGTCAGCTTCATCTGAACGAACTGCGAAGCATCTTTCAGAAGCCAGAGCCCAACATGAGCCAAATGTTGAGCATGATGAAGCCATTTCCCCATGACGTCGAATACCCCAAGGAATTCTTTGTTAAGGACCTTGAGTACTTGCCACGCACAATCGATCATATTCTAAGGCGTACTCTCTGGCCTATCAAAGGAAACTCTTCTGAAGCTAAACTCGAAGGCGCCATGAAGACATTGGTTTTCTATATCATCAATGGCATCAGATTCAACACTCGGGATTTCTTCATCCGATAGCTTGCTGCTTCTGGGATTGATCTTTTTGGCCTGAAGTTTTATGCTCCATGGGTGATGCGCTTGATCAAGCTTCATTCAACCATCGACTATCAACCTTCAGCGTGCAACCATATTGTATTTCTGCCTGATGTTGATATGTCCATTGAAGCCATCTACCCCGAGCCAGCAAAGAAGCCACTCCACCTTCAGAATGCAGAATTTCAAAGCTTCATGCAGCCTATTGAAGGGATTCATGTGCCAAATGCTGCAACTCCTGCTTATTCTCTGGCTGGCAACATGCGTATGCCGCATCAAGCCAACACTGAAGCCACTGCCATCACAATTGCTCAAAGGCCTCAGAAGCGTCCTCATGTCCTCAACGACCGTGAGCTTCTGGTGTCTTTACATCAAAAGGAGGATAGGCATCATGACTGGCTGAAGCGTCAGATGCAGAGTCTCTTGGTGGATGTTAATCGCATTCGCAACTTGGCCACCAAGAACTCATTTATCGCACATGAAGCCCGTCGGCGGGCCTGGAAGAGCCTAACATTGCTCGGCTCTGAAGATGGTCTTCGCGAAGATGGCTTCATCGAGAGCTTCAAGTTTGACTCCAGGCCTCCACCAACTACAAGCTGGCATCGCATACCTTCCATTGAAGATTCAGAACATTCATCTTCGGCTGCAACTGTTGTTGCGAGAGTCGTCGATGAAGAAGATGACGCCACTTCACCAACTCTGGATGCACTGCGCCACGATTCTGCTTCAGGCCCTTCTGCACCACCAAACTCCAACGTCGACCCTGCTCCATCTTCTACTCCAACTTGGAACGAGTAGATCCTCTATGTCTTCAAACCTTTTCGGTCATTACTGACAAAAGGGGGAGAAGCATATGAGGTTGATAGTCTTCAAGCGGGTCCTTATGGGGTGGTTGCATTAATTTTTGCTAAGTTCTTACAACTCTCGTTTTGAAACTATTTGGCTCTTGAATTGTAACACTTAAACTTGATGGTCATCTGCTACTTTTGCTGCCATTTTGTGATGCGATGATAAATTCCGCATTAAGTCATTCTACAGATGCCCATTTTTCATTGTGCATGCCATTATCTTTGTTATGTTTATATATGCATGATGAATTGTCTTCGTAAGTTGAAGAGGATCTCCACAAAGTAAAACCCGCCATATGCATTTGCATTCAAAAGCAAACTACTTATATGCACATCTTCAGGGGGAGCCTTTTGCAACTTATGAAGACAATGACTTTGATATTTAACTTTCACATGCTTTTATCCCCGTTGAAAACTTCAACCAGTTTGTCATCAATCACCAAAAAGGGGGAGATTGGAAGTCCATCTAGTGCCACCCCTAGTTGGTTTTGGAGTATTGACGACAAACTTGGTTGAGGGACTAATGTGTTTGTGAGAATTGCAGGATAACACAAGTAGTAGTCCCTTATTGATTCGGTTTACCTACCACAGATGACCCCTAAAAATGTGTGAAGACATTGAAGACAATGGTGGTTCATGACGACATTCACGATGATGATTATGACATGTGAAGACATTCACTTGAAGACTATGGAGTGCGAAGACATAGTTGTTTTGTAGTTTCCTTTTCTTCTTTATTGAGTCATAGGAACCACCGCACTGTTAAGTGGGGTCGAAGTGAACAAAGTCAGAGTGACTGATGTGATGCTCAACCTAAATCCTATGTCTTCGAGCGAAGACAATGAGAGCAAATCTTATCCAGAGATGGATGAGTCAGCTTTGCTTGTAGCCCAAGTAAAGCTGCCGCGTGTGTTTGAAATCCGACCGTTGGACACATGTCGGTTCCTTAGTGACCCAGGGTCATTTCGGACATATCAGGTTGGGTTGCCTCCTGGGTATAAATAGCCCACCCCCTACACCATAAATTGGTGGCTGCTTAGAGTTAGTGCATGGCTTTTGTCATTTGAGAGCAACCCACCTCCGAAGCATTTGAGAGAGATATCCTTGCGAGGACAAAGCCCAAAACACCCAGAGCCAAAGAGTGTTAGGCATCACTGAAGTCTTTCTGTCCGCGTGACCTGAAGACTTGTTACACTTGAGGACTGTGAATCCTCCAGCTGGTTAGGCGTCGCGTTCTGAGCATCCAAGAGTCATTATGGATCGCCGGTGAACAAAGTCTGTGAAGGTTTGGAAGTCTACCTTGAAGACTTACCAAGAGTGATTGGGCGAGGACTGGGTGTCCTTAGCTCAAGGGGAATAACGTGAAGACGTGGTCTTCTAAGTTAAATCTCAGCCTCCCTAACCAGACGTACAGTTGTCACAACAACTGGAACTAGTCTACCAAATCCTTGTCCTCACCAAGCAACTGGTTCTATCCCTCACTTCCCTTTACTTTACAGTTTGTCTTCGTGAAGTCCTTGCTTCCTTGTCTGATCTGTTTGACTCCACTGAGTGAAGACTATTTCCTGTTTGGCTTCATACTGTCGTCCATCCTGATCCATACTACCTAGCTGCTGATAGTCTTCGTGCTTTCACTACTTGCTTACTTGACTATTGCTTGTCTAGTGTAGTCTATCTTCCGCTGCATATCAATAGGTTCATTTCTACTGTTAGTCTTCAAAGACCTTGTGTTTTGAATACTTTCATAAAAATCGCCTATGCACCCCCCCTCTAGTCGATAACTAGCACTTTCACATCCAAGAGTCATTGTGGATCGCCGGTGAACAAAGTCTATGAAGGTTTGGAAGTCTACCTTGAAGACTTACCAGAGTGATTGGGCGAGGACTTGGTGTCCTTAGCTCAAGGGGAATAAGGTGAAGACGCGGTCTTCTGAGTTCAATCTCAACCTCCCTAACCAGACGTACAGTTGTCATAGCAACTGGAACTGGTCTACCAAATCCTTGTCTTCACCAAGCAACTGGTTCTATCCCCTACTTCCTTCACTTTTCAGTTTGTCTTCATGAAGTCATTACTTGCTTGTCTGATCTGATTGACTTCACTGTGTGAAGACTATTACCTGTTTGCCTTCATACTGTCTTCCATTCTGATCCATACTACCTAGCTGCTGATAGTCTTCATACTTTCACAATACTGCTTACTTGACTATGGCTTGTCTAGTGTAGTCTATCTTACGCAGCATATCAATAGGTTCATTTCATCTGTTTGTCTTCAAATACCTTGTGTTTTGAAGACTTTCATAAAAATCACCTATTCACCCCCCCCTCTAGTCGATAACTAGCACTTTTAGTCGCAAAAATGTTTTTGACAAATTTAAGGAGTTGACTACGATGAGACTTTCTCACCCGTAGCGATGCTTAAGTCCGTCTGAATCATGTTAGAAATTTCCACATTTTCTGATTATGAAATCTGGCAAATGGATGTCAAAACTGCATTCCTTAATGGATATCTCAAAGAAGAGTTGTATATGATGCAACCATAAGGTTTTGTCAATCCTAAAAGTGCTAACAAAGTGTGCAGGCTCCAGCGATCCATTTATGGACTGGTGCAAGCATCTCGGAGTTGGAATATACACTTTGATGAGGTGATCAAAGCATATGGTTTTATACAGACTTACGGTGAAGCCTGTATTTCTGAGTGGGAGCTCTGTAGCATTTCTGATATTATATGTAGATGATATATTATTGATTGGGAATGATATAGAATTTCTGGATAGCATAAAAGGATACTTGAATAAGAGTTTTTCAATGAAAGACTTCGATAAAGCTATTTATGAAGGAAATATGCCCTAGAGGCAATAATAAAGTTGTTATTTTATATTTCCTTATTCATGATAAATGTTTATTATTCATGCTAGAATTGTATTGACCGGAAACCTTAATACATGTGTGAATACATAGACAAAACACCAAGTCCCTAGTGAGCCTCTACTTGACTAGCTCGTTGATCAAAGATGGTTAAGGTTTCCTAACCATGGACATGAGTTGTCATTTGATAACGGGATCACATCATTAGGAGAATGATGTGATGGACAAGACCCATCCATTAGCTTAGCATGTTGATCGTTCAGTTATATTGCTATTGCTTTCGTGTATGTCAAATACATATTCCTTTGACTATGAGATCATGCAACTCCCGAATACCGGAGGAATGCCTTGTGTGCTATCAAATGTCACAACGCAACTGGGTGATTATAAAGATGCTCTGCAGGTATCTCTGAAGGTGTCTTGTTGGGTTGGTGTGAATCGAGATTAGGATTTGTCACTCTGAGTGTCGGAGAGGTATCTCTGGGCCCTCTCGGTAATGCACATCATAAGAAGCCTTGCAAGCAAAGTGACTAATGGGTTAGTTGCGGGATGATGTATTACGGAACGAGTAAAGAGACTTGCCGGTAATGAGATTGAACTAGGTATGAAGATACCGACGATCGAATCTCGGGCAAGTAACATACGGATAGACAAAGGGAATTATGTATGTTGTCATAAGGTTCGGCCGATAAAGATCTTCGTAGAATATGTAGGAGCCAATATGGGCATCCAGGTTCCGCTATTGGTTATTGACAAAAGAGGTGTCGCGGTCATGTCTACATAGTTCTTGAACCCGTAGGGTCCGCACGCTTAACGTTCGTTGACGATATAGTACTATATGAGTTATGTATGTTGGTGACCGAATGTTGTTCGGAGTCCCGGATGAGATCACGGACATGCCGAGGAGCTCCGGAATGGTCCGGAGGTAAAGATTGATATATAGGATGATATGGTTCGGCCAAGGGGTTAAGCCCACGGGGCTTTAGGTCGGTGCAAAAGGAGTTCTGCGGAGGCCAGGAGGCCAAACGCCGGAGACCCTGGCGTCTGGCCCTGGGCCACAGGCCGAGGCCTATGGCGTCTGGGCCAGATGCCAAGGACCGTGGCGTCTGGTCCTGGAAGCCCAAGAAGGACTCTTCCTTGCGGGCAAAACCGACTTTGAGGAGGCTTTTACTCCAAGTTTCGACCCCAGGGCTCAATATATATATAGAGGGGCAGGGCTAGCACCTGGAACAGATCAAGAATCACCAAGCTGTGTGCCGGCAACCCCATCCCCTCTAGTTTATCCTCCATCATAGTTTCCATTGTGCTTGGTGAAGCCCTGCGGAGATTGTTCTTCACCAACACCGTCACCACGCCGTCGTGCTGCGGAACTCATCTGCTACTTCGCCCATCTTGCTGGATCAAGAAGGCGAGGACGTCATCGAGCTGAACGTGTGCTGAACACGGAGGTGCCGTACTTTCGGTACTTGATCGGGACGCATCGTGAAGGTGTACGACTACATCAACCGCTGATACGTCTCCAACGTATCTATAATTTTTTGTTGTTCCATGCTATTTTATTATCAATCTTGGATGTTTTATAATCATTTTATAGTCATTTTATATCATTTTTGGTACTAACCTATTGACATAGTGCCAAGTGCCAGTTCCTATTTTTTCATGCTTTTTACATCGCAGGAAATCAATATCAGACGAAGTCCAAATGCCACGAAACTCCACGATGATTTTTTATGGGCCAGAAGGAAGGCAATGGGCCCTGGTTGCACCTGGGGGTTCCCTGAGGGGGGCACAACCCACCAGGGCGCGCCAGGAGGCCCAGGCGCGCCCTGGTGGGTTGTGCCTACCTCGGGTGCCCCCGGACCGCCTTTTTGTTCTATAAATACTACAATATTCCAGAAAGCCTAGAACAATCGACGAAATATTCATCCAGCTGCCGCAGAGTCCAGAACCCCCAGATCCAATCTAGACACCATCTCGGATGGGGTTCACCACCTCCATTGGTGCCTCTCCGATGATGCGTGAGTAGTTCCTTGTAGACCTTCGGGTTCGTAGTTAGTAGCTAGATGGCTTTCTCTCTCTCTCACTGAATTCTTAATACAATGGTCTCTTGGAGATCCATATGATGTAACTCTATTGCAGTGTGTTTGTTGGGATCTGATGAACTTTGAGTTTATGATTAGTCATATCTTTTTATATCCATGAAAGCTATTTGAGTTTATTTGATCTCTTATATGCATGATCTCTTATATGCATGATCTCTTATATGCATGATCTCTTATAGCCTCGTGTTTCTTCTCCGATATTTGGGTTTTCTTTGGCCAACTTGATCTATTTATCTTGCAATGGGAAGAGGTGCCCGGTAGTGGGTTCGATCTTACGGTGCTCGATCCCAGTGACAGAAAGGGAACCGACACGTATGTATCATTGATACTAAGGATAAAAGGACGAGATCTATATCCACCGCCATATAGATAAACTGATCTTGACTACATCATATCATCGTTCTTATTGCATTACTCCATTTTTCCATGAACTAAATACACTAGATGCATGATGGATAGAGGTCGATGTGTGGAGTAATAGTAGTAGATGCAGGCAGGAGTCGGTCTACTAATCTTGGACGTGATGCCTATGTAATGATCACTGCCTGGATATCGTCATAATTATTTGAAGTTCTATCAATTGCCAACAGTAATTTGTTTACCCACTTTTGCTATTTTTCTCGAGAGAAGCCACTACTGAAACCTACGGCCAACGGGTCTTCTTTCTCATATATTTGCTTGCGATCTATTTTTCCTTTGCATTTTTATTCAGATCTATTAAACAAAAAATCCAAAAATACTTTGCTGCACTTTATTTTATTTGCGATCTATTTATTCAATCTATTACAACTTTCTCCCGTCAACACGCAACTTCTGGCGCCGTACCCCGAAAGGGATTGACAACCCCTTTAACACGTCGGGTTGCGAGGTGTTATTATTTGTGTGCAGGGGTTGTTTACGTTGTGTTGCTTGGTTCTCCTACTGGTTCGATAACCTTCGTTTCATATCTGAGGGGAATACCTACCGCCGTTGTGCTACATCATCCCTTCCTCTTTGGGGAAATACAAACGTAGCTTCAAGTGACATCAAAAGGAATTTCTGGCGCCGTTGCCGGGGAGGATCTTCAACACATACCAGGTTCCTCATCACAAATCTCATCTCCATGCAATTTACATTATTCGCCATTTGCCTCTCGTTTTCCTCTCCCCCACTTCACAAAAATTTGCTGTTTTATTCGCCTCTGTTTTTCCGTTCGCCGTTTTCTTGCCGGATCTGTTTTTGTGTGCTTTCTTGTTTGTGTAGTCATGATGCCTCAAAGAAAAATTATGATGTTCCTTACCCAAATATTTTGCTTGAAATTGAGAAAAGTACTAAGGAATATATGACTACACAATTTGAGCATAATAAGTCTTTCACGGAAGAACTTAAGGAGCACTCCATTGTGCTAGATGCTATCACAAAGCAACTTGATGATATTAGTAGAGAAGTTTGCAATCTCCAATCTAAGTATGCTTTTGCTGAAAGTTTGTTGGGAAAAATATCCGATGCACAAGCTACCTTAGTAAATCAAATGGCTGCCAAACCAATCTCGTTAGAAGACAAAAGTGATGAAGATCTTAAAATGATTGGTGTTTCTTCTATTGATTCTTTATTTAGTAAAGTTAAGAATGATCAAAAAGGGACTGGAGAAGAGTTAACTTTAGGTAGAAGGCGTCCCAATATTTTGGAGGGTGAAAATCTTGTTGAGAAAATTGATGAAAGTGGGTTTGGAGGGGTCAAATCTTTAAATAGTGATGTGCCCACTCTTTTGTATTACAAAGACTTTAATTATGATAGTTGCTCTTCGATTGATTGTATTTCTTTGTTGCAATCCATGATAAATCCATCCCATTCTTATGAACAAAATAAAGCTTTTACTAAACATATTGTTGATGCTATGATGAAAGCTCTTGAAGAAAAGTTGGAATTAGAAGTTTCAATTCCTAGAAAATTGCATGATGAATGGGAACCTACTATCAAAGTCAAGATTAAAAATTATGAGTGTTTTTCTTTGTGTGACTTGGGTGCTAGTGTTTCTACAATTCCGAAATCTTTATGTGATGTGCTTGGTCTTACTAATCTTGAAGAATGTTCTTTGAATTTGCACTTGGCGGATTCTACTATTAAAAATCCTATGGGAAAGATTAATGATGTTCTTATTCTTTCAAATAGGAATTATGTGCCCATAGATTTTATTGTTCTTGATATTGATTGCAATCCTCTTGTCCAATTATTCTTGGTAGACCGTTTTTACGCACTATCGGTGCCGTGATTGATATGAAAGAAGGCAATATTAAGTTCCAATTTCCTTTGTGGAAAGGTATGGAACACTTTACTAGAACTAGAATTAAGCCTTATGAATCAATCATGAGGGAATCTTATGTATCTCAAACCAAAGATGGCAAAACTTAGATCCTTGTTTTTATGCCTAGCTAAGGGCGTAAAACTATAGCGCTTGTTCGGAGGCAACCCAATGAATAAAATTTATTTTTGCTTTTTGATTTCTGTTCTTGAGTGTGTACACAATTATTGTACTGTTATGATTGTGTTTTTTATGTTTTAATTAGTGTTTGTGCCAAGTAGAACAAATAGGATCTTCTTGGGTGATAGTTGTTTGATCTTGCTGAAAAAGACAGAAACTTTGTGCTCACGAAAATAATTGTTAAAATTCACCAGAACGTGATAAAATGCCAATTCTTTTTGAGGAAGATCAATATACATATTATCCAGGTTCTCCTAGTTGTTCAGAATATTTGGAGTTCCAGAAGTATTCGAACAAATCAGATTGCTACAGACTGTTCTGTTTTGACAGATTCTGTTTTCTTTGTGTTGTGTGCTTATTTTGATGGCTCTATGGTTTTCTTTGATGGGTTTTGACCATAGAAAAGTTGGAATACAGTATATATAATACAAAAAAATAAGAATAGGTTTGATACATCACTTATAGTAGTGATTTATTTTTCTTACACTAACGGATCTCACGGAAGTTTTGTTGAGTTTTGTGTGATTGAAGTTTTCAAGTTTTGGGTTGTCTTACGATGGATGAAGGAAGGATGTAAGAGCCTAAGCTTGAGGATGCCCCGGCATCCCAAGCTATTATCCAAAAATGAGCAACCAACTAAGCTTGGGGATGCCCCCCGAGTGGCATCCCCGCTTTCTTCCAACAACTATCGGTATTTTACTCAAGGCTATATTTTTATTCGTCACATGATATGTGTTTTGCTTGGAGCGTCTTGTATGATACGTGTCTTTGCTTGTTTTATTTTGTGTTTTAAGTCATCAATCCTTGCTGGACACACCTATTTGAGAGAGCCAAAATTATATCATGACTTGTTAGAATTGCTCTCTATGCTTCACTTAAATCTTTTATGACCTAGGACTTGCTCTAGTGCTTCACTTATATCTTTTTGAGCACGGTGTGCTTTGTTATTTTTGAAGAAATGCTCTCTTGCTTCACTTAGATTTATTTGAGAGTTAGTAAAATTTTGAAGAAATTCTCTCTTGCTTCACTTAAATTATTTTGAGAGAAAGAAATTTTTCTATGCTCATGATCTTCACTTATATTTGTTTGAGCTTGTGAAAAGCAACACATGAAAATTAGTCCCAAAGTGATAGATATCCAAGAAGGATAAAGAAAAACAAAATGTCATGAAGATCATTGGACAAAATAAACTTGATTCTTAGTAATAGTTTTGAGATATGATGATGTGATATGTGAGTTATGTTGATGAGTAATTATGCTTTAGTAAGAATATTGGTGTTAAGGTTTGTGATTCCCTATGCATGCACGAAAGTCAATAATCATGCAAGTATATCCTACTTGTGGTGCATTATTCGGTGTTAATTATTCTTAATGCTTGCTTATGAGATTATTCGTTCCTTGGTTGGTCGCTTCCCAATCTTTTGCTAGCCTTCATTTTGCACTAAGTATGATCTCTACTTGTGCATCCAAAATCCTTAAACTGGTTTTGCCACATGAGTCCACTATATCTACCTATATGCGGTATTTTTTTCCATTCTAAGCAAATTTGTATGTGCCACTCTAATTTTCAAAATAAACTTCTCTTTTGTGTGTTTGTTTCACTCGCGGAACGGTAACGGGTGGCTAATATTTTCCATGCTGGATGTGTTATTCTCAATATGAGTGTTTATTCACTTGTCATTGCACGAGAGTAAGGCAAAGGTCTTAGGGATGCCCAGTCCCGAAATGCAAAAATGAATTTACTTTATGTTGTCAAATAATAAATTCCTTGGAAAGTGTTGGTGTGGAGGGCACCCGTGGATACGGTTAGCCATGGAAAGTGTGTAACACCCCGAATGTAGCTTTCCATATTTGTAACTCCAACTCTTGCCATTTTCGGCTATGTGTTATGATATTCCCTTCGTGGTCGGGTTTCTGTTTTTCGTTTTTGCATTTTTTTCATGTCATGCATCTCTTATCATGTCATCATCTGCATCTCATTCGCATACGTGTTCGTCTCATGCATCCGAGCATTTTCCCCGTTGTCCGTTTTGCAATCCGACACCCCACCTCCTCCGGCGCACCCCTCTTGTTTCTTTTCGTGAGCGGGTGTTGAACATTCTCGGAATGGACCGAGGTTTGTCAAGTGGCCTTGGTATACCACCGGTAGACCACCTGTCAAGTTTCGTGCCATTTGGAGGTCGTTTGATACTCCAACGGTTAACCGGGTAACTTCAAAGTTCTTTTTGTGTGTTGCAGCAAAACCCCCCTCCAAACAGCCCAAAACTCCTCTAAGTCTCTTCCATGCTCTAGGTCGTTCGATCACGATCGTGTGGGCGAAAACCGCACTCCATTTGGTGTCTCCTAGCTCCCTCTACCTATAAAACACCTCCCCCTCCGAAATATTCGCGGTGCAAAACCCTAGTCCACTTCCCCTCTCCGCGGCCGGACGCGTCCGCCGCCGCCGGACAAATTCCGCCGCCGCCCACAGCCACTCACGGCGCGACACGTCAGCGCCCCGCGCCCACATTGCCGCCGGCCCGCCCGGGGCCCGTGCGGGGCCCTCCCGGCCCGCTCCTCCCTCGTCGCTGTCCTCCCTCGTTGCCCGCGCCTCCACCACGCGCCGCCGCCGTCCTCCCTCGTCGTCGCCGCCTCATCGTCCTCCCTCGTCGCCGGTGAGCCGCCGCCGCCACCGGACGCGCCGCCCGCCTCCACCGCGGGCCGCCGCGTCCCCACGTCTCCGGCGACCGCCCCCCCCCCCTCTCTGGCCGATCCTCCTCGCCGCCTCCACTCCATCTTCCTCGCCGGCGCCTCCTCTCCGGCGAGGGACTCCGGCAGCCCGAGCCTCGGCCGCGCCCCGATCCGATCTGAGACGACGGTTGACTTTTCCTTCCCTCTCGTTTTTCTCCAAGTCATGAAATATTTGCAATACATGCTCATGTTCATCGCATCATAACTCTCTGCATATAGCTCCGTTTTGTGCGTATAATATATCGAAATGTTTGCCTCGAGATGCGCTTTATTTTGTTCCATTGCACCATGTTCATTTGAGTCCATCTTGATGCCCAAATCTCTGATTCAAGAGTGCTAGATGCTGTTAACTGCTGTTACTTACCAGAACTTGAGGATTTGTTATTTTTGTTGCTTTTGATGTGTGCATCTTATGGGCATAAGCTCTACATGTGTTTTGATGTATGCCATGCTATGTTTACAGAGGTGTATGCCATGTATTTTTGTGATCTCTATAGTGATTAGCACAAGCATGCAAACTAGGCTTGATGTTTCTGATTTCAGGGACTTAGTAATTTTACCAAGTCTGTGCCTGCTGTTATTTTATTGCTATGTATCCATGTGGCTACAGAGAGATCCATGCTCCTTTTGGAGATTTTCAGTAAGGATGTTCCGTAGATATGGTTATTCTCTATCCATTCATGCCTCTTTTTGCAATTATGGAGTGCCGTAGCATGACACAATCTTGCTCTACTTTTGCTATAGAATGTTCGTGGCAGATTGTTTACGTGTTATTCAATTTTGCCAAGGTTATTGTAGTTGTTTCATACATGCTATGAACTTGCTCTTGCCATGGATAGCTTCATAAACATGCAATCTTACTGTAGGTATGCTTGTTTTGTCATGCATTGCTTTGTGGTGAGTGCATCAAGCTCACAAAGATGCCCTCATAATGTCTGTTTCTGCCATGCTCTGTTTTCTGCCAAGTCTGGAACCTATTAACGAAACTTGCTATGTTTACATGGTTGCCATCATATCTTCTGGTCCTTTTTGGCTTATTGTCAGTAAGGGACTTTTGTTCTATGCATTTAGTAGATTCATGTCATGCCTTGTTTTGCTATGTTAAGTTCCTGTAGCATGTTGATTTCTTACTCTGAACATTGCTACCTGATGCTGTTTCTGCCATGTCCAGTAATTTCACCAAGTCTGTGAACCTGTTATCTTTTGCACTTTTGCCATGCTTGTTTGAACCTGCTGTGGTGTGATCTAGCCGTAGCTCAGTGTTCATCTTTTGTCAAGCATCTCCTTTAGATTATTGCCATATGCTTTGTTGCTATGTTGGAGTGCTGTAGAATAGTTTCTTGATGTATTCTAAGTGCTATCATGCTGTTAATCACAGATTCGTGTCATTCTTGTTTTGCTTGCCATTTGCAAACCGTGCATCCGTTTTCGGTGATCTTTATATCGACCAAAATCATCTCATCTTTCCTGTGGCATGCTTGGTTTGCCAAGTTACTGCCTTGTTCATCATTTTTCTTCCGGAGCACGCATATGCATCGCATATCATATCCCGCATATCATGCATGTTTTGCATCATGCTGCTTGTGCATTTCCCGTGATTGATTGTGGTTCCGTTGCTTGTGTTCTTGTTTTGGGTAGAGCCGGGAGACGAGTTCGTGAACGAGGAACTTGTTGAGTACGCTTACGAGGATCAAGCTTTCGACAACTCTGAGAACCTTGCAGGCAAGATGACCATACCCTCGAAATCACTTCTATCTTTGCTTTGCTAGTTGTTCGTTCTATTGCCATGCTGCGCTACCTACCACTTGCTATATCATGCCTCCCATATTGCCATGTCAGCCTCTAACCATCCTTTCCTAGCAAACCGTTGTTTGGCTAAGTTACCGCTTTTGCTCAACCCTTCTTATAGCGTTGCTAGTTGCAGGTGAAGTTGAAGTTGGTTCCATGTCGGAACATGGATATTTTGGATTATCACAATATCTCTTATTTAATTAATGCATCCATATATTTGGTAAAGGGTGGAAGGCTCGGCCTTATGCCTGATGTTTTGTTCCACTCTTGCCGCCCTAGTTTCCGTCATACCGGTATTATGTTCCTTGAGTTTGCGTTCCTTACGCGGTTGGGTGATTTATGGGACCCCCTTGACAGTTCGCCTTGAATAAAACTCCTCCAGCAAGGCCCAAATTTGGTTTTACCATTTGCCACCTAAGCCTTTTCCATTGGGTTTTCGCGAGCCCGAGGGTCATCTGTATTTAAACCCCCGGGCCAGTGTTCCTCTGAGTGCTGGTCCAAACTAGAGCCACTTGCAGCGCCACCTTGGGTAAACTCGAGGATTGGTTTTAGTTGTACGTAGTGTTCATCCGGTGTGCCCTGAGAACGAGATATGTGCAGCTCCTATCGGGATTTGTCGGCACATTCGGGCGGCTTTGCTGGTCTTGTTTTACCATTGTCAAAATGTCTTGTAAACCGGGATTCCGAGACTGATCGGGTCTTCTCGGGAGAAGGTTTATCCTTCGTTGACCGTGAGAGCTTATAATGGGCTAACTTGGGACACCCCTGCAGGGTATTATCTTTCGAAAGCCGTGCCGGCGGTTATGAGGCAGATGGGAATTTGTTAATGTCCGGTTGTAGAGAACTTGTCATTTGACTTAATTAAAATACATCAACCGTGTGTGTAGCCGTGATGGTCTCTTCTCGGCGGAGTCCGGGAAGTGAACACGGTTTGAGTAATGCTTGAACGTAAGTAGTTTCAGGATCACTTCTTGATCATTTCTAGCTTCGCGACCATTGCGTTGCTTCTCTTCTCGCTCTCACTTGCGTATGTTAGCCAACATATATGCTTAGTGCTTGCTGCAGCTCCACCTCATCACACCATCCTTTCCTATAAGTTTAAATAGTCTTGATCTCGCGGGTGTGAGATTGTTGAGTCCTCGTGACTCACAGATTCTACCAAAACAGTTGCAGTTGCCGACGATGCCAGTGCAGATGACGCAACCGAGCTCAAGTGGGAGTTCGATGAGGAACGTGGTCGTTATTATGTTTGTTTTCCTGATGATCAGTAGTGGAGCCCAGTTGGGACGATCGGGGGTCTAGCATTTGGGGTTATCTTATTTTCATTTGGATTTGACCGTAGTCGGTCTATGTGTGGATTTTGGATGATGTATGAATTATATTTATGTATTGTGTGAAGTGGCGATTGTAAGCCAACTCTCGTTATCCCATTCTTGTTCATTACATGGGATTGTGTGAAGATAACCCTTCTTGCGACAATACCACAATGCGGTTATGCCTCTAAGTCATGCCTCGACACGTGGGAGATATAGCCGCATCGTGGGCGTTACAAGTTGGTAATGAGAGCCATCCCCGACTTAGGAGCCCCCTGCTTGATCGAATCGCTGGCGTTGTTGAGTCTAGAACAAAAATGTTTTGAGTCTTAGGATTATATATATCGGAGAGTAGGATTCTTTTTACTCCTCAGTCCCTTCGTCGCTCTGGTGAGGCCTCCTGACGTAGAAGTTTAGACTCTTCTCTCCTCAAATTTCACTAAAAAAAATTAGGATCACGCGGGTATCTTAGAATCGTTCCGATGGTTTTGTGACGAGAACATTGTTCTTGGTGCCTCCTGATATTTAGGGGTTGTGGCAGTGTCCCGGGGAGTTGAGCTCCGAGGTGTTGTTGTCACAATTTTATCGTTGCAGTTCTGGAATATCTGAGCTTCGCTGACATCGAAATCTCTTTTATGCAGTTGTTGGTGAGATCACCTCGACGCCACCCAGTACTGGGGCGGGAGTTCGGGAGTATTGCCATAACTCGTATAACGGATGCTTTTCGAAGGTTGAGGTACACGATTTCCGAAGGTTTCTTGGTTATGTGTTGACGGATGGATACAGCTGGATCTAGGGATTTCTAGTTTGGGTGATATATTTTGTGACCCCTGTATCCCCAACACCAGATTGCATAACCAGAAAGTTTCGGGAGTTTATAAGTGGGAATTCAAGTAGCTCCTAGGATATCTTTCCGACAGACGCATGATATGAGATTGGGGTTCGACGTCTAGTGGTCCGCCTTTCCACGGTTGGTTTTACAGTGGTCTCGTAGTGTCTTAAAGAGTCCTTGGCTATGCCGACTCGGGGACGCTTCGTATGTCATGTGCACTGCCTTATACATGATGGTGCTGTACGATCGAGCCCGTGTGGGCCCCACCACGAAAACTTCGGACGAAATCTCTATCATATTTTTGTTCCGGCTTATTCTGCAAGCCAATACTTTGTTTTGTTTTGAATTGTGGTATTCGAGTTGCTTCGAAGTCAAATGTTGATTCCTTACCTTTTTCTAAGTGGCTTCTCAACTTAATGGAAGTGTGATGATTTACTATGGAATTCATTCGTTCATCCTCGTTCGAATGTTTATTGTGAAGACTATATGTTGCAATTTCTATCCGTTGATTCTACTTGTCTATTTGTCTATCAAGATGCTAACGGATGTCACCCTCTTCAGGATGGCTCCGCCAACGCGTCAGAATCCGGAACGCAATGAAGGGAGTCAGGCGAACCCTCCGCCTCCACCTCCGCCTCCGGAGGCATGGCAAGCTATCATGGCAGCCACCAACGCCAATGCTCAAATGATTCTGCAACTCTTGCAAGAACGAACCCAAGGGCAAGGCAATCAAGGAAATCAAGGCCAAGGAAACAATCAGCTTCACTTCGCTACCCTCAACCAGTTTCTTGCAAATCAGCCCAAGTCTTTCAGCTACTGTGCCGAGGCCACGGATGCCGATGATTGGCTCGTGGACATCAACAAGAATTTTGAATGTAGCAATGTCAGGCCTAAGGACTATGTCAAGTTCGCTTCTTTTCAACTCAAGGACCAAGCTGCTGATTGGTATCAACAATACAAAGATTCCAGAGGAGGTCGTGTGATCACTTGGACTGACTTCTGTCGGGACTTCAAAGCGCACCACATTCCACAAAGTGTTGTTGAGAGCAAGCGTGAGGAGTTCCGTAATCTCAAGCAAGGCAACATGTCTGTGTATCAATTCAAGATCCAGTTTCAGAAACTTGCTCGCTTTGCTAAACAAGACGTTCCTGATGAAAAGAGCATGATCTATCACTTCAGAGGTGGCCTTAGAGAGGATCTGCAGTTAGCTCTCGTTCTTGTTGAGCCTACTCAGTTTGATCAATTCTACAATATGGCACTGAAGCAAGAGGCTGCTCAGCTCAAGTGTGAGGCTTCTAAGAAGAGAGTCAGGGACTTAGTTCAGTCTTCTTCTTCCTCACTAGTGGCTGCTAAGCAACAGAAGTTCTGGTTGCCTCCTCCTCCTCCGTTTTGTCAGCCTTACCAGCAGAAGAACAAAGGTGGCCATGGATCTTCCCACTCTTCCAACCCTGGCTATCAGAACAAGTCTCAGAATCAAGCTCCAAAGTCCAAAGCTCCTTATCATCGTCCACTCTCTGAGGTGACTTGCAACAAGTGTCAGCAGAAAGGTCACTATGCTAACAAGTGCTTCAATCAAAGGCGCCTTCCGCCTCCTCCTCCTGTGAGATCTTCCAGCAATGCAGTGGTCAAGCATAATCCCAAGTCTGCAAAGGTGAACATGATGAATGCAGCTCAAGCGGAGGAATCTACTGATGTGATAATGGGTAATCTCTCAGTTAATGATATTCCTGCAAAAGTCTTATTTGATACTGGTGCATCTCTTTCTTTCATTTCAAGACCTTTTGTTGCCAAGCATGAGTTTGTGACGGAAAAGATTCCTATCCCGTTGAAGATTGTGTCCCCAGGTAAGCAAATGACATCTAATAATTGTGTCCCGGATGTTTCCATCAAGATGGGGAACTATAAATTTCTGTCTAAACCAATTGTTCTTGGTGACTCGGATATTGATCTTATTCTCGGGATGGACTGGCTTTCTAAGCACAAGGCTCAACTTGATTGTGCACCCAGGGAAATTCAATTGACACACTCTTCTGAGGATGTTATCATTTATGCCACTCGTGATGAAACCATTTGGTTGTTTTCTCTCAATGAGAAGGGCGAGTTGAATGCCATCTCTCAAATTCCAGTCGTTTGTGAGTATCAAGATGTCTTTCCAGAAGAGCTTCCGGGTATGCCTCCTCACCGGCCAGTTGAGTTCGTTATCGATCTTGAGCCGGGCACTAAACCCGTTTGCAAGCGTCCTTACAAATTGGGACCCAAGGAGCTGAAGGAATTGAAGAAACAGCTCGATGAACAAGAGCGTCTGGGTTTGATCAGACCGAGTTCATCTCCATGGGGTTGTGGTGTTCTTTTTGTCCAGAAGAAGGATGGCACGGAACGACTTTGTGTCGACTACCGTCCATTGAACAAGAAGACAATCAAGAACAAGTATCCACTTCCCAACATCAATGAGCTATTCGAGAAACTTAAAGGTGCTAAAGTATTCTCCAAGCTTGACCTTCGGATGGGTTATCATCAGATTCGCATTCGTGAAGAAGATATTCCCAAGACAGCATTCAGAACAAGCTTTGGTTCTTATGAATATACTGTCATGTCTTTCGGCCTTGTCAATGCTCCTCCAACATTCTCTCGAATGATGAATTTCATCTTCAACCCCTATACCAATGAATTCATGCTGGTGTATCTCGATGATATCTTGGTCTTCTCCAAGAATAAGAAGGATCATGCCAAACATTTGCGATTGGTGCTCGACAAGCTCAGAGAGTATCAATTCTATGCGAAGTTTTCAAAATGTGAGTTTTGGCTTGATGAAGTTCTTTACCTTGGTCATATCATCTCTGCCAAGGGCATCACTGTTAATCCCGAGAAGGTGTCTGCAATTGTGAATTGGGAACCTCCTCAGAATGTCAAGCAGCTTCGCAGTTTTCTTGGTCTTGCAAGCTATTGCCGAAGATTCATTGAGAATTTCTCTAAGATTGCAAAGCCTCTTTCCAACCTCCTCCAGAAGCATGTGAAGTATGTCTGGTCTCCTGAGTGTGACGTTGCTTTCAACACTCTCAAAGAGAAACTAGTCACAGCTCCTGTCTTAACTCCTCCTGACGAATCCAAGCCATTTGAAGTTTTCTGTGATGCTTCTCTTCAAGGTCTCGGTGCTGTGTTAATGCAAGAGAAGAAAGTTGTGGCCTATACTTCTCGTCAGTTGAAGCCCAACGAAAAGAACTACCCCACTCACGATCTTGAGTTGGCGGCAGTTGTCCATGCATTAATAACGTGGAGACATCTCTTGTTGGGAAGACAAGTGGACATTTTCACCGATCACAAGAGTCTCAAGTACATCTTCACTCAGCCCAACCTCAACCTCAGGCAAACTCGATTGGTCGAAATGATTCAAGAGTACAATCCGAGTATTGAATATACTCCAGGCAAAGCCAATGTCATTGCAGATGCTTTGAGCAGGAAGGCTTATTGCAACAACTTAATTCTCAAGCCATTCCAACCGGATCTTTGTGAAGCTTTCCGCAAGCTGAATCTCCAAGTTGTTACTCAAGGCTTTCTTGCCAACCTCATAGTCTCTCCTACTTTGGAAGATCAAATTTGTGAGGCACAACTCCTGGATACCATGGTGAAGAAGGTGAAACGTGGTATCGACAAGGGTCTTTCCAAATACAAGTGCTATCGCATTGATGACAGAGACACTTTATTCTTCGAGGACCGGATTGTGGTTCCTAAAGGTGATCTAAGGAAAGTCATTATGAACGAGGTGCACAATTCTCTTCTTTCCATTCATCCTGGAAGTACGAAGATGTACCATGACCTCAAGCAGTCGTATTGGTGGACTCGAATGAAGCGAGAAATCGCTCAATTCGTGAAGGAATGTGATGTCTGTCAAAGAGTGAAAGTAGAACACCAACGACCAGCTGGTCTCCTCCAACCTCTCGCTATCCCAGAATGGAAGTTTGATCATATCGAAATGGACTTCGTGACAGGATTTCCAAAGTCCAAGCGTGGAAATGATGCTATCTTCGTTGTCATCGACAAGCTTACAAAAGTGGCTCATTTCCTTCGAATCAAAGAATCCATCACAGCAGCTCAGTTGGCAGAGCTATACACCTCCAGGATTGTCTCTTTGCACGGCATTCCACAATTGATTTCTTCAGATCGTGGAAGCATCTTCACTTCTAAGTTCTGGGACTCCTTCCAGAAGGCCATGGGCACCAACTTTCGCTTCAGCACAGCTTTCCATCCTCAAACTAGTGGCCAAGTCGAGCGAGTCAATCAAATTCTTGAAGATATGCTCAGGGCTTGTGTCATTTCCTTTGGCATGAAATGGGAAGATTGTCTTCCATATGCCGAATTCTCCTACAACAACAGCTTCCAAGCAAGTTCGGGCAAGGCCCCATTCGAGATTCTCTATGGCATAAAGTGTCGTACTCCTCTCAATTGGTCAGAGACTGGTGAACGCCAACTTCTTGCCAATGACTTAATCACAGAGGTTGAAGAAATGTGTAAAGTCATTCGTGAAAATCTCAAAGCCGCGCAATCGCGCCAGAAGAGTTACTATGATAGTAAGCACCGTGATGTGGCTTTCGAGATCGGAGACCATGTCTACCTCCGCGTCTCTCCAATGAAAGGCACTCGTCGCTTTGGTATCAAAGGGAAGCTTGCCCCTAGATACGTGGGTCCTTTCAAGATCATTGGCAAAAGAGGCGACCTCGCCTATCAACTTGAGCTTCCTTCCAACTTCGCGAACGTGCACGACGTATTCCATGTGTCACAGCTTCGCAAGTGCTTCAAGACTCCTGAGCGCACCATCAACATCGAAGAGATTGACCTCCAAGAAGATCTGTCTTATCATGAGCACCCCGTTGCTATTCTTGAAGAAACTGAGCGCAAGACTCGCAACAAGTCTATCAAATTCCTGAAAGTGAAGTGGTCTCACCATTCCGACCGAGAAGCCACCTGGGAACGCGAGGACCACCTCTGTTGAGGATATAGACCTTAGAGTCACCCGCCAGGAGGGGCCGGGTTACTCATAATGGTCATTGCCAGAAGCCCGGTGCCAAGCTTGAAGACGGTGGGCGAAAGATGGGCTTAAGACCCGGATATAGCTTAAGGCTCGTAGTTACAATCATCATTATGGTAGAACTTGTAGTGTAAGGCAAGAATAGTTGAGAGTCCGAGCCGGACACTCTTATGAGCCGGCCGGGACTCTGAGAGCCGTTGGGCGTCAACCTCTCTATATAAAGGGACGACCCGGCGGCGGTTCAGGGACAAGAAAGATCTCATCGAGAGCCAGGCATAGCGGTTTAGCTCCCTGGTCATCGAAACCCTAATCAATACCACCTCAACTGGACGTAGGCTTTTACCTTCGCCGTAAGGGGCCGAACCAGTATAAACCCTCGTGTTCCTTGTCCCGTTTAACCCCTTCAAGCTTCCTAGCAGCGATGGCTCCACGACTAAGTCCTAGCTTGAGGACATCTGCCGTGACAATTCCACGACAGTTGGCGCCCACCGTGGGGCCAGCGCACGGTGGATTTGAGTTCTTGAAGGGTAGCTTCGAAGGGCTCAAGGGATACGCTGTGGGCCGGATGACCAAGAGTCGTCGCGGCAAGCTCTACATCGACGATGCAAGCTGGGGCCCCGACGCCGGCTCAATTGAGTACGGGTACCGGGTCCCCTTCGGCGGAATTCATGTTTTCATTGGCAAGATTGGTGAGCCGGGCCCTGAGCCGGATTTCTGCACCGATCTCATCGAGACGGCTCAGCGTGCACGACCCGCCCGGGCCCTGCCTGCCTTAAAGCATGCTTTTGTGGGATGTATCCATGGAGGGCTCTCTGATAGATCTGGATCTGGTGATGAGACGACCGCCGGCTCTGACGGCGAGTCGTCTACCGATGAGTCAAACTCGTTGTATCAACTTCAAGATGGCAGGCTCATGGGTTGTTCCGATGGTGACAGTATTCTGGACCCGTTTGAGCCGCCAAGCCGGGTTGGAATCTTCATGGCCGGCGCGCAGCCTGTTCAGAACCCTGCTGCTGGAGCGGGAAACCCGGTGCCCTCGCCGGCTCAGGTGCTGATGGATCTCACGGACAAGATGACGGCCCTGTTGACCGCCGCGGTTGACCCGGCGGATCAAGCTCAGCATGATGCGGAGGTGGCACAGTTAAAGTTGGATCTAGTGAAAGCTAAGGAGGATCTGGCAGCGGAAGGGATCGCGATGGCTGCAGAGAGGGCGGCTCTCGACGCCCAGACTCAGTTGATTCAGGCGCAGTCCTTCCAGCTCACGATGGATCAGAACGCGTCCAATGAGGTCATGAGAAGGAGGCATCAAAAAGCCCAATCTCGACTCCCTCCGGTTTACGATCCTCGAAACCTCTTCAACACGCCAGGTGCAGGGTCTAGTAACCCGCCAGGGGTCATAGTGCCCGGGTCTGGGACCCCTGTTCAGCCACAAGTGATGGGGCCTCCCCAGGTGCCCCCTGCCCCACCTCAGTACGTGCAAATACCCCCGGGTCATTATAATAACCCACTGGAGAACATGGTCGCCGCGGCAGCACGGCTGGCGGCTCTCCCAGTTGGTGGCGACTCTCCGACGGCTATTGAAACCCGCCGGGTTAGGGAACTCCTTCAGACAGCACTGGCGCAGCAAGAGGCGTACTCCTACAGCCGGGACAGGATCCACTCGACCCCTCGGCCAGGCCGGAGCCCGAGTTATAGCAGACACATGGTCTCAGCGACCGGCTCAAGTAATGTCCGACGCCATGACCCGCCCCCTGGCCATGGCCCGGCTCATAATGGAGCCTTTCACGCAGCAGACCAAGACAGAGCACGGCAAGAGGCGGAGCAGGTGCCTCTGTTGACGGCTTACCAGACTCCCCCGGCTTATCCGACGGCTTCCGTCGACATGGGTATCCCTACCAGGACTGGGGGTGTCCCTTGCTTGGTGCCGGCTCTCCGCAATGAGCGTCTACCCAAGGACTTCAAAGGCCCTAGGAAGGTGCCTAATTACACAGCTGACTTACAACCCGCAGCCTGGATCGAGAGTTACGAGATGGCCATGGAACTCCTGGAAGTCAGTGAAGCAGCAATGGCCAAGTACTTCACCATGATGTTAGATGGGACTGCCCGCACTTGGTTGAAGGGGCTACCACCGAATTCCATCGGGTTTTGGGCTGAGCTGAAAGCCCGGTTCATCCAAAACTTCAAGGATACCTGTAGGCAGTCTATGTCAATTGTGGATTTGACTAACTGTAAGCAGCAGGAGGGTGAGTCTACGACACATTGGGTTCGCCGGGTTAAGGAAATAATACATTCATCTGATAAGATGGATGCCGGCTCTGCAGTCTTAATGTTGGAACAGAATTGTCGCTTCGTGCCCCTGAAGATGAAACTCGGGCGGCTTAAGCGCGACTGCAATGATATGGGTACACTGATAGCGGCTCTCGTCAAGTACGCCGATTCTGATGGTACCAAGGACCCCGCTTCAGATGATGAAAGGACAGGGAAGGGAAAGAAGAATGGCAATGGCAAGGGTCATCAGCATAACCCGGGGAACCAAGGAGGTGGCCCGGCTCTTGGCGGCCGGGTTTATTGTTGAAGTCTTTCACCCAGAGTGGTTAGCTAACCCGGTGCTCGTACTCAAGAAGAACGGCACCTGGCGGATGTGTGTGGATTACACGGACTTGAACAAGGCGTGTCCGGCTGATCCTTTTGCCCTTCCCCGTATTGATCAAATTATTGATGCTACAGCGGGTTGTGAGCGCCTAAGTTTCTTGGATGCTTATTCTGGATATCATCAGATTAAAATGGCAGTTAAGGACCAGGAGAAGACGGCGTTCATCACTCCCTTTGGAGCCTTCTGCTATGTGTCTATGCCCTTTGGACTCACGAGTGCACAGGCGACTTATCAGCGTTGCGTGCAGAACTGTCTTCATAACCAGATTGGGCGCAATGTTCATGCTTATGTGGATGATATTGTGGTTAAATCCAGGAAGGAGGAAACCTTGATAGATGATCTGAGGGAAACCTTTGATAATCTCCGGGTCTACAAGATGATGCTTAACCCGGCCAAATGTGTTTTTGGTGTTCCTGCAGGCAAGCTCTTGGGTTTCTTGGTTTCTAACAGAGGCATTGAAGCTAACCCGGAGAAGATCAAGGCCATCACCTCCCTGGCTAAACCGGCGTGTATAAACGACGTCCAGCGCCTGGCGGGTCGTATCGCTGCTTTAAGCCGTTTTATAAGCCGCTTGGGGGAGAAGGCTATGCCATTATATCAGTTGATGAAGAAAACTGATGACTTTGTCTGGAATGATGCAGCTAATACTGCTTTTGAGGATTTGAAGAGACAGCTGGCCGAGCCCCCAGTCCTTGCTGCTCCGGTTGACAAGGAGCCTTTATTGCTGTATGTGGCTGCTAACACACGAGCCGTCAGTGTGGCCGTGGTGGTGGAGCGCAAGGAAGAGGGTAAGGAGCATCCGGTTCAGCGGCCGGTTTATTATGTCAGCGAAGTACTCATTGAGTCCAAGCAGCGGTATCCGCATTGGCAGAAACTTGTTTATGGTGTATTCATGGCAAGCCGGAAGCTTAAGCATTATTTCCAGGGTCACCCCATCACTGTGGTCAGTTCTGCCCCCCTTGGAGATATCATTCAGAACAGGGAGGCCACAGGGAGAGTGGCTAAGTGTGCTATAGAGCTCGGGCCTCATGGTCTGAAGTATGTGCCACGCACTGCTGTTAAGTCTCAGGCTTTGGTGGATTTCATCAATGATTGGACAGAGCTACAAGTGCCCGAACAAAAGCCGGATAACACATATTGGACTATTCACTTCGACGGGTCCAGACAGTTGGAGGGCTCGGGGGCTGGAGTCGTATTGGCTTCCCCCAAGGGTGACAAGTTCCATTATGTGCTGCAATTGATGTTTCCTTGTACCAACAATGCAGCTGAGTACGAGGCCTTGCTCCATGGTCTTCGGATGGCTAAGGAGATGAGCTTGAGCCGGGTAAGGTGCTTCGGCGACTCAGACTTGGTGGCTCAACAAGTATCAGGAAAGTGGGACTCCAAGGATCCTCTCATGGCGGCTTATCACCGCGAAGTTGATGCCATTGCTGGGCACTTTCAGGGTTACCAAGTAGAGCACATCGATCGCAGGAAGAACGAGGCGGCTGATGCTTTAAGCCGGCTGGGCTCTCAGCGAAAGCCGGTGCCGCCTAATACTTTCTTGGATGTCTTGCATAACCCTTCTGTTAAGTTGCCTACAGAGGAAGACTTGGTTGTCCCTGACCCGGAGGCACAATTGGTGGCGGCTCTCCACATCATCCCGGACTGGACAGTGCCTTATCTGGCTTATATGACTCGGGGAGAGTTGCCTGAGGATGAAACTCTGGCCAGACAGATAACCCGGCGGTCTAAGTCAATGGTTGTTATCAATGGTGAGCTGCATCGCCGCAGTGTTACGGGAGCATTCCAGCGTTGTGTCTCCCCTGGGGAAGGTCAAGAGATCTTGCGTGAGATTCACGAAGGGGATTGTGGTCATCATGCCGGCTCAAAGTCCCTTGTGGCCAAGGCTTTTCGTCATGGTTTTTATTGGTTGACGGCTCATGCTGATGCGGAGGACTTGGTTAGTAAATGTGATGGTTGCCAAAGGTTCTCGCGACGGGCTCATGTGCCGGCTCAAGAGCTGAGGATGATCCCAATTACTTGGCCCTTTGCGGTCTGGGGGCTTGATATGGTTGGGCCTTTTAAAAGGTCCAAGGATAAGAAGACCCACCTCTTGGTGGCAGTTGACAAGTTTACCAAGTGGGTTGAAGCGGAGCCAGTTAGCAAGTGTGATGCAGCCACGGCAGTTCAGTTTATGAAAAGGGTGATCTTTCGCTTTGGCTTTCCACACAGCATTATAACTGACAATGGTACCAATTTATCTAAAGGCGCCATGGAGGAGTTTTGTCAACGAGAGCATATTAGACTTGATGTTTCATCAGTGGCTCACCCTCAATCCAATGGTCAAGCTGAAAGGGCTAATCAGGAGATTCTGAAAGGCATCAAACCCCGGCTTCTGGTCCCTTTACAACGGACGCCGGGTTGTTGGGTGGAGGAGTTACCCTCCGTGCTGTGGAGCATCAACACTACTCCTAACAGGTCTACAGGTTTCACGCCTTTCCTCATGGTCTATGGAGCGGAAGCAGTCCTCCCCAGTGACATCCGTCATGACTCGCCTCGAGTGGCGGCTTATGTTGAGGTGGATAATGAACAGGCGCGCCAAGATGCTCTTGACTTGTTGGACGAGCAGCGTGATGTGGCAGCAGCTCGCTCAGCGATTTACCAACAGGACCTGCGCCATTATCATAGTCGCCGGGTTAAATCCCGGGTCTTCCAGGAAGGCGATCTGGTGCTCCGGCTCATCCAAGATCAAACAGATGCGCACAAGCTATCCCCGCATTGGGAAGGGCCCTTTGTGGTCACCAAGAACTTGCACAACGGGTCATATTACCTCATTGACGTTCGGGAGCACAAAGATTCACGTAAGTCGGAGGAAGAGACCCGTCGGCCGTGGAACATAGCTCAGCTTTGGCCTTATTACACTTGAGCCACCGGCTCTCATAATGTACATATTTCTCTAAGCCATGTATATATTATGATAAGCAATAAAGCAGGACCTCTATCCTTTTTTCTCCTCCAAAGATAAATGTGTTGCTTTCATTACAAGATCATGTGATAACTTGAAGGAGGATCCGGCTTATGATCGTATTTCGAATCTAGCCGTACACGAATATAGTCACTTGGGGGCTTCCTGTTCAAACATAGGTCGTATTCAAACCAAAGAGAACATAGCTATCGATACCCATTTGATTGGCAAAGTGCCGAGCTCATTAGGGAGTTTTTCTTTGATCATATTTGAATCATAGTTTAACCCCTTTGGGAACCGACGTGGATCGTATTCAAATCAGCGTCGTTAAACAATTCTTAAAGTCATTTGGGGGCTTCCTGTTCAAACATGGGTCGTATTCGAACCAAAGAGAACATAGCTGTCGGTACCCTCTTGATTGGCATCGCCACACCCACTGGGGGCTATATGATCGTATTCGAATCTTGGCATAACCCCTTTGGGACGGGTCTCTAGTCGTATTCGAACCGGAAGCCTCTAAGTTTTTCTGATTTATAGCAAGTTCTTCTGATGAGTTCAAGTATGCACGGCGGGTCTCACTTTGCCGGCTTAAACTTTGATTTACAGTACTAGTCGAATACAATCAGCGTTCTTAAGACTGGTAAACCGGAATTGAGGTACCAACCTTATTACCCGGGTTATATAAGCCGGCAGTGTGCTTGCAGGCCGGTAAGTGTGTTATTACAAGTATATCAAAGACATAATTGAGGACCAGTTTTTTTTGATTCATTTTCCGGGTTATATGTCTAAAACTGCGATTCTCAGTGCGGTAAGCCGCCTGGAGACTTGTGATCTGTTTTTCTATGCAGGATAGTTAAAGGCAACTATTTGAGATTAAGGAAAATGAATGATCAACTATGACCCGGAGAGGTATAAAGGAGACAACTTAAATGGGATTCAGCATTCAACGCGTGCACGATGGCACGGCAAGGTTAAAGTGTTGGTCCTACTCTATTACAAGACTCATCGAGTCCAAAAGGGTGAAGCATTGTTTCATAAGCCGCCCGCAGAGTTACGACGCTTGCTGGGTTGAAGTTTCCGGCTCATCCCTCTCCGCTCCTCCGGCTGTTCCCAAGACCTGGAAAGTTGACGACTTCCAGTCAATGCCACTCAGAGCTTCAAATTGAGCTTCCTCATCGATTAACCCGGCCGGGTCAATCTCCGGGGCAAAAGTGTGCTTCCGAGTCGGCGGGACTAAGCTGACGGCTTCATAGCGCGGAGTGGGGATCCTCTGATTCTCTGAATCATAACCCGGCTGGTACTTAGTCAGATCCGTATCATTGCCAATCAGAGTGGCCACCGGGCGTACGGTCTTCACGCGGGCTGCAAAGTCCCTTTGGTCGAAGGGGGTGCCGTCTTCCTTCAAACTGGGGTAGCCCAGAGCAATGTCCGCCGGGTCTAGTTCTGGAAGGAAC
This sequence comes from Aegilops tauschii subsp. strangulata, assembly GCF_002575655.3. Classification (NCBI taxonomy): domain Eukaryota; kingdom Viridiplantae; phylum Streptophyta; class Magnoliopsida; order Poales; family Poaceae; genus Aegilops; species Aegilops tauschii. Next base: position 470,879,560 of record NC_053037.3, on the reverse strand, counting down.
GCCTTGGCCCGGCTCAAAGCAGCTATGGCTCCGGCTCTTGCAGAGGCCCGTCGCAGCTCTTGGACACGTTGAGGAAGAACGGCGAGCTGGCGAAGAACTTCCGCCAGGTGAGTCGGCACCTCATTGGATAAGGCCACCACAGCCAAAGCACGCTGTGACCCGGTGTAGAGTTGCTCCACCAGGGTGTACACGGCTTTCAACTTGGTTACCACACTTTGGTTGAGGTTGGCGCTTCTGGGACCTGTTTAACAGAATAAGATAAGCCGCCGACAAGGATGAGTTATGAGATATACAGATTATACACTTGATGAAAGCCGGTGAAATGACTTACCGAAGATTGCGGCAACCATCTGGGACACTTGGCGCTTTAAGCCGGAGAGTTCGGCGGTCTTCTCTGTTAGAGCCTTCTCCGCCTGTTCGGCCCGGTTCACCAGGGTGGCCTTTTTTTCGGCCCAAGCTTTCCGTTCAGCGTCAAACTCCGTCTTCAGCTTCTCTTGCGCAGCAATACTGGACACAAATTTGGCATTGGCCTTCCGGGTCTCAGTTTCTTGCGTTTTCAGACGGGTCTTGAGATCGGAGATGTCAGCTTCAAACTTCTTGCCAGCAGCCTGCGTAATTTCCGGGTCATAGGATGGACGGTTACTATGCAATTTTAAAAGTCTCAAGCACTTTCCAAGCAAAGACACTTGGCACTTGGGGGCTAATGCATATCGAACGTTTCTATTTACACATTACCGGGTCAAATGATTAAACCGGAACTTAAGTCTACAACATATTCTATCATGAGTAGTAGACTTGGGGGCTAGAGCATGGTAAGAATAACAAGATAACTATGCAGTAAGTAAGAAGAAAGAAAAGTGGTACCTCAGACTTCTGCTGAATCTGGTTCACCATGGCGATCTCTACATCCCGGCTCTTGTGCACTTGGCTGACATAGCCGAAGAGGATCTCTCCGATGTTCAGATTGGCGTAGTCGGTGAGGTCCAGATTAACCCGGCGGTGCTGTAGCAACTCCTCCTTGGCGGAGCTCTTGGCCAGTGCAGTGGGTCTCCCCGGCTCAACAAACTCCGTCCGGGTGATTACCACGTCCGGGTCATTGACCGGCTGAGCCGAGCTGGAGGCCTCCAGGTTAGCAGAAGCCTCTGCAGTTGCCTTGTCGGTTGGAGCGGTGGCTTCGGGAGCGGAGGCAGCTGGCGGTTCTTGAGCGGCTACCTCCGGTTCAGGCAAGTCCGGCTCTTCGACCGGTTTGTTCTTCTTCGCCCTTTTGCTGAGTTTTGCCTGGGCACTGAAAAGACAGAAAGGTTAAGCACAAAAGTGTAAGTAAAGAGAAAGTACAACATGAGAGGATCATCATTACCCGGGCACGGTCTTAAAAGCTGGCAGGTTCGACTGCATAGAGTCGCCAGAAGAGGGGGAAGTTTCCTGATAATTTGAGTCAGAAGAATTGAGCGGTTGACGTATAACACATGCCAAAGGATGAAAAGGGTACAAGTGGGAGATAACCTCAGTTCGGCATTTCCTCGATGCGTCAGGTAACCCGGAGGAGAGGTCAGTGTCCTTGTTGGTCCGGGTGTGACGCCGGCTCTCATGAACCTGTCGCTTCAAAATAAATTGAGGATCTTGATAAGCTAAAGGATGTGAAAAGCTTACTTTCCGGGTTACCCTTTGGATTTTCAGCCTTGGCAAGGGCTCCGAGTCGGAGGAAAGTATCATTACCTCTTCAACCACCGGGTTACTGGCTCCGGTGTCATCCTGTTGAGGAACAAGTATTGATAAGGCGGACAGAAATAAACAATAAAGCAAAAGCTTACAGGTTCAGGGGTTACCTCTGACTCGGAGCTGTCGCTCAGTTGCAGCAGCTCTGAAGCAGTAGGCCTACTTCCCTTCTTGCGGGGAGCGGCTCTCATGGCGGCTTTCTTGGCTTTCCTGGCCTTCTTGGCCGCCTCATGGTCATATCTGACCTTCCAGAATTTGTCATAAGCCTGAAAAATACGGTGATGCTTTCTTAAAGATTCAGATGACGGTTATCTACAGAAGAAGATAAGATGTTCAGGTCAGCGGCTTACCGCTGGGGCTGGGTTGGTCTTGCAGAAGGGGGCTAACCCGGTCCTCCCGCAGTCTGCCAAGCTCTCATTCAAGAGAGCCTTGGTCATGTCCTCGGCAACATCTTCAGGAAGATCGTTGCGGCTGTGTCGCAGGGGGTCATCTTTCCGGCCTGTGTACTCACACATTAAGCCGGGGCGGCGGCTCAAGGGGATCACCCGCGACGAGATCCAGACCCGGACCAGATCAATTCCATTGAGACCATTGCCCAGGAGAGCCTTGATCTTGTTAATAGTGGGGAGGAGAGGTTGGCGCTCTGCTTGAGTCAGCTTGTCTGATAGTGGGTGTGTTGGTTCCAGACGCGAGGGGCGAAAGCCGGGCAGCGGACTCTCGTCAGCCGGTGACGTGTCTTGGCAATAGAACCATGTCAGGTTCCAGTCTTTTGGGTGGCTTGGCGGCTCTGCGTAAGGGAAAAGGCAGTCCCTCTGCCGTTGAATGGAGATGCCACCAAGTTCCAAGCTTGGCCCATTGGCGCACTCGTTCTGACGGTTCAGGTAGAAGAGCTCTCTGAAGAGCAGCAGGCTGGGTTCCTCTCCAAGGTAGACCTCGCAGAACACTTGGAAGTTGCATATATTGGACACTGAGTTGGGTCCTATGTCTTGAGGCTGCAGGTCGAAGAAATTCAGCACGTCTCTGAAGAATTTTGAGCCAGGCAGTGCGAAGCCCCGGCTCATGTGATCCGCAAAAATCACTACCTCCCCGTCCTTTGGCTGAGGTCTCTCCTCTGACGGGTCAGGGGCATGGTAGGACATGACGTCCTTCTTGGGCAGGTAACCCGACTTCATAAAGTCCGTTAAGGTCTCGTCGGTGACGTTGGACCTCATCCAGTTGCAAGTGATAGGTGCTTTGGGAGCTTTGGGAGGCATGGTGAACGTTGGAAGCCTATGATACAGGGAAAAATGTCCGGTTTAATAATGAGCCGGAGGAAACTTACAAGTCAAGGTTTAAGGTGGCGGCTTATGGAGGGGCCTAATGATATATATCTAAGTACATCGGGTTATCTAAGCCGCTGAAAAGGTTTCAAGAGTAATTCAATTCGTCTACAGCCTTGTTATAAGTAAGCCGGAAATTTTTACGGCATGTGGCTTCTTTTGAGTCGGAAGATCCTACGGCGCGTGGTTTCTTTAAACCGGAAATGTAAGTCGCCATGACTCAACGAGTGCAGTTTTTTACTAAGTGTGGTGAAAACAGGTTTCACACATTGCAGTAAATAATTTGGATCAAATGGTCGGCTGAAAAAGAAAATTTCTAGACCTAAAAACAGACGCGAGGGAAGTTCTTGGGCTCGAACGGGGCCTTTATGCAGTCAAAAGAGGTCTACTTGCATTTGAAATGGGTGCCAAACAGCTACCGCGGCAGGTCTATACAGGTCTAAGATCAAGAAGGGCAGTAAAAATAAAAACTACCAACAGCTCGTGGGTGACGGCGAAGAACACGGAAGAACAGGACGAACCCTACTGCAGATCTGTTCTACGGGGCAGCCAGGACTTACAGGTGCTGGTGAGTCGCGGAGGTCGCCGCCGTTCTCTCTGGACACAACAGGTTGATGCAGCGGCCGGAGTTGGTGAGGAGGAGGAGACCCGCGGCGGCGACAGCGACAGAGCTCGAGCGGAGGAACAATGGCGCGAGGAGGAAGACGGGTGGCTGAAGGCCCGTCGGGCCAGACTATTTATAAGGGCGAGCTCATAAGTGGGCGCGAGAAATGAGGAGACCACGGCGCGGTTATCTCACCATAAAGCGCCTCGAATTTCAGGATGACAGTAAAGATAAGATCCGTTGCGGATATGGTGGAGTAAAAAACGGACTTAATGGAAGATGACGTCACGGCGGGTTAGCCGGAGTCCAGAGGATGACGTCACGCCGGGTTATGGCTTTCACACAATTGTAAGCCGGAGATTTTCTGTCGAAAGAATTGAAGATTGACATGAGCCGGCTCAAATCAATCTGGGGCCTAATGTTGAGGATATAGACCTTAGAGTCACCCGCCAGGAGGGGCCGGGTTACTCATAATGGTCATTGCCAGAAGCCCGGTGCCAAGCTTGAAGACGGTGGGCGAAAGATGGGCTTAAGACCCGGATATAGCTTAAGGCCCGTAGTTACAATCATCATTATGGTAGAACTTGTAGTGTAAGGCAAGAATAGTTGAGAGTCCGAGTCGGACACTCTTATGAGCCGGCCGGGACTCTGAGAGCCGCTGGGCGTCAACCTCTCTATATAAAGGGACGACCCGGCGGCGGTTCAGGGACAAGAAAGATCTCATCGAGAGCCAGGCATAGCGGTTTAGCTCCCTGGTCATCGAAACCCTAAACAATACCACCTCAATTGGACGTAGGCTTTTACCTTCGCCGTAAGGGGCTGAACCAGTATAAACCCTCGTGTTCCTTGTCCCGTTTAACCCCTTCAAGCTTCCTAGCAGCGATGGCTCCACGACTAAGTCCTAGCTTGAGGACATCTGCCGTGACAATTCCACGACAACCTCCGTTCCGAATATCCAGAGTTCTTTCAGTCCTAGATCTCGGGACGAGATCCTCTCGTAGTGGTGGAGTGTTGTAACACCCCGGATGTAACTTTCCATATTTGTAACTCCAACTCTTGCCATTTTCGGCTATGTGTTATGATATTCCCTTCGTGGTCGGGTTTCTGTTTTTCGTTTTTGCATTTTGTTCATGTCATGCATCTCTTATCATGTCATCCTGTGCATCTCATTTGCATACGTGTTCGTCTCATGCATCCGAGCATTTTCCCCGTTGTCCGTTTTGCAATCCGACACTCCCACCTCCTCCGGCGCACCCCTCTTGTTTCTTTTCGTGAGCGGGTGTTGAACGTTCTCGGAATGGACCGAGGTTTGTCAAGTGGCCTTTGTATACCACCGGTAGACCACCTGTCAAGTTTCGTGCCATTTGGAGGTCGTTTGATACTCCAACGGTTAACCGGGTAACCGCAAAGTCCTTTTTGTGTGTTGCAGCAAAATCCCCCTCCAAACAGCCCAAAACCCCTCTAAGTCTCTTCCATGCTCTAGGTCGTTCGATCATGATCGTGTGGGCAAAAACCGCACTCCATTTGGAGTCTCCTAGCTCCCTCTACCTATAAAACACCTCCCCCTCCGAAATATTCGCGGTGCAAAACCCTAGTCCACTTCCCCTCTCCGCGGCCGGACGCGTCCGCCGCCGCCCGTAGCCACTCACGGCGCGACACGTCAGCGCCCCGCGCCCACATCGCCGCTGGCCCGCCCGGGGCCCGTGCGGGGCCCTCCCGGCCCGCTCCTCCCTCGTCGCGCGCGCCTCCACCACGCGCCGCCGCCGTCCTCCCTCGTCGTCGCCGCCTCGTCGTCCTCCCTCGTCGCCGGCGAGCCGCCGCCGCCACCGGACGCGCTGCCCGCCTCCACCGCGCGCCGCCGCGACCCCACGTCTCCGGCGACCGCGCCCCCCCCTCTCCGGTCGCTCCTCCTCGCCGCCTCCTCTCCATCTTCCCCGCCGGCGCCTCCTCTCCGGCGAGGGACTCCGGCAGCCCGAGCCTCGGCTGCGCCCCGATCCGATCTGAGACGACGGTTGACTTTTCCTTCCCTCTCGTTTTTCTCCATCATGAAATATTTGCAATACATGCTCATGTTCATCGCATCATAACTCTCTGCATATAGCTCCGTTTCGTGCGTGTAATATATCGAAATGTTCGTCTCGAGATGCTCTTCATTTTGTTCCATTGCACCATGTTCATTTGAGTCCATATTGATGCCCAAATCTCTGATGCAAGAGTACTATATGCTGTTAACTGTTGTTACTTACCAGAACTTGAGGATTTGTTATTTTTGTTGCTTTTGATGTGTGCATCTTATGGGCATGAGCTCTACATGTGTTTTGATGTATGCCATGCCATATTTACAGAGGTGTATGCCATGTATTTTTGTGATCTCTGTGGTGACTAGCACAGGCATGCAAAGTAGGCTTCGTGATGTTTCTGATTTCAGGGACTTAGTAATTTTACCAAGTCTGTGCCTGCTGTTATTTTATTGCTATGTATCCATGTGGCTACAGAGAGATCCATGCTCCTTTTGGAGATATTTAGTAAGGATGTTTCGTAGAGATGGTTATGCTCTATCCATTCATGCCTCTGTTTGCAATTATAGAGTGCCCTAGCGTGACTCAATCTTACTCTACTTTTGCTATAAAATGTTCCTGGCAGATTGTTTACGTGTTATTCAATTTTGCTAAGGTTGTTGTAGTTGTTTCATACATGCTATGAACTTACTCTTGCCATGGATAGGTTCATAAACATGCTATCTTGCTGTAGGTATGCTTGTTTTGTCATGCATTGCTTTGTGGTGAGTGCATCAAGCTCACAAAGATGCCCTCATAATGTCTGTTTCTGCCATGCTCTGTTTTCTGCAAAGTCTGGAACCTGGTAACGAAACTTGCTATGTTTACATGGTTGCCATCATATCTTCTGGTCCTTTTTGGATTATGGTCAGTAAGGAAATTTTGTTCTATGCATTTAGTATATTCATTCCATGCCTTGTTTTGCTATGTTAAGTTCCTGTATAATGTTTATTGCTTGCTCTGAACATTGCTACCTGATACTGTTTCTGCCATGTCCAGTAATTTCACCAAGTCTGTGAACCTGTTATCTTTTGCACTTTTGCCATGCTTGTTTGAATCTTCTGTGGTGTGATCTAGCCATAGCTCAGTGTTCATATTTTGTCAAGAATCTCCTGTAGATTACTGCCATATGCTTTGTTGCTATGTTGGAGTGTCGTAGCATAGTTTCTTGATGTATTCTAAGTGCTATCATGCTGTTAATCACAGATTCGTGTCATTCTTGTTTTGCTTGCCATTTGCAAACCGTGCATCCGTTTCCGGTGATCTTTATATCGATTTCGACCGAAATCATCTCATCTTTCCAGTGGCATGCTTGGTTTGCCAAGTTACTGCCTTGTTCATCTTTTTTTTTTCCGGAGCACGCATATGCATCGCATATCATATCCCGCATATCATGCATGTTTTGCATCATGCTGCTTGTACATTTTCCGTGATTGATTGTGGTTCCGTTGCTTGTGTTCTTGTTTTGGGTAGAGCCGGCAGACGATTTCGTGAACGAGGAACTTGTTGAGTACGCCTACGAGGATCAAGCTTTCGACAACTCTGAGAACCTTGCAGGCAAGATGACCATACCCTCGAAATCACTTCTATCTTTGCTTTGCTAGTTGTTCGTTCTATTGCCATGTTGCGCTACCTACCACTTTCTATATCATGCCTCCCATATTTCCATGTCAGCCTCTAACTATCCTTTCCTAGCAAACCGTTGTTTGGCTAAGTTACCGCTTTTGCCCAACCCTTCTTATAGCGTTGCTAGTTGCAGGTGAAGTTGAAGTTGGTTCCATGTCGGAACATGGATATTTTGGATTATCACAATATCTCTTATTTAATTAATGCATCTATATATTTGGTAAAGGGTGGAAGGCTCGGCCTTATGCCTGGTGTTTTGTTCCACTCTTGCCGCCCTAGTTTACGTCATACCGGTATTATGTTCCTTGAGTTTGCGTTCCTTACACGGTTGGGTGATTTATGGGACCCCCTTGACAGTTCGCCTTGAATAAAACTCCTCCAGCAAGGCCCAACTTTGGTTTTACCATTTGCCACCTAAGCCTTTTCCCTTGGGTTTTCGCGAGCCCGAGGGTCATCTGTATTTAAACCCCCGGGCCAGTGTTCCTCTGAGTGCTGGTCCAAACTAGAGCCACTTGCAGCGCCACCTTGGGGAAACTCGAGGATTGGTTTTAGTTGTACGTAGTCTTCATCCGGTGTGCCCTGAGAACGAGATATGTGCAGCTCCTATCGGGATTTGTCGGCACATTCGGGTGGCTTTGCAGGTCTTGTTTTACCATTGTCGAAATGTCTTGTAAACTGGGATTCCGAGACTGATCGGGTCTTCTCGGGAGAAGGTTTATCCTTCGTTGACCATGAGAGCTTATAATGGGCTAACTTGGGACACCCCTGCAGGGTATTATCTTTCGAAAGCCGTGCCGGCGGTTATGAGGCAGATGGGAATTTGTTAATGTCCGGTTGTAGAGAACTTGTCATTTGACTTAATTAAAATACATCAACCGTGTGTGTAGCCGTGATGGTCTCTTCTCGGCGGAGTCCGGGAAGTGAACACGGTTTGAGTTATGCTTGAACGTAAGTAGTTTCAGGATCACTTCTTGATCATTTCTAGCTTCGCAACCGTTGCGTTGCTTCTCTTCTCGCTCTCACTTGCGTATGTTAGCCACCATATATGCTTAGTGCTTGCTGCAGCTCCACCTCATCACACCATCCTTTCCTATAAGTTTAAATAGTCTTGATCTCGCGGGTGTGAGATTGCTGAGTCCTCGTGACTCACAGATTCTACCAAAACAGTTGCAGTTGCCGACGATGCCAGTGCAGATGACGCAACCGAGCTCAAGTGGGAGTTCGATGAGGAACGTGGTCGTTATTATGTTTGTTTTCCTGATGATCAGTAGTGGAGCCCAGTTGGGACGATCGGGGGTCTAGCATTTGGGGTTATCTTATTTTCATTTGGATTTGACCGTAGTCGGTCTATGTGTGGATTTTGGATGATGTATGAATTATATTTATGTATTGTGTGAAGTGGCGATTGTAAGCCAACTCTCGTTATCCCATTCTTGTTCATTACATGGGATTGTGTGAAGATAACCCTTCTTGCGACAATACCACAATGCGGTTATGCCTCTAAGTCGTGCCTCGACACGTGGGAGATATAGCCGCATCATGGGCGTTACAAAGTGAAAGGATGGTGGAAAAAGGAATAAACTTTATTTTTTGTTTGGGAACCGCCTATGGCATATCTAGCATGGAAAGTGTTGGGAACTCTAAGTCATTTTCGTTGGTGGGATGGATACACCTCCCAAATTTTTTCTATCTGTAATTCTTTCGCTTTGAGCTCTGGCACCTCTACAAATCCCTACTTCCCTCTACAAAGGGCCTTTCTTCTACTTTATGCAATTTTTATTTTTAATTTGAGTCTCCATCTTCTCTTATAGAAAGCACCAACTAGGAGGCAATATGATCGTACTTATGTATTGGGTGTAGTTCAAATTCGAGTGTGTTACATGAATGGATCAATGTTTGAGCATGATGGGCTAGGGATAACTTATTTTAGCGTTGATATTTTGAAAGACATGGTTGCTTGTTGATATGCTTGAGTATCTAAATTATTATGTCAAAACTAGACTATTGCTTTGAATCACATAAAAAGTCCAAATGTCCATGCTATAAAGAAAAGAATATGATATGACATGATGAAAAACACTCCACATCAAAAATTCTGTTTTTATCACTTACCTACTCGAGGACGAGTAGGAGTTAGGCTTGGGGATGCTGATACGTCTCCAACGTTTCTCTAATTATTGATTGTTCCATGTTGTTTTATTATCAATCTTGGATGTTTTATAATCATTTTATAGTCATTTTATATCATTTTTTGTTACTAAGCTATTGACATAGTGCCAAGTGCGAGTTCCTGTTTTTTCCATGTTTTTTACATCGCAGGAAATCAATAGCAGACGAAGTCCAAATGCCATGAAACTCCACGATGATTTTTATGGGCCAGAAGGAAGGCAATGGGCCCTGGTTGCACCTGGGGGGTGCCCCGAGGGGGCACAACCCACCAGGGCATGCCAGGAGGCCCAGGCGCGCCCTGGTGGGTTGTGCCCACCTTGGGTGCCCCCCGGACCGCCTCTTTGCTCTATAAATACCACAATATTCCAGAAACCCTAGAACGATGGACAAAATATTCATCCAGCCGCCGCAGAGTCCAGAACCCCCAGATCCAATCTAGACACCATCTCGGATGGGGTTCACCACCTCCATTGGTGCCTCTCCGATGATGCGTGAGTAGTTCCTTGTAGACCTTCGGGTCCATAGTTAGTAGCTAGATGGCTTTCTCTCTCTCGCTGAATTCTCAATACAATGGTATCTTGGAGATCCATATGATGTAACTCTTTTGTTGTGTGTTTGTTGGGATCTGATGAACTTTGAGTTTATGATCAGTCATATCTTTATATATCCATGAAAGTTATTGTAGTTTCTTTGATCTCTTATATGCATGATCTCTTATTGCCTCGTATTTCTTCTCTGATATTTGGGTTTTGTTTGGCCAACTTGATTTATTTATCTTGCAATGGGAAGAGGTGCCCAGTAGTGGGTTCGATCTTATGGTGCTCGATCCCAGTGACAGAAAGGGAACCGACACGTATGTATTGTTGCTACTAGGGATAAAAAGACGAGATCGATATCTACCGCCATATAGATAAACAGATCTTGTCTACATCATGTCATCGTTCTTATTGCATTACTCCATTTTTTCCATGAATTTAATACACTAGATGCATGCTGGATAGCGGTCGATGTGTGGAGTAATAGTAGTAGATGCAGGCAGGAGTCGGTCTACTAATCTTGGACGTGATGCCTATGTAATGATCATTGCCTGGATATCGTCATAATTATTTGAAGTTCTATCAATTGCCCAACAGTAATTTGTTTACCCACCGTTTGCTGTTTTTCTTGAGAGAAGCCACTAGTGAAACCTACGGCCCCCGGGTCTTCTTTCTCATATATTTACTTGCGATCTATTTTTCCTTTGCATTTTATTCAGATCTATTAAACCAAAAATCCAAAAGTACTTTGCTGCACTTTATTTTATTTGTGATCTATTTTATTAATCTATTACAACTTTCTCCCGTCAACACGCAATTTCTGGCGTCGTACCCCGAAAGGGATTGACAACCCCTTTAACACATCGGGTTGCGAGGTGTTGATATTTCTATGCAGGGGCTGTTTACGTTGTGTTGCTTGGTTCTCCTACTGGTTCGATAACCTTGGTTTCATATCTGAGGGAAATACCTAGCGCCGTTGTGCTGCATCATCCCTTCCTCTTTGGGTAAATACCGATGTAGCTTCAAGCGACATCAACCGCGTTGATAAACGCTTCCGTTTTGTGATCTTCAAGTGTATGAAGATGCTCTCCCCCTCTCGTTGCTATGCATCTCCTTGATAGATCTTGCATGAGCGTAGGAAATTTTTGAAATTGCATGTTACGGTTCCCAACAGTGGCATCCAAGCCAGGTCTATGCGTAGATGATATGCACGGGTAGAATAGAAAGAGTTGTGGGCGGTGATCGTCATACTGCTTACCACCAACGTCTTATTTTGATTCGGCGGTATTGTTGGATGAAGCGGCCCGGACCAACCTTACATGACCACGTTCATAAGACCGGTTCCACCGACAGACATGCAACTAGTTTTGCATAAAGGTGGTTGGCGGGTGTCTGTTTCTCCAACTTTAGTTGAATCGAATTTAACTGTGGTCGGTCCTTGTTGAAGGTTAAAATAACAAACTTGATAAATCACCATTGTGGTTTTGATGCGTAGGTACTTGCTAGAAGCCCGTAGCAGCCACGTAAAACTTGCAACAACAAAGTAGAGGACGTCTAACTTGTTTTTGCAGGGCATGTTGTGATGTGATATGGTCAAGACATGATGTGATATATGTTATTGTATGAGATGATCATGTTTTGTAAAAGTTATTGGCAACTGGCAGGAGCCTTTATGGTTGTCGCTTTTTATTGTATGAAATGCAAACGCCATGTAATTGCTTTACTTTATCACTATGCGTTAGCGATAGTTGTAGAAGCAATAGTTGGCGAGACGACCACGACGCTACGATGGAGATCAAGGTGTCAAGCCGGTGATGATGGAGATCATGACAGTGCTTTGGAGATGGAGATCAAAGGCCCAAGATGATGATGGCCATATCATGTCACATATTTTGATTACATGTGATGTTTATCTTTTATGCATCTTATTTTGCTTAGTACGGCGGTAGCATTATAAGATGATCCCTTACTAAAATTTCAAGGTATAAGTGTTCTCTCTGAGTATGCACCGTTGCGACAGTTCGTCGTGCCGAGACACCACATGATGATCGGGTGTGATAAGCTCTATGTTCACATACAACGGGTGCAAGATAGTTTTGCACATGTCGAATACTCGGGTTAAACTTGATGAGCCTAGCATGTACAAACATGGCCTCGAAACATTGGAGATTGAAAGGTCGAACGTGAATCATATAGTATATATGATCAACATAGAGATGTTCACCATTGAAGACTACTCCATCTCACGTGATGATCGGACATGGTTTAGTTGATTTGGATCACGTAATCATTTAGGTGACTCAAGGGATGTCTATCTAAGTGGGAGTTCTTAAGTAATATGATTAATTGAACTTAATTTATCATGAACTTAGTCCTGATAGTATTTGCATATCTATGTTGTAGATCAATAGCTCGCGTATAGCTCCCCTATTTTATTTTTTATATGTTCCTAGAGAAAACTAAGTTGAAAGATGATAGTAGCAAAGATGCGGACTGGGTCCGTGATCTGAGGATTATCCTCACTGCTGCATAGAAGAGTTATGTCCTTGATGCACCGCTAGGTGACAGACCTGTTGTAGGAGCAGATGCAGACATTATGAACGTTTGGCAAGCTCAGTATGATGACTACTTGATAGTTTAGTGCACCATGCTTTACGAGTTAGAACTGGGACTTCAAAAATGTTTTGAACACCATGGAGCATATGAGATGTTCCAAGAGCTGAAAATGATATTTCAGACTCATGCCCGTGTTAAGAGGTATGAGACCTCTAACAAAGTACTTTTCCTACAAAATGGAGGAGAATAGCTCAGCCAGTGAGCATGTGCTCAAAATGTCTGGGTACTACAATCGCTTTAATCAAGTGGGAGTTAATCTTCCAGATAAGATAGTGATTGACAGAGTTCTCTAGACACTATCACCAAGTTACTAGAACTTTGTGATGAACTATAATATGCAAGGGATGACGAAAACAATTCCCAAGCTCTTCGCGATGCTGAAATTGGCGAAGGTAGAAATGAAGAAAGAACATCAAGTGTTGATGATTAACAAGACCACTAGTTTCAAGAAAATGGGCAAGGGATAGAAAGGGAACTTCAAGAAGAATGGCAAACAAGTTGTCACTCTCGGGAAGAAGCCCAAAGCTGGACCCAAGCCTGAAACTGAGTGCTTCTACTGCAAAGGAAATGATCACTGGAGGCGGAACTGCCACAAAAAACTTGGCGGATAAGAAGGATGGCAAAGTGAACAAAGGTATATTTGATATACATGTTATTGATGTATACTTTACTAGTGTTCATGGTAGCCCCTGGGTATTTGATACCGGTTCAGTTGCTAAGATTTGTAACTCGAGATAAGAGTTGCAAAATGAACATATACTAGTTAAGGGCGAGGTGACGATGTGTGTTGGAAGTGATTCCAAGGTTGATAAGATCACCATCACACACTCCCTTTACCTTCAGGATTAGTGTTGAACCTAAAATAAATGTTATTTGGTGTTTGCGTTGAGCATGAATATGATTGGATCATGTTTATTGCAATATGGTTATTCATTTAAGTCAAATAATAATTGTTATTCTGTTTACATGAATAAAACCTTCTATGGTCATACACTCAATATAAATGGTTTATTGAATCTCGATCGTAGTGATACATATATTCATAATATTGATGCCAAAATGTCGTGGAATTGTCACGACAGATGTCCTCGTGCAAGGACTTAGTCGTGGAACCATCACAGCTAGGAAGCTTAAAGGGGTTAAGCGGGACAAGGGACACGAGGATTATACTGGTTCGGCCCCTTACGGTGAAGGTAAAGCCTACGTCCAGTTGAGATGGTATTACTTAGGGTTTCGATGACCAGGGAGCTTAACCGCTATGCCTGGCTTTCGATCTGTTGTCCCTCGTCCTGAACCGCCGCCGGGTCATCCCTTTATATAGAGAGGTTGACGCCCCGCGGCTCTCAGAGTCCCGGCCGGCTTATAACAGTATCCGGCTCGGACTCTTAACTACTCTTGCCTTACATTACAAGTCTTGCCATAATGGCGGGTTATCACTACGGGCCTTAAGCCGCCTCCGGGTCTTAAGCCCATTATTGATCCGCCATCTTCAAGCTTGGTACTGGGCTTCACGTGATGATCATTATGACGTAACCCGGCCCCTCCTGGGCGGGTGACTCTAATGGTCATATCCTCAACATTAGACCCCAGATTGATTTGAACCGGTTCATGTCAATCTTCAAAATCTTCAGAATCTTCCGACTTCTCCCTGTGCAAAGGTTATAACCCGCCGTGACGTCATCTTCTGGATTCTTGGTAACCCGCCATGATGTCATCTTCCATTAAATTCATTTTTTTATTCTGTCATATCTCAACGGATCTTATCTTTAAAGACCATCCCGAAAATCGAGGCGTTTCTGCGGCAATATAATCATGTCTTCCGCCTCCTCTTTTCCCGCGCCCATTTACCAGCCGGCCCTTATAAATAGGCCCGGCCCATAGGTCTTCGTCACTCTTCCCTTCCATCGTCTTCCTCCTCTGACGCTCCAGAGCCCGAGCTCCGCTGCCGCCGCCGCGCACCTCGTCTTCACCGACCAAGGCCGCTGCATCAACCTGTCTTGACCAGAATCCTGCGGCGCGCCTCCGCTGCTCATCAGCACCAGTAAGTCCTCGTCGTCCCGTACCTTAGATCCACATTAGAGCTCGCAAGTTTTTTGTGTTCTTCGTAGTTCATCGCGATTTCTTCACAGTTCCGCCACCGAGGTTCCCTTTGATCTAAAAACGGTACAGACTCCCTGCGGTAGTAGTTTCTCACTCATTTTTATGCTAGTAAATCCCCTTTGTCCGCAACAAGACCTCATTTAGAGCTTATGAACTTCTCTGTATCAGTTTTTAGGTCTAGAAATTTTTCCTTTCTAAACGACCGTTTGATCCAAAATAATCCCTGCAATCTGTGAAACTTGTTTGTGCAACACTTAGACAAAAACCTGCATCTGTTATCCATGGCGGCTCATATCGCCGGCTTAAAAGAGGCCATGCTCTGTGAAATTTCTGGCTCATTCATAATAGAGTTTTAAACAACTTGAATTACTTATGATACCCACAGCGGCTTAGATAACCCGACACAATTAGCCATATATCATTAGGCCCCTTCATAAGCCGCCATCTTGAATACTGAACTGAAATCTTCCTCCGGCTTAAATTTGAACCAGAAATTTTCTTTTGTCATAGGCTTCCGTCTTTCACAATGCCGCCCAAGGCTCCCAAGGCACCCATTACGTGCAACTGGGTGAGATCCAACGTTACTGATAATACCTTAGATGACTTCGTGAAGATGGGTTACCTGCCTAAGAAGGAGGTCATGTCCTATCTTGCCCCTAACCCGTCTGAAGAAAGACCTCAACCAAGAGACGGAGAGGTTGTTATATCTGCTGATCACATGAGCCGGGGTTTTGCACCTCCCGGCTCAAAGTTCTTCAGAGATGTTCTGCACTTTTTTGATCTGCGACCTCAAGACATTGGACCCAATTCCGTGTCGAACATTTGTAACTTCCAAGTGTTCTGTGAGGTGCACCTTGGAGAAGAGCCCAACCTACTACTCTTTAGGGAGCTGTTTTATCTGAACCGCCAGAACGAGTGTGCCAACGGGCCTAGCCTGGAACTTGGCGGGATTTCAATCGAACGACGGAGAGATTGCCTCTTTCCTTATGCTGAGCCGCCAAGCCACCCAAAGGACTGGAACCAGACATGGTTCTACTGCCAGGATACTTCTCCGGCTGATGAGAACCCTCTTCCCGGCTTTCGCGCCCTGCGTCTGGAGTCAAATCACCCCCTGCCAGACAAATTATCTCAAGTTGAGTGTCAACCACTTATCCCCACCATCAACAAGATTAAAGCTCTTCTGGGAAACGGCCTTAACGGCGTTGATCTGGTCCGGGTCTGGATTGCTTGGCGGGTGATTCCTCTAAGCCGCCGCCCTGGCTTAATGTGTGATTACACGGGCCGAAAGGATGATCCTCTTCGGCACAGCCCCAACGACTTACCTGAGGACGTCGTTGATGACATGACCAAGTCCCTTCTAAATGAGAGCTTAGCAGATTGCGGGAGGACAGGCTTAAGTCCCTTCTGCAAAGCTAACCCGGCTCCGGCGGTAAGCTACTGATCTGAGCACCTTACTTTCCATTTTAACAATTTTCATCTCTAACTTCAAGAAACCTTTGTTGTATTTTTTCAGGCTAATGATAAGTTCTGGAAGGTCAGGTATGACCATGAGGCTGCTAAAAAGCCAGGAAGGTTAAAAAAATCCGCCAGGAGAGCCGCTCCCCGCAAGAAGGGGAGTAAGCCTAGCGCCTCAGACCTGCTTCAGTTGGATGACACCTCCGAGTCAGAGGTAGCCCTTGATTCTTTAGGCTCTTCTTTTGTTTTCTGTCTGTTTTTAACCACCTTATTGACACTGATTATCAGCAGGATGATACTGGAGCGAGTAACCCGGTGATTGAAGAGGTAACTATACTTTCCTCCGACTCGGAGCCCTTGCCAAGGCTGAAAGTCCGAAGAGTAACCCGGAAAGTAAGATTTTCACATCCTTTAGCTTATCAAGATCCTCAATTTCTTTTGAAGCGACAGATTCATGAGAGCCGGAGGCAAACCCGGACCAACAAGGAAGCAGACCTCTCCTCCGGCTTACCTGAAGCATCAAGGAAGTGCCGGACCGAGGTTATCTCCAACTTATATCCTTTTCATCCTTTGGCGGGCGTCACTCGTCAACCACTCAATTCTTCTGATTCAAACTATCAGGAAACTTCACCTTCCTCCGAGGACTCCATGCAATCTAACTTGCCGGCTTTCAAGACCGCTCCCGGGTAATGATGATTAGCTTACTTTGTGCTTATCTTACTCATGTTTTTGCACTAACCTTTTGAAGACTTTCAGTGCACAAGCAAAGCTCGGCAAGAGGGCCAAGAAAAGTAACCCGGTCGAAGAGCCGGTCTTGACTGAACCCAACGCCTCTGCCTCTGAGCCGCCGTCTGCACCAGCTCCAGAAACCACTGCTCCAACTAAAGAACAAGACATGGAGGGTTCTAACAACCCGGAGATTCCCAGCCCAGCTCAACCGGCCGATGGCCCGGATGTGGTGATTACCCGGACTGAATTTGTTGAGCCGAGAAGACCCACTGTGCTGGCTAGATGCTCTGCTAAGGAAGAACTGCTGGAGCGCCGCAGGGCCAGACTGGATATCATTGACTATGCTAACTTGAGCATTGGAGATATTGTCGCTGGTTATATTGGTCAAGTGCACAACAGCCGGGACCTGGAAATTGACATGGTGAAGCAGATACAGCAGAAATCTAAGGTATAATTCTCTTGCTTACTCCATAGTCATCCTTACCATGCTAGCCCCCAAGTCTATTACTTAAGATAGAGTATGTTGTAGACTTAATACCGGCTTACCTGGTAACACTCAAGGGCCGGGTTAAACAGCCTAGGTGAACCGGTCTTTTACCTTATGCTTTAATCAAGTACTTGAGCAACTTTGCCCATTAGCCCCCAAGTGCCAAGCACCTTTGCCTGCAAAGTGCTTGGGACTTATTTTCATGAACCGGCACCGTAAATAAAGCTTCTCAGCCTACATTAGCCCCCAAGTGCCAACTGTCTTTGCTTGCAAAGTGCTTGGGACTTTAATGTTGCATGATAGTCACTCAAACTGTAACCCGGAACTTGTACATGCTGCCTACAAGAAACTTGAATCGGAAATCTCTGATCTGAAGACCCGGCCGAAGACTCAGGAAAATGAGACCCAGAAGGCCAATGCCAAATTTGAGTTCAGTGTCTCTGCACAAGAAAAACTGAAGAAAAAATTTGAAACAGAAAGAAAAGCCTGGGCCGATGAGAAGACTGCCTTGCTCAGCCGGGCCGAACAAGCGGAGGCTGCTCTTACTAAAAGAACCGCCGAACTCTCCGGCTTAAAACACCATGTATCGCAGATGGTCTCCGCAATCTTCGGTAAGTTACTCTGCAAGCTTTAAATAAGTTTACACCATTCATGTCTCATAAGCCCCTCCATTGCCATCAGCTCACCTGACTTTGTTATACAGGTCCCAGAAGCTCCAATCTCAATCAGAACATGCTGACCAAGCTGAAGGCTGTTTACACCTTGGTGGAGCAACTCTACACCGGGTCACAGCGTGCTTTAGCCGTTGTGGCTCTGTCCAATGAGGTTCCCACTCACCTGGCAGACGTACTCAGGCGGCTTGCCGTACTTCCTCAACGCTTCCAAGAGCTGAGACGGGCTTCTGCAAGAGCCGGAGCTATAGCTGCTCTGAGCCGGGCCAAGGCGTTTCTACCGGAGCTAGACCCGGCAGACATCGCTCTTGGATACCCCAGCCTGAAGGAAGACGGTACCCCCTTTGACCAGAAAGACTTCGCCGCCTGTGTGAAGAGCGTGCGCCCGGTGGCCACCTTGATTGGGAATGACACAGATCTTACCAAGTATCAGCCGGGCTATGACGCGGAAAATCAGAGGATCCCAACTCCACGCTATGAAGCAGTCAGCCTGATCCCTCCGACTCGTAAGCATACCTTCGCCCAAGAAGTTGACCCGGCCGGGTTAATTGATGATGAGGCTCAATTCAAAGCTTTGAGTGGCATTGACTGGAAATCAACAACCTTCCAAGTCATGGAAACAGCCGGAGGAGCGGAGAGGGATGAGCCGGGAGCTTCAACCCAACAAGCACCTTGACTTCTTAGGCGGCTCATGGTTACGCCTTAACAACAATGCCTCACCTTTTGGACTCGGGGGGTCCTGTAATAGAGTAGGACAAACACTTAATTTTGTCGTGCCATTGTGCACGTGTGCAACGCTTAACTCTGTTGAAGCTGCTCTTTTATGTTCCTCCGGGTTATGTTTGAGCGTTTACTTTTCTTAATTGTCCTGCATAGAAAAACCCATCACAAGTCTCTAGGCGGTTTACCGCATGGAGAGTCATATACTTTACACATAACCCGGAATATGAACCAAAGTCATAAAAGACCGGTTCTCAATTATATCTTCGCGATAACCATAATAGCATACCTGCAAGCCTTCAAGTACACTTCCGGTTTATGTAACCCAAATAATGAGGTTGAGAACTCAACTCCGGCTCACCAGCATCGATAATGCTTATTGCGTGCTATCAACATTGTTAATCAAAGTTAAGCCGGCGGAGTAAGAACCGCCCTTGCACACTGTTGAGATGATCAGAAGAACTTGTTGCAAACCAAAAGATCAAAACTTAAGGGCTTCTGGTTCGAATACGACCAGAGAACTGTCCCAAAGGGGTTAAGCTAAGATTCGAATGCGATCATATAGCCCCCAGTGGCTTTGGCGTTGCCTATCAAGAGGGTACCGACAGCTATGTTCTCTTAGGTTCGAATACGACCCATGTTTGAACAGGAAGCCCCCAATTGACCTTAATAGTTGTTTAACGACGCTGATTCGAATACGATCCACGTCGGTTCCCAAAGGGGGTTGAGCTATGATTCAAATATGATCAAGAAAAACTCCCCAATGAGCTCGGCAATTTGCCAATCAAATGGGTATCGACAGCTATGTTCTCTTTGGTTCGAATACGACCTATGTTTGAACAGGAAGCCCCCAAGTGATCATATTGTTAACGGCTAGATTCGAATACGATCATAAGCCGGATCCACCTCCAAGTGACCATGTAATGTTGTAATGGAAATAACACATTTACCTTTGGAGGAGAAAAGGACGGAGGTCCTGCTTTATTATTTATCATAATATATACATGGCTATAGAAATATGTACATTATGAGAGCCGGTGGCTCAAGTGTAATAAGGCCGAAGCTGAGCTATGCTCCACGGCCGACGGGTCTCTTCCTCCGACTTACGTGAATCTTTGTGCTCCCGAACATCGATAAGGTAGTATGACCCATTGTGCAAGTTCTTGCTGACCACAAAGGGCCCTTCCCAAGGCGGGGATAACTTGTGTGCATCTGTTTGATCTTGAATGAGCCGGAGCACCAGATCACCTTCCTGGAAGACCCTGGACTTAACCCGGCGGCTGTGATAGCGGCGCAGATCTTGTTGGTAAATCACCGAGCGAGCTGCTGCCACATCACGCTGTTCGTCCAACAAGTCAAGAGCATCTTGGCGCACCCGCTCATTATCCGCCTCAACATAAGCCGCCACTCGAGGCGAGTCATTGCGGATGTCGCTAGGGAGAACCGCCTCCGCTCCATAAACCATGAAGAAAGGCGTGTAACCCGTAGACCTGTTAGGAGTAGTATTGATACTCCATCACACGGAGGGTAACTCCTCCACCCAACAACCCGGCGTCCGTTGCAAAGGGACCAAAAGCCGGGGCTTGATGCCCTTCAAGATTTCCTGATTGGCTCTCTCAGCTTGACCATTGGACTGAGGGTGAGCTACTGATGAAACATCAAGCCGAATATGCTCTCGTTGACAAAACTCCTCCATGGCGCCCTTAGACAGATTGGTACCATTGTCAGTTATAATGTTGTGTGGAAAACCAAAGCGAAATATCACCCTTTTCATAAACTGAACCGCTGTGGCTGCGTCACACTTACTAACTGGCTCTGCTTCAACCCACTTTGTGAACTTGTCGACCGCCACCAGGAGGTGGGTCTTCTTATCCTTAGATCTTTTAAAAGGCCCAACCATATCAAGCCCCCAGACCGCAAATGGCCAAGTAATTGGAATCATCCTCAATTCTTGAGCCAGCACATGAGCCCGTCGCGAGAACCTCTGGCAACCGTCACATTTACTGACCAAATCCTCTGCATCAGCATGAGCCATCAGCCAATAAAAACCATGACGAAAAGCCTTGGCCACAAGGGATTTTGAGCCGGCATGATGGCCACAATCCCCCTCGTGAATTTCACGTAAGATTTCTTGACCTTCCTCAGGGGAAACACAACGCTGGAAAGTTCCAGTGACACTGCGACGATGCAGCTTGCCATTGATAATTGTCATTGACTTAGACCGTCGGGTTATTTGTCTGGCCAAAGTTTCATCCTCGGGCAATTCTCCCCGGGTCATGTAAGCCAAGTATGGTACTGTCCAGTCTGGGGTAATGTGGAGAGCCGCCACCAACTGTGCCTCCGGGTCAGGAACAGCCAAGCCTTCCTCTGTAGGCAACTTAACCGAGGGGTTATGCAAGATGTCCAAGAAAGTATTAGGCGGCACCGGCTTTCGCTGAGAGCCCAGCCGGCTTAATGCATCAGCCGCTTCGTTCTTCCTGCGATCGATGTGCTCTACTTGGTACCCCTGAAAATGTCCAGCAATGGCCTCAACTTCGCGGCGATAAGCCGCCATGAGAGGGTCTTTGGAATCCCACTTGCCTGACACTTGTTGGGCCACTAAATCTGAGTCGCCAAAGCACCTAACCCGGCTCAAGCTCATCTCCTTAGCCATCCGAAGACCATGGAGTAAGGCCTCGTACTCAGCCGCATTGTTAGTACAGGGAAACATCAACCGTAGCACATAGCAAAACTTGTCACCTCGAGGGGAAGTTAATACAACTCCAGCCCCCGAGCCCTCCAATTGCCTAGACCCGTCGAAGTGAATAGTCCAGTATGTATTATCCGGTTTCTCTTCAGGCACCTGCAGCTCTGTCCAATCGTTAGTGAAATCCACCAATGCTTGAATTTGATAGCAGTGTGTGGCACGTATTTCAGACCATGAGGCCCAAGTTCTATAGCCCACTTAGCCACTCTTCCTGTGGCTTCTCTGTTTTGGATGATATCTCCCAGGGGAGCAGAACTAACCACAGTGATAGGGTGACCCTGGAAATAATGCTTAAGCTTCCGGCTTGCCATGAATACCCCATAAACAAGCTTCTGCCAATGTGGATACCGTTGTTTGGACTCAATGAGTACTTCGCTGACGTAGTAAACCGGCCGCTGAACCAGATACTCCTTACCCGCTTCCTTACGCTCCACCACCACAGCCACACTGACGGCTCGCGTGTTAGCAGCTACATACAGCAATAAGGGCTCCTTGTCAACAGGAGCAGCAAGGACTGGGGGCTCAGCCAGCTGTCTCTTCAAATCCTCAAAAGCAGCATTAGCAGCATCATTCCAGATAAAGTCATCTGTTTTCTTCATCAACTGGAACAGTGGCATGGCCTTTTCACCCAAACGGCTTATAAACCGGCTCAAAGCAGCGATGCGACCCGCCAGACGCTGGACGTCGTTTATGCACGCCGGCTTAGCCAGAGAGGTGATTGCTTTGATCTTTTCCGGGTTAGCTTCAATGCCTCTGTGAGAAACCAGAAAACCCAAGAGCTTGCCTGCGGGAACACCAAAAACACACTTGGCCGGGTTAAGCATCATCTTGTAAACCCGGAGATTATCAAAGGTTTCTCTTAGATCATCTACCAAGGTCTCCTTCTCCCTGGATTTAACCACGATATCGTCCACATAGGCATGAACGTTGCGCCCAATCTGGTTACGAAGACAATTCTGCACACAACGCTGGTAAGTCGCCTGTGCACTCTTGAGCCCAAAAGGCATAGACACATAACAGAAGGCTCCAAAGGGAGTGATGAACGTCGTCTTCTCCTGGTCCTTAACTGCCATTTTAATCTGATGGTATCCAGAATAAGCATCCAAAAAACTTAAGCGCTCACAACCCACCGTAGCATCAATAATTTGATCAATACGGGGGAGAGCAAAAGGATCAGCCGGACAAGCCTTGTTTAAATCCATGTAATCCACACACATCCGCCAGGTGCCGTTCTTCTTGAGTACGAGCACCAGGTTAGCTAACCATTCTGGATGAAAGACTTCAACAATAAACCCGGCCGCCAAGAGCCGGGCTACCTCCTCCCCAATGGCTTTCCGCCTCTCCTCATTAAACCGCCGGAGGAATTGCCTGACCGGCTTAAACTTCGGATCAATATTGAGAGTTTGCTCAGCGAGTTCTCTAGGTACACCCGGCATGTCAGAAGGTTTCCATGCAAAGATGTCCCTGTTTTCACGGATGAACTCGATGAGCGCGCCTTCCTATTTCGGATCCAGATTGGCACTGATGCTGAACTGCTGAGATGAATCACCTGGAACAAAGTCAACAAGTTTAGTCTCATCAGCGAACTTAAATTTCATTACTGGCTCATGCTCCGTGGTTGGCTTTTTCAAAGATGTCATATCTGCCGGGTCAACATTGTCCTTGTAAAACTTCAACTCCTCTGTTGCACAAACAGATTCCGCGTAAGCCGCGTCACCTTCCTCACACTCCAAGGCTATCCTTCGGCTGCCATGAACCGTAATGGTCCCATTGTGACCCGGCATCTTGAGCTGCAAATACACGTAACACGGTCGTGCCATGAACTTGGCATAAGCCGGCCGCCCAAATAACGCATGATACGGACTTCTTATCTTGACCACCTCAAAGGTTAGTTTTTTCGCCCTGTAGTTGTACTCATCTCCAAAGGCCACTTCCAGCTTGATCTTACCGACCGGATATGCCGACTTGCCGGGCACCACGCCATGGAAAACAGTATTGGACTGGCTGAGGTTTTTATCAGTTAAGCCCATACGACGGAAGGTCTCATAATAGAGGATGTTGATGCTGTTGCCACCATCCATGAGTACTTTAGTGAATTTATACCCCCCAACCTGAGGAGCCACCACTAAGGCCAGGTGACCCGGATTATCAACCCGGGGAGGATGATCTTCCCTACTCCACACAATGGGCTGCTCAGACCATCTTAAATAGCGTGGAACCGCCGGCTCAACAGCATTCACAGCCCTTTTATGGAGCTTCTGCTCTCGCTTGCACAAACTGGTAGTAAATACGTGATACTGCCCGCCATTGAGCTGCTTTGGATTAGTCTGGTATCCCCCCTGCTGCTTCTGATGACCCTGGCCGGACTGCTGATTAAAGCCTCCTTGAACATTCTGAGAATTGGAATTTGAACCGCCAACCGGGCCATGAAAGCCGCCAGTGCCTGAGCCGCCGCCCGGTCCACTGTTGCCATTGAAAGCATTGGAATTTTTAAAGGCCTTCATAATTGCGCAGTCCTTCCACAGATGAGTGGCCGGCTTTTCCCTAGAGCCATGCCTCGGGCAAGGCTCATTCAACAATTGTTCAAGCATCGGGCCTGACCCGCCGGCTAAGGGGAGGTGGTCTCCCCTTGCGCCGGTGGTTGTTGCCTTGTGAATTGGCGTTGGCCACAAATTCCATACTGCCATCAGCCTTACGCTTGTTACCTCCTTGGTTCGCCGGGTTGTGCTGGGGGCCCTTGCCATTGCCGTTCCGTTTTCCCTTCCCTATCCTTTCATCATCCAACGCGGGATCCTTGGTACTATCAGAGTCGGCGTACTTGACCAGAGCCGCCATCAGCGTACCCATATCATTGCAATCGCGCTTGAGCCGCCCGAGCTTCATCTTCAGGGGCGCAAAACGACAGTTTTGTTCTAACATTAAGACTGCAGAGCCGGCATCCATCTTATCAGATGAATGTATTATCTCTTTGACCCGGTGAACCCAATGGGTTGTAGACTCACCCTCCTGCTGCTTACAGTTAGTCAAATCCACAATTGACATAGATTGCCTACATGTATCTTTGAAGTTTTGGATGAACCGGGCTTTTAGCTCAGCCCAAGACCCGATAGAGTTCGGTGGCAGTCCTTTCAACCAAGTGCGGGCAGTCCCATCTAACATCATGGTGAAGTACTTGGCCATTGCCGCTTCACTGACCTCCAGCAACTCCATAGCCATCTCGTAACTCTCGATCCATGCTCCAGGTTGTAAATCAGTCGTGTAATTAGGCACCTTCCTAGGCCCTTTGAAATCCTTGGGCAGACGTTCATTACGGAGAGCCGGCACCAGACAAGGAACGCCTCCGGTCCTCATAGGTATACCCGCGTCGATGGAAGCCGTCGGATAAGCCGGGAGGGGCTGGTAAGCCGTCAACGGAGCCGCCTGCTCCGCCTCTTGTCATGCTCTATCTTGGTCTACCACGTTAAAAACTCCATTATGAACCGGGCCGTGGCCTGGAGGCAAGTCACGGCGTCGGACATTGCTAGAGCCGGTCGCTGAGACCATGTGTCTGCTATAACTCGGGCTCCGGCCTGGACGAGGGGTTGAATGAATCCTGTCCCGGCTATATGAATATGCCTCCTGTTGCGCCAGAGCCGTCTGAAGGAGTTCTCTGACCCGGCGGGTTTCAACCGCCGTCGGAGAGTCGCCATCGATTGGGAGAGCCGCCAGTCGCGCCGCCGCGGCGACCATGTTTTCCAACAGGTTGGCATAATGACCCGGTGGTATTGGCACGTACTGAGGCGGGGCAGCGTTCACCCGGGGAGGCCCCATCACTTGGGGCTAAATTGAAGTTCCAGCCCCGGGCGCCGTGATCTCTGGCGTGTTACTGGGCCCTACACCAGGCGTGTTGAAGAGGTTTCGAGGATCGTAAACCGGAGGGAGTCGAGATTGGGCCTTTTGATGCCTCCTTCTCATGACCTCATTGGACGCGTTCTGATCCATCGTGAGCCGGAAAGACTGCGCCTGAATCAGCTGAGTCTGGGCATCGAGAGTCGCCCTCTCTGCAGCCATCCTGACCCCTTCCGCCGCCAGATCCTCCTTGGCTTTTGCTAGATCCAACTTTAACTGTGCCACCTCCGCGTCATGCTGAGCTTGATCCGCCGGGGCGACCGTAGCGGTTAACAGGGTCGTCATCTTGTCTGTGAGATCCATCAGCACCTGAGCCAGCGAGGGCACAGGGCTTCCTGCCCCGGCGGCGGGGTTTAGAACAGGTTGTGCGCCAGCCATGAAGATTCCAACCCGGCTCTGCGGCTCAAAGGGGTCCGGAATACTGTCGCCATCGGAACAACCCCTGAGCCTGCCATCTTGAAGTTGGTATAACGAGTCGGTCTCCTCTGTGGATGACTCGCCGTCAGAGTGAGCGGTCGTCTCCTCGCCAGATCCAGATCTTTCAGAGAGTCCTCCATGGACGCATTCCACGAAAGCATGCTTCAAGGAAGGCAGAGTCCGGGCGGGTCGTGCACGCTGAGCCGTCTCGATGAGATCGGCGCAGAGGTCCGGCTCAAGGCGCGGCTCACCAATCTTGCCAATAAAGACATGGATTCCGCCGAAGGGGACCCGGTCCCCGTACTCGATTGAGCCGGCGTCGGGGCCCCAGTTTGCATCGTCGATGTAGAGCTTGCCGCGACGACTCTTGGTCATCTGGCCCACAGCGTATCCCTTGAGCCCTTCGAAGCTGCCCTTCAAGAACTCAAATCCACCGTGCGTCAGCCCCACGGTGGGCGCCAACTGTCGTGGAATTGTCACGGCAGATGTCCTCGTGCAAGGACTTAGTCGTGGAACCATCGCAGCTAGGAAGCTTAAAGGGGTTAAGCGGGACAAGGGACACGAGGATTATACTGGTTCGGCCCCTTACGGTGAAGGTAAAGCCTACGTCCAGTTGAGATGGTATTACTTAGGGTTTCGATGACCAGGGAGCTTAACCGCTATGCCTGGCTTTCGATCTGTTGTCCCTCGTCCTGAACCGCCGCCGGGTCATCCCTTTATATAGAGAGGTTGACGCCCCGCGGCTCTCAGAGTCCCGGCTGTCTTATAACAGTATCCGGCTCGGACTCTTAACAACTCTTGCCTTACATTACAAGTCTTGCCATAACGGCGGGTTATCACTACGGGCCTTAAGCCGCCTCCGGGTCTTAAGCCCATTATTGATCCGCCATCTTCAAGCTTGGTACTGGGCTTCACGTGATGATCATTATGACGTAACCCGGCCCCTCCTGGGCGGGTGACTCTAATGGTCATATCCTCAACACAAAATATGCAAAGTTGATAATGATAGTGCAACATATTTGTGGCACTGCCGTTTAGGTCATATTGGTGTAAAGCGCATGAAGAAACTCCATGCGGATGGACTTTTGGAATCACTTGATTATGAATCATTTGATGCTTGCGAACCATGCCTCATGGGCAAGATGACTAAGACTCCGTTCTCCTGAACAATGGAGCGAGCCGCTGACTTATTGGAAATAATACATACCGATATATGCGGTCCGATGAGTGTTGAGGCTCGCGGCGGGTATCGTTATTTTCTGACCTTCAAAGATGATTTGAGCAGATATGGGTATATCTACTTGATGAAACACAAGTCTGAAACATTTGAAAAGTTCAAAGAATTTCAGAGTAAAGTGGAGAATCATCGTAACAAGAAAATAAAAGTTTCTATGATCTGATCGCGGAGGCAAATATTTGAGTTACGAGTTTGGCCTTCATTTAAAACAATGTGGAATAGTTTCACAACTCACGCCACCTGGAACACCACAACGTAATGGTGTGTCCGAACGTCTTAACCGTACTTTATTAGATATGGTGCGATCTATGATGTCTCTTACCGATTTACCACTATCGTTTTAGGGTTATGCATTAGAGACAACTGCATTCACATTAAATAGGGTGCTATCTCTTGAGCATGCATTGGTTTTCCCTTGAAGAGGAAAGGGTGATGCAGCAAAGTAGCGTAAGTATTTCCCTCAGTTTTTGAGAACCAAGGTATCAATCCAGTAGGAGATTACACGCAAGTCACCTAGTACCTGCACAAACAATCAAGAACCTTGCAACCAACGCAATAAAGGGGTTGTCAATCCCTTCACAGTCACTCGCAAAAGTGAGATCTAATAAAGATAGTAAAGTAAATATTTTTGGTATTTTTGTTGTATAGATTGGAAAGTAAAGATTGCAAAATAAATGACGACAGAAATTGGCAAGTTGACGGGAAACTAATATGATGTAAAATAGACACGGGGGCCATAGGTTTCACTAGTGGCTTCTCTCAAGATAGCATATATTCAGGTGGGTGAACAAATTACTGCCGAGCAATTGATAGAAAAGCGCATAGTTATGAGAATATCTAGGCAATGATCATGAATATAGGCATCACGTCCGTGTCAAGTAGACCGAAGCAATTCTGCATCTACTACTATTACTCCACACATCGACCGCTATCCAGCATGCATTAGAGTATTAAGTTCATAAGAACAGAGTAATGCATTAAGCAAGATGACATGATGTAGAGGGATAAACTCAAGCAATATGATATAAACCCCATATTTTTATCCTCGATGGCAACAATACAATACGTGCCTTGCTGCCCCTACTGTCACTGGGAATGGACACCTCAAGATTGAACCCAAAGCTAAGCACTTCTCCCATTGCAAGAAGATCAATCTAGTAGGCCAAACTAAACCGATAATTCGAAGAGACTTGCAAATACATCAAATCATGCATATAAGAATTCAGAGAAGAACCAAATATTATTCATAGATAATCTTGATCATAAATCCACAATTCATCGGATCTCGGCAAACACACCGCAAAAAGTATTACATCGAATAGATCTCCAAGAACATCGAGGAGAACTTTGTATTTAGAACCAAAGAGAGAGAAGAAGCCATCTAACTAATAACTATGGACCCGAAGGTCTCTGGTAAACTACTCACCCTCCATGATCGATTCCCCCTCCGGCAGATCGCCAAAAAAGGCCCCAAGATGGAATCTCACGGGTACAGAAGGTTGCGGTGGTGGAAAAGTGGTTTCGTGGCTCCCCCTGATGTTTTGGGGTATAAGAGTATATATTGGCGAAAGAAGTACATCGGTGGAGCTACGAGGGGCCCACGAGGGTGGGGGGCGTGCCCTCCTGCCTCGTGGCCGCCTTGTTGCGTCTCTGACCTCATCTCCAAGTCTTCTGGTTTGCTTTCGGTCCAAGAATCATCGCGAAGGTTTCATTCCGTTTGGATTCCGTTTGATATTCCTTTTCTGCGAAACACTAAAATAGGCAAAAAAACAGAAACTGGCACTGGGCCTTCGTTTAATAGGTTAGTCCCAAAAATAATATAAAATAGCATATTAAAGCCCATTAAACATCCAAAACAGATAATATAATAGCATGGAAGAATCAAAAATTATAGATACGTTGGAGACGTATCAAGCATCCCCAAGCTTAATTCCTGCTCGTCCTCGAGTAGGTAAATGATAATAACGGAATTTTTTATGTGGAATGGTACCTAACATAATTTTCAATGTAATTCTCTTTATTGTGGCATGAATGTTCAAATCCATAAGATTCAAAATAGAAGTTTAATATTGACATTAAGACAATAATACTTCAAGCATACTAATAAAGCATTCATGTCCTCTCAAAATAACATGGCCAAAGAAAGTTATCCCTACAAAATCATATAGTCTGGCTATGCTCTATCTTCATCACACAAAGTATTTAATCATGCACAACCCCGATGACAAGCCAAGCAATTGTTTCATACTTTTGATGTTCTCAAACTTTTTCAACTTTCACGCAATACATGAGCGTGAGCCATGGACATAGCACTATAGGTGGAATAGAATGGTGGTTGTGGAGAAGACAAAAAGGAGAAGATAGTCTCACATCAACTAGGCGTATCAACGGGCTATGGAGATGCCCATCAATAGATATCAAAGTGAGTGAGTAGGGATTGCCATGCAACAGATGCACTAGAGCTATAAGTGTATGAAAGCTCAACAAAAGAAACTAAGTGGGTGTGCATCCAACTTGCTTGCTCACGAAGACCTAGGGCAATTTTGAGGAAGCCCATCATTGGAATATACAAGCCAAGTTCTATAATGTAAAATTCCCACTAGTATATGAAAGTGACAACATAGGAGACTCTCTATCATGAAGATCATGGTGCTACTTTGAAGCACAAGTGTGGTAAAAGGATAGTAGCATTGTCCCTTCTCTCTTTTTCTCTCTTTTTCTCTCATTTTTTATTTTTTTTATTTTGGGCCTTTCTCTCTCTTTTTTTATGGCCTCTTTTTTTCGTTCGGAGTCTCATCCCGACTTGTGGGGGAATCATAGTCTCCGTAATCCTTTCCTCACTGGGACAATGCTCTAATAATGATGATCATCACACTTTTATTTACTTACAACTCAAGAATTACAACTCAATACTTAGAACAAAATATGACTCTATGTGAATGCCTCCGGCGGTGTACCGGGATGTGCAACGATTCAAGAGTGACATGTATAAAAAATTATGAACGGTGGCTTTGCCACAAATACGATGTCAACTACATGATCATGCAAAGAAATATGACAATGATGGAGCGTGTCATAATAAATGGAATGGTGGAAAGTTGCGTGGCAATATATCTCGGAATGGCTATGGAAATGCCATAATAGGTAGGTATGGTGGCTGTTTTGAGGAAGGTATATGGTGGGTGTATGATACTAGCGAAAGGTGCGCGGTATTAGAGAGGCTAGCAATGGTGGAAGGGTGAGAGTGCGTATAATCCATGGACTCAACATTAGTCATAAAGAACTCACATACTTATTGCAAAAATCGATTAGTTATCGAAACGAAGTACTACGCGCATGCTCCTAGGGGGATAGATTGGTAGGAAAATACCATCGCTCGTCCCCGACCACCACTCATAAGGAAGACAATCAATAAATAAATCATGCTCCAACTTCATCACATAACGGTTCACCATACGTGCATGCTACGGGAATCACAAACTTTAACACAAGTATCTCTCAAATTCACAACTACTCAACTAGCATGACTCTAATATCACCATCTTCATATCTCAAAACAATCATAAGGAATCAAACTTCTCATAGTATTCAATGCACTTTATATGATAGTTTTTATTATACCATCTTGGATGCTCATCATATTAGGACTAATTTTATAGCCAAAGCAAATTACAATGCTGTTCTAAAAGACTCTCAAAATAATATAAGTGAAGCATGAGAGATCAATAATTTCTATAAAATAAAACCACCACCGTGCTCTAAAAAGATATAAGTGAAGCACTAGAGCAAAATTATCTAGCTCAAAAGATATAAGTGAAGCACATAGAGTATTCTAATAAATTCCGACTCATCCGTGTCTCTCCCAAAAGGTGTGTACAGTAAGGATGATTGTGGTAAACTAAAAAGCAAAGACTCAAATCATACAAGACTCTCCAAGCAAAACACATATCATGTGGTGAATAAAAATATAGCCTCAAGTAAAGTTACCGATAGACGAAGACGAAAGAGGGGATGCCTTCCGGAGCATCCCCAAGCTTAGGCTTTTGGTTGCCCTTTAATTTTACCTTGGGGTGCCTTGGACATCCTCAATCTTAGGCTCTTGCCACTCCTTATTCCAAAATCCATCAAATCTTTACCCAAAAACTTGAAAACTTCACAACACAAAATTTAAACAGAAAATCTCATGAGCTCCGTTAGTATAAGAAAATAAACCACCACTTTAAGGTACTGTAATTAACTCATTATTTATTTATATTGGTGTTAAACCTACTGTATTCCAACTTCTCTATGGTTCATACCCCCCGATACTACCCATAGATTCATTAAAATAAGCAAACAACACATGAAAAATAGAATCTGTCAAAACAGAACAGTCTGTAGTAATCTGTATCAAACAGATACTTCTGGAACTCCAAAAATTCTGAAATAAATTGGTGGACATGAGGAATTTGTCTATAATCATCTTCAAAAGTAATCAACCTAAAATCACTCTCCAGTAAAAAATGGCATCTAATCTCATGAGTGCTAAAGTTTCTGCTTCTTACAGCAAGATTGCAAAGACTTCACCCAAGTCTTCCCAAAGGTTCTACTTGGCACAAACACTAATTAAAACATAAAACCACATCTAAACAGAGGCTAGATGAATTATTTATTACTAAACAGGAACAAAAAGCAAGGAACAAAAATAAAATTGGGTTGCCTCCCAACAAGCGCTATCGTTTAACGCCCCTAGCTAGGCATAAAGCAAGAATAGATCTAAGTATTGCCATCTTCTCCTTTTTGATGATAAAGAGAAAAATTCTTATCTAAAGCACTTATCTTTCTATTTTGTGAAAGCACGTGGCCATTAATGGTAGAAGAAATATTAAGCACACTACGAAAATTTGCATCTAAACTAGCCTTCATCTCTTTGATAATTTCATTCTGATAAAAACACAAAAGAGAGGTAGATTCAACATTTTTAACTCATAGGGTGCCCAAATATAGCTTTCATCTTTTCATAGGTATCGATGGCATCCCCCTCAAGAAAACCCTCTTCAAAAATAGAATCCAAAACTTGCTTAAAAGAAGATGGTAAGCCAACATAAAAACCTTTTACGTATATCTCAATTTGATATTGGGGCACATAGCTGGATCGGATCCTTAATAGCCTATCCCAAGCCTCTTTAAAAGTTTCATCAAGCAAATAACGGAAAATTTTGGGGTCATCTTCATCGAAATTATTCAAACTCTCATCGATAACTCCGGTAGGTCTTTCCATAGCATCATTATTTATGAGCTTAGAAAGGACAGAGGGACTATCCAAAGTATTAAAACCTGGGAGAAAACCCTTAGCCCCTTTTGGTTCGGCCATGGCGATAGAAAGGCAAACTTAAAAAAAAAGAGGGCAACGAGAGAAGGCAAAGGTTTTTGAAAATCGTTTTAGAAGTGGGGGAGAGGAAAAGGCGAGACGAATGGCAAATAATGTAATGCGAGGGAGAAGAGTTTATGATGGGTACTTGGTATGTCTTGACTTGAGCGTAGATCTCCCTGGCAATGGCACCAGTAATCCTTCTTGATACCTCTTGAGCATGCGTTGGTTTTCCCTTGAAGAGGAAAGGGTGATGCAGCAAAGTAGCATAAGTATTTCCCTCAGTTTTTGAGAACCAAGGTATCAATCCAGTAGGAGATTGGTTACACGCAAGTCACCTAGTACCTGCACAAACAATCAAGAACCTTGCAACCAACGCGATAAAGGGGTTGTCAATCCCTTCACGGTCACTCGCAAAAGTGAGATCTAATAAAGATAGTAAAGTAAATATTTTTGGTATTTTTGTTGTATAGATTGGAAAGTAAAGATTGCAAAATAAACGGCGACAGAAATTGGCAAGTTGATGGGAAACTAATATGATGTAAAATAGACCCGGGGGCCATAGGTTTCACTAGTGGCTTCTCTCAAGATAGCATATATTACGGTGGGTGAACAAATTACTGCCGAGCAATTGATAGAAAAGCGCATAGTTATGAGAATATCTAGGCAATGATCATGAATATAGGCATCACGTCCGTGTCAAGTAGACCGAAACGATTCTGCATCTACTACTATTACTCCACACATCGACCGCTATCCAGAATGCATCTAGAGTATTAAGTTCATAAGAACAGAGTAACGCATTAAGCAAGATGACATGATGTAGAGGGATAAACTCAAGCAATATGATACAAACCCCATCTTTTTATCCTCGATGGCAACAATACAATACGTGCCTTGTTGCCCCTACTGTCACTAGGAAAGGACACCGCAAGATTGAACCCAAAGCTAAGCACTTCTCCCATTGCAAGAAAGATCAATCTAGTAGGCCAAACTAAACCGATAATTCGAAGAGACTTGCAAATACATCAAATCATGCATATAAGAATTCAGAGAAAAACCAAATATTATTCACAGATAATCTTGATCATAAATCCACAATTCATCGGATCTTGGCAAACACACCGCAAAAAGTATTACATTGAATAGATCTCCAAGAACATCGAGGAGAACTTTGTATTGAGAACCAAAGAGAGAGAAGAAGCCATCTAGCTAATAACTATGGACCCGAAGGTCTGTGGCAAACTACCCACGCTTCATCGGAGTGGCTATGGTGTTGATGTAGAAGCCCTCCGTGATCGATTCCCCCTCCGGCAGATCGCCGGAAAAGGCCCCAAGATGGGATCTCACGGGTACAGAAGGTTGCGGCGTTGGAGAAGTGGTTTCGTGGCTCCCCCTGATGTTTTTAGGGTATAAGAGTATATATAGGCGAAAGAAGTACGTCGGTGGAGCTACGAGGGGCCCACGAGGGTGGGGGGCACGCCTACCCCCCTGGGCACGCCCTCCTGCCTCGCGGCCGCCTCGTTGCGTCTCTGACCTCATCTCCAAGTCTTCTGGTTTGTTTTCGGTCCAAGAAAGATCATCGCGAAGGTTTCATTCCGTTTGGATTCCGTTTGATATTCCTTTTCTGCGAAACACTGAAATAGGCAAAAAAACGGAAACTGGCACTGGGCCTTCGGTTAATAGGTTAGTCCCAAAAATAATATAAATGAGCATATTAAAGCCCATTAAACATTCAAAATAGATAATATAATAGCATGGAACAATCAAAAATTATAGATACGTTGGAGACGTATCATAGGGCACCGTCTAAATCCGTTGAGACGACACCGTATGATCTGTGGTTTGGCAAGAAACTAAGTTGTCATTTCTTAAAGTTTGGGGTTGTGATGCTTATGTGAAAAAGTTTCAGCCTGATAAGCTCGAACCCAAATCGGACAAGTGTGTCTTCATAGGATACGCAAAAGAAACTATTGGGTACACCTTCTACCATAGATCCAAAGGCAAGATCTTTGTTGCTAAAAATGGATCCTTTCTAGAGAAGGAGTTTTCTCTCGAAAGAAGTGAGTGGAAGGAAAGTAGGACTTGATGAGGTAATTGTACCTTCTCTCGAATTGGAAAGTAGCTCATCACAGAAAACTGTTTCAGTGATGCCTACACCATATAGAGAGGAAGCTAATGATGATGGTCATGAAACTTCAGATCAAGTTACTACTGAACCTCGTAGGTCAACTAGAGCACAATCCGCACCAGAGTGGTACGGTAATCCTATTCTGGAAGTCATGTTACTAGACCATGGCGAACCTATGAACTATGAAGAAGCTATGATGAGCCCAGATTCCGATAAATGGCTTGAGGCCATGAATGTGAGATAGGATCCATGTATGAGAACAAAGTGTGGACTTTGGTGGACTTGCCCGATGATCGGCAGGTCATTGAGAATAAATGGATCTTCAAGAGGAAGACGGATGCTGATGGTAGTGTTACTATCTACAAAGCTCGACTTGTCGCAAAAGGTTTTCGACAAGTTCAAGGTGTTGACTACGGTGAGATTTTCTCACTCGTAGCGATGCTTAAGTCTGTCCGAATCTTGTTAGCAATTGCCACATTTTATGAAATCTAGCAAATGGATGTCAAAACTGTATTCCTTAATGGATTTCTTCAAGAAGAGTTGTATATGATGCAACCAAAAGGTTTTGTCGATCCTAAAGGTGCTAACAAAGTGTGCAAACTCCGGCGATCCATCTATGGACTGGTGCAAGCATCTCGGAGTTGGAATATACGCTTTGATAAGGTGATCAAAGCATATGGTTTTATACAGACTTATGGTGAAGCCTGTATTTACAAGAAAGTGAGTGGGAGCTCTGTAGGATTTCTGATATTATATGTGGATGACATATTATTGATTGGAAATGATATAGATTTTCTGGATAGCATAAAAGGATACTTGAATAAAAGTTTTTCAATGAAAGACCTCGGTGAAGCTACTTACTTATTGGGCATCAAGATCTATAGAGATAGATCAAGACGCTTAATAGGACTTTCACAAAGCACATACCTTGGCATTTTTTTGAAAAAGTTCAAAATAGATCAGTCAAAGAAAGGGTTCTTGTCTGTGTTGCAAAGTGTGAAGTTGAGTAAGACTCAAAACCCGATCACGACAGAAGATAGAGAGAGAATGAAAGTCATTCCCTATGCCTCAGCCATAGGTTCTATAAAGTATGCCATGCTGTGTACTAGACCTATTGTATACCCTGCCAATAGTGATCTAGGAGTAGATCACTGGACAGCGGTCAAAATTATCCTTAAGTACCTAAAGAGGACTAAGGAAATGTTTTTCGATTATGGAGGTGACAAAGAGTTCGTCGTAAAGGGTTACGTCGATGCAAACTTTGACACTGATCCTGATGACTCTGAGTCTCAATCTGGATACATATTGAAAGTGGGAGCAATTAGCTAGAGTAGCTCTGTGCAGAGCATTATAGACATAGAAATTTGCAAAATACATACGGATCTGAATGTGGCAGACCCTTTGACTAAACTTCTCTCACAAGCAAAACATGATCACACCTTATGTACTCTTTGGGTGTTAATCACATGGCGATGTGAACTAGATTATTGACTCTAGTGCAAGTGGGAGACTGAAGGAAATATTCCCTAGAGGCAATAATAAAGTTGTTATTTTATATTTCCTTATATCATGATAAATGTTTATTATTCATGCTAGAATTGTATTAACCGGAAACCTAAATACATGTGTGAATACATAGACAAACATTGTGTCCCTAGTGAGCCTCCACTTGACTAGCTCGTTGATCAAAGATGGTTAAGGTTTCCTGACCATGGACATGAGTTGTCATTTGATAATGGGATCACATCATTAGGAGAATGATGTGATGGACAAGACCCATCCGTTCGCATAGCATATTGATCGTTCAGTTTTATTGTTATTGCTTTCTTCATGTCAAATACATATTCCTTCGACTATGAGATTATGCAACTCCCGGATACGGAAGGAATGCCTTGTGTGCTATCAAAAGTCACAACGTAACTGGGTGATTATAAAGATGCTCTACAAGTATCTCCGAAGGTGTTTGTTGGGTTGGCATAGATCAAGATTAGAATTTGTCACTCCGAGTATCAGAGAGGTATCTTTGGGCCCTCTCGGTAATGCACATCATAAGAAGCCTTGCAAGCAAAGTGACTAATGAGTTAGTTGCAGGATGATGCATTACAGAACAAGTAAAGAGACTTGCCGGTAACAAGATTGAACTAGGTATGAAGATACCGACGCTCGAATCTCGGGCAAGTAACATACCGATGGACAAAGGGAATAACATATGTTGTCATAACGGTTCAACGATAAAGATCTTCGTAGAATATGTAGGAGCCAATATGAGCATCCAGGTTCCGCTATTGGTTATTGACCAAAGAGGTGTCTCAGTCATGTCTACATAGTTCTCGAACCCGTAGGGTCCGCACGCTTAACGTTCGATGACGATATTGTATTATATGAGTTATGTGATTTGGTGACCGAATGTTGTTCGGAGTCCCGGATGAGACCACTGACATGACGAGGAGTCTCGAAATGGTCGAGAGGTAAGGATTGATATATAGGACGATGATATTCAGACATCAGAAGTGTTCCAGAGGGTATCGGGTACATATAGGGTCACCGGAAGGGGTTCCGGGCACCCCCAGCAAAGATATGGGCTTAATGGGCCAAGGGTGGGACTGACCAGCCCACAAGGGGCTGGTGCGCCCCTCCACCAGGTCGGCCTGCCCTAGGGAAAGGAATAGGGGAGGGCAAGTCCCTCCTTCCCCTCCTCAAGGGAGAAAGGAAAGGGGGGGGGGGGCGCCACCTCCCCCTTCCTTCCCCTGGCGCCTATACAAGGAAGGGGGGCCGAACCAGGGCAGGAGCCCAAGTGGGATTCGGCCCCACTTGGGGCGCCCCTTGGCCTCTCTCCTCTCCCTCCCACCTATATATATGAGGAAGGGGGCGCCTAGAACACACAACATCAATTGTTAGTCGTGTGCGGCGTCCCCCCTCCATAGTTTACGCCTCCGGTCATATCTTCGTAGTGCTTAGGCGAGCCCTGCGCGGATCACTTCACCATCACCGTCGTGCTGACGGAACTCATCTACTCCCTCGACATCTTGCTGGATCAAGAGGACGAGGGACATCATTGAGCTGAACGTGTGCAGAACTCGGAGGTGTCGTACGTTCGGTACTTGATCAGTCGAAGCTAGAAGAAGTTCGACTACATCAACTGCATTGTCAAACGCTTCCGCTTACGGTCTACGAGGGTATGTAGACACACTCTCCCCCTCTCATTGCTATGCATCTCCTAGATAGATCTTGCGTGAGCGTAGGAATTTTTTTGAAATTGCATGCTACGTTTCCCAACACCCCCCTTTCCTTTCTCTCATGAGGGAAAGGCAGGAGGGGCCAACCCTCCCCCTTTCCTTCCCCTAGGGCCGGCGGCCAGGGAGAGGGGTGCACCAGCCCCTTGCGGGCTGGTGTGTTCCCCCCTTTGGCCCATTAAGCCCATATAGCCTCCCGGGGTTTCCCGAAACCCCTTCCGTTGATCCGATGACTACCCAGTACCCCCCGAAACTCTTCTGGTGTCCAAATAGCATCATCCTATATATCAATCTTTACCTCTGGACCATTCCGGAGATCTTCGTCATTTCCATGATCTCATCCGGGACTCCGGACAACATCCGGTCACCAAATCATATAACTCATATAACACTATATCGTCAACGAACGTTAAGCGTCCGAACCGTATGGGTTCGAGAATGATGTAGACATAACCGAGACGCCTCTCCGGTCAATAACCAATAGCGGGACCTAGATGCCCATATTGGTTCCCACATATTCTACAAAGATCTTTATCGGTCGAACCATTATGACAACATACGTAATTCCCTTTGTCTATTGGTATGTTACTTGCCCGAGATTCGATCGTCGGTACCTCCATACCTAGTTCAATCTCGTTACCGGCAAGTCTCTTTAATCGTTTCGTAATACATCATCTCATAACTAACTCCTTAGTCACTTTGCTTGCAAGCTTCTTATGATGTGTATTACCGAGAGGGCCCAGAGATACCTCTCCGATACTCGGAGTGACAAATCCCAATCTCGATTCACGCCAACTCAAGAGACACCTTCGGAGATACCTGTAGAGCATCTTTATAATCACCCAGTTACGTTGTAACGTTTGATAGCACACAAGGCATTCCTCCGGTATCCCTGAGTTGCATGATCTCATGGTTGAAGGAACATGTATTTGACATTCAAGAAAGCAGTAGCTATAAACTGAACGATCATATGCTAAGCTAACGGATGGATCTTGTCCATCACATAATGCTCCTAATGATGTGATCCCGTTATCAAATGACAACTCATGTCTATGGTTAGGAAACCTTAACCATCTTTGATCAACGAGCTAGTCTAGTAGAGGCTCACTAGGGACACATTTTTTGTTTATGTATCCACACATGTATTTAAGTTTCCAGTCAATACAATTTAAACATGAATAATAAACATTTATCATGAATAAGGAAATATAATAACAACAACTTTATTATTGCCTCTAGGGCATATTTCCGTCAAAAACGTTGTCGGATCGTGAAGGCTGCACACTTGCAACCTAGTAGAGAGGTCGTGCTTTCGGTCTTTGGTTCGAGGGACTCTTCATGGGCGGTTTGTGGGATCGTTCATCGACGGTTTAAGGGAATCCAAGTATGATCTACGCTGACATGTTCTTCTTCCACTGCAACTTGGTGACGGTAATGATTGTAACCACAACCTGTTATGCATCTTTATATTAATCTTGTTTGTCGTAGGCATGGTTTTTTTTGTTTTCTACTATGTTTCCCAACATCGTGGGCCTCACAAGCCACTAGGACGCGCCCTCATAGGGCATGGGGGCTGGCTTGTGGAGAGACTGTGAAGTTTCTAGAGCTCTCCTTTGGCCAGAAGGGAGCTAATATTTGGGGGGGTCGTGTGAAAATCTCAGCCCAATCAAAGTTGCGGAACTCCGACTATAAAAGAAATGGTGTTCGGCCAGAAAATAGAACCTGGAACAGAGAAGAAACCCTAGAGAAAAATGAAGGAAATATGCCCTAGAGGCAATAATGAAGTTATTATTTATTTCCTTATATCATGATAAATGTTTATCATTTATGCTAGAATTGTATTAACCGGAAACTTAGTACATGTGTGAATACATAAACAAAACAGAGTGTCCCTAGTATGCCTCTACTTGACTAGCTTGTTTATCAAAGATGGTTATGTTTCCTGACCATAGACATGTGTTGTCATTTGATGAACGGGATCACATCATTAGGAGAATAATGTGATGGACAAGACCCATTCGTTAGCTTAGCACTATGATTGTTTAGTTTATTGCTATTGCTTTCTTCATGACTTATACATGTTCCTATGACTATGAGATTATGCAACTCCCGAATACCGGTGGAACACTTTTTGTGCTATCAAACATCACAACATAACTGGGTGATTATAAAGATGTTATACAGGTGTCTCCAATGGTGTTTGTTGAGTTGGCATAGATTGAGATTAGGATTTGTCACTCCGATTGTCGGAGAGGTATCTCTGGGCCCTCTCGGTAATGCACATCACTATAAGCCTTGCAAGCAATGTGACTAATGAGTTAGTTACGGGATGATACATTGCGGAACGAGTAAAGAGACTTGCCGGTAACGAGATTGAACTAGGTATTGAGATACCGACTATCGAATCTCGGGCAAGTAACATACCGATGACAAAGGGAACAACGTATGTTGTTATGCGGTTTGACCGATAAAGATCTTCGTAGAATATGTGGGAGCCAATATGAGCATCCAGGTTCCGTTGTTATTTATTGACCGGAGATGAGTCTAGGTCATGTCTACATAGTTCTCGAACCCGTAGGGTTCGCACGCTTAACGTTTGATGACGATTTGTATTATGAGTTATGTGATTTGATGTATTGAAGGTTGTTCGGAGTCCCGGATGAGATCACGGACATGACGAGGAGTCTCGAAATGATCGAGACATAAAGATCGATATATTGGAAGGCTATATTCGGACATCGGAAAGGTTCCGGGTGATTCGGGTATTTTTCGGAGTACCGGAGAGTTACGGGAATTCGCCGGGAGGGTCAATGGGCCTTAGTGGAAATAGAGGGCAGCAAGGAAGTGTGGGGTGCGCCCCCCTAGGCTCAAACCGAATTGGTTTAGGGCTTTGGGGGCCGGCCCCCTCTTTCCTTCTCCCCTCCTCCTCTTTCCTTCCCCTCCTAGTTGGACTAGGAAAGGGGGAACCTACTCCTAGTAGGAGTAGGAGTAGGATTCCCCCCTTGGGGCGCACCCTATGAGGCCGCCGGCCCCCTCCCCTTGCTCCTTTATATACGTGGCCAGGGGCACCCCATAGACACGCAAGTTGACCGTTGTCTTAGCTGTGTGCGGTGCCCCCCTCCATAGTTTTACATCCTCGGTCATATCGTCGTAGTGCTTAGGCGAAGCCCTGCGCCGGTAACTTCACCATCACCGTCACCACGCCGTCGTGCTGACGAAACTCTCCCTCGGCCTCAACTGGATCAAGAGTTCGAGGGACGTCACCGAGCTGAACGTGTGCAGATCGCGGAGGTGCCGTGCATTCGGTACTTGATCGGTTGGATCGCAAAGACGTTCGACTACATCAACCATGTTACTTAACGCTTCCGCTTTCGGTCTACGAGGGTACGTGGACAACACTCTCCCGCTCGTTGCTATGCATCACATAGATCTTGTGTGATCGTAGGATTTTTTTTGAAATTACTGCGTTCCCCAACAAAAAAGAGGAGGAGAGATCCAATCTTGAAGGGGCTCCCGCCCTACACGGGCCATGGAGGCCAAGGACTAGAGGGAAACCCTTCTCCCATCTAGGGGAAAGGCCAAGCAAGAAGAAGGAGGGGGCTCTCCCCCTCTCTCCTGGTAGCGCCGGAGTGCCGCCGGGGGAACCATCGTCACTGCAACCATCTCCATCAACACCGCAGTCTTCATCAACACGTCCATCACCTTCCTTCCTTTATAATCAACGGTCCACTCTCCCGCAACCCATTGTAATCTCCTACTTGAACATGGTGCTCTATGCTACATATTATTATCCAATGATGTGTTGCACCTCTATTATGTTTGAGTAGGTTCTCTTTGTCCTATGGAATTGTGGTATGATATGAGATGTATGTTATTATAGTGTTGTCCTATAGTGCCCGCCGTCTCGCGCAAGCGTGTGGGGTCCCGCTGCAAGGTGTTGCAATATGTTAATGATTTGCTTATAGTGGGCTGTAGGAGTGACCGAAACCTAAATCTGAGTTCGTGAGTTATTGCATATGGGATTAAAGGGGACTCTTAACGAGTTTTATCTTAATGAATCTTTAGAATTTGTAGATTCTTACTAGAGTTCCAATCAAAAGAATATATGCAAGTACGGAGAGTATATTAGCTTAGGCCTCTCCCTCATAAGTATGATAAGTATCACTATCGTGTCATACTCAATTGCCTAGGGACAATTCTGCACATCCTACCACCACTTTTCCACACTCGCTATATTTACTTTATTGTTCTTTTATTAAAATAACACCTAATGTTTTTCCATGTTCTTTATTATCTTGCAAATATATCCCATCACTTCTGCAAAGTAGTTTTATTTGTTGTTCTAGGTAAAGCAAGCGTTAGCGTGCGTAGAGTTGTATAGGTGGTCGATAGAACTTGAGAGGATATTAATCCTACCTTTAGCTCCTCGTTGGTTTGACACTCTTATTTATCAAAAAGCTACATCTGATCCCCTATACTTGTGGATTATCAATAGTTTTTCACCGGCTCTTTTTCCGCTGCAACTCCGAGTTGGTAACGATCTGATCGAACCCCTTATGCATCTTCATAGTGATCATGAGAACTTGATAGCAGGACAGATTTTTTTGTTTCTACTACATGCCCCAACATGAGGATGCATTGGAACCACTTCCCCTTGACACCTTCCCACCTACCACTCTCATGGTTAGCCTGGGTTGTTTGTCAAAGAACTCTAAGCTGAGAGCTCTAGTTTGAATCGACCCAACTCGCCACTCAAGCTTCCCAAGAAGTCTCTTCTACCATAGGACTAGGTCGGGCTCCGACAAACTGGTTTAACTTATTAAAAAACATCAAATTGTCAATTTGTTTATTTATGATAACTTTCACTATAATACCATCGTACCCACCTATGTTTATGATTGCCTCGAAAATATTTCATGAGATACCCCATCTCTCTATAGTTTCTATGAAAACAAGAAGTACTAATACTTTGTGTACTGTGTGAAGCATCTATGCATGTCATGTTCTATCCATCCATATGCATCTAAGATTGTACGAGCATACACAAACGGTACATATAGGACCCTAACAATGATTTCCTTCGTGGATCACAATGGCAGCCACCCTGCGAACACCAGAACAACTATTTCGAGTCTCTTTTCGCAAATGGCTGCTGGCTGAGGAGTTTGAGATTGTGGATGTTTGCCGAACAAGCCCGAGTCAGCAACACATGAATGTGTTGGGGGCATTTTTATCTTTTTAAAATGTGGCAAAAGTGTTGCTTAGCATACTAGTAAGAAAGCCAATACAATGTGATCATGGCCCTACATGCGGCGCAACACGCCAAACACGAGCACAGAAACCACGGTCCACATCTGGGTCCACATTGACGAACTCACGAGAGGCATCATGCGCAAACCATCGGGTCAGATCAGATCGCGCAAAGGAGCAAACAAGCGAGCATGAGCTGGCTCGGTATTAATAAAGGGGGACCGGGCAACAGCGCAGTTTCCTGAACTTTTTACGTTACAATCTTAAATCGCGGCTCGAAACATGTGATTTTTTTTCCTATTATACAGATCGACGAGACGAATGTTATCAGATACAACAGAGTAGCGCGATGCACACGGTCATAAGTAATAAAAACCGGCAAAAGAATTACGTTGTTCCCATAGTTAGAATCACGGATAGACACAAGACAATTCTCCAAAAACCCAAGAGCTTGACCAGACCCAAGAGCTCCCATCTTGCCAAGATCCTAGCCTCACTTGCATGATGCAAAAATTGC
Source organism: Aegilops tauschii subsp. strangulata (assembly GCF_002575655.3). Taxonomy (NCBI): domain Eukaryota; kingdom Viridiplantae; phylum Streptophyta; class Magnoliopsida; order Poales; family Poaceae; genus Aegilops; species Aegilops tauschii. The sequence goes on along the minus strand of NC_053037.3, from coordinate 470,835,986 downwards.
ATGCCATCTTGTGAGTTGTGACCAAAAAACCATACTAGTACTTGGCTTGTTGCATGCTGCTAGGTGGCCGCGGCGCTGGGCAGATGTACAACCACTACAAAAAAACATAGCGGCGGCAGCGAACTCTGTTTCTTTGGCACTGTGAACAACAACTGGGTGGGTCTTTTTAAGTCATTGGGGGGTTGCTGCCGCTGCCCTGCCTCGGCTGCTTTTCTTGATCTCTCCTCCGGAAATTAGCTATCCTTCTCCTCGACTCCTCGTCATGGCACCACTGAGGGGGGCCAAGCGCCGGAAGCGGCACCCGGAGAAAGCCCTGCCGGCGGGGGTGATGGCGCCCTTGCCCCCGCCCGACGCCGCCGATTGGTGGGACTCCTTCTCCCGCAGGCTTGCAGCAGGTATACACACGTCCATGCTCCATCTCTCTCTTTCCCGTCTCCCTGTTTGGACCACTGTTGCTGCCCGTCCTCGCCCGTGCCCGTCCCTCGTCCCGCGGCTCGCCGTGGCCTCGCGGCCCTCGGTAATGCGCGGCACCCTCTCGCCTCGCGTACGAGATTGCGCGTGGGCAGATTTCGGCTGTGGTGCTGGATCAGGGAGGGCCGCCGTTGAATTTGCACTGCTTCCTGCGCGCGCGCGTTCGATGGCCTTGCTTAATCCGCGGCCTTAATCTGGGCGGTTAGTGCAGTGAATCTGCTTTGTTCGGTGCGCTTCATGGAGGGATGGTCGGCTGCAGAGGCTCGTGTACGGTCGGTGCACGGAGGAACGGGCAATCTCCGGCGGGCGGGGTGGTCCAGATTGTTCTCCGAGGGCACGAACAATAGCAGCTTACGAGTGCGGCGGCTCCGAATGGTCTCGATCGGGTCGGGGATTGTTGGGGGAGAGCGGTTAGTTTTGACATTTGCGGTTTTCTTGGTTCTTCGTCTCCATTTCAGATCTACCAAGCATGTGTGCAATGGTGTTTTGGGGATTCATAACTCTGTAGCTGGTGTCAGTTGTGCCCATTGCGTCGACCTCATCTGCAATCGGTTGCTCGATTGTTCAAGCCTCGATGCTTCAAGAACTAACCCTTCTTTTTCTTTTCTGAAGCATGTGAAGTAACTTGTTTACATTTCCTGAAGAATTCAGTCAAAAGTTGCTGTACATGTTGCAGAGGAAAAACCGGCCTATCTGTTCACAGATAGTTCCACACAACTCGATAATTGTTTTTATTCTGTGCTATTGGTGGTCATAGTATTACTGCTAATTTAGAAGACAGTTACTGTGGCTCATACAGATCATCACATGGGTTGAGTGATGCAGTACTAGCTTAAGTATTTTTCCAGGGTAACTCTTAAAACTTCTCACACTTATAAAGTTATAATACTTAAAAAGAGGAAGTGTTGGAATCCACAATCACTTTACTTAAAAATATAATGATATCTACAAGATTGCAACTCTGGTATGTAACTCGTAGATCCTTTCTCAAAGAAGCTAACTGTTTATTCAATCAAATAGTCGACTAATCTATTTAGATTCAGTAGGCTCTGTCAACATGGTGTATGCGTATGAAGTGAATGGGTCATTACAGACAGTTGCCCGAGAGACATTCCCCTGAACAAATGTTCCTCATGTAGCATGATGCCATGCTCTCTTATGGTCAAGAAATGTTTCGCAAGTCCTTAGACAGTGGATTTTTGGAATCCCTCAAGCTCTAGGAAATGTTTTGTATGAAACTTACACAACTCTTTAAACTGAGTGCTGAAGGCATGTACTGATTTAATTTATATATTTACTTAACTCGTGTCGATGATTTACTCGTATACTTTGAATTATCTTCTGCAGTCACTCATACAATTTGTCTTTTCTTAGTTTAACCATTTCTCGTACCAGTTTCCCAGCACATTCATAACTCTGTTTAGGTTGCATCAGATATGCTGATAGAGTAGACTTATCTATTAGTTGGTGGAAATTTCCCAGTATTGCTATAAGATTTTCATTACCTGTCACTTCTAAGTTTTAACTCACTGTAGGGATTAGGTATCTTCTTCCTTGCCAAAGTGTATGTAAACATGATAGGGATAAGACTTATACATTTGCTGTTCATGTTGAAGAATGAATTGAATCTCTTGCATTGTAAAAGCATGGGAAGAATGAATTGGATCTCTTGCATTGTAAAATGTATACATTTGATGTTCATGTTTGCCACACAGTTTTGTGGTACAATAAATTGTGATATCAGATTGTGACACTGCAATCTGTTGTTTACACAGGACATTACTCCAAAGACTGCCAAAACTTTGAGTCAGTCTTCAAGATGTCGAGGAAGACATTCGACTACATTTGCACTCTTATTACTGGGGACTTCTCAAGAAAGACGCAGGGTTTCAGAAATTTCAGGTTTGGAGACAAGACGATTCTTGCGTTGGAGGATCAAGTAGCTGTTGCTCTGTTGAGACTGACGACTGGTGAGTCACTTCTGAGCATAGGGAATCGCTTTGGAATGAACCACTCAGCAATCTCAAACATCACTTGGAAGTTCATCGAGTCCTTGGAGGATCACGCGATCAGTCATCTGAAGTGGCCTGACCCTGAGGAGATGGCGACCATCAAAGCAAAGTTCGAAAAGCTCCAGGGCCTCCCCAACTGCTGCGGCGCCATAGACACAACACACATCCTCATGTGCTCTTCAGCTCAGCCTAACAGCAATGTCTGGCTTGACTGTGAGAACAAGAACAGCATGGTCCTGCAGGCCGTTGTCGACCCCGACATGCGGTTCAGAGACGTTGTCAGTGGCTGGCCTGGGAGCATGGATGACTCCTGCATCCTGCGCACCTCGGGCTTCTACAAGCTGTGCGAGAAAGGCGGGAGGCTGGACGGCCAAATGGAGCTTCCTGGGGAGCCAGCAGGGTCAGTGGTCAGAGAGTACATCATCGGGGACACGGGCTACCCTCTCCTTCCCTGGCTGATGACTCCATACCAAGAGCGTGATCTGTCTCCAGCAAAAGCAGCATTCAACAAGCAGCACGCCGCGGCGAGAATGGTGGTGCAGGGTGCTATGGCCAGGCTGAAGGAAAGGTGGCAGGTACTCAAGGGGGAGCTGTGGAGGCCCGACAAGCACCGGCTGCCGAGGATCATCTACGCCTGCTGCCTGCTCACCAACATCATGATCGACCTCGGCGACACACACAGAGAACGGGCACCGGCGTCGCACGACCATGATGACGGTTACTATCAGCAGTTCAGCAATGTGGCCGACGACGGTGCGGTCGCGCAGAGGGACGTGCTTTGCCAGTTTGTCAGCAGGCTAGGCAGCAAATTGCCGGAGTGATTCTCTAGCTGCATACCGTGCGCCTCTTCGCCTATTTTTCTCTCTGCTCGACATGAAACAAATGATAGCTACAGAACATAGGATCGTGATCTGGATATTTGTTACCCTTGAGACGGTTTGCTGCGATTGTTATTGGTATTATTAAATAGGTCATAGAAGTTGTAACCTGAATTGCGGTTACTTTGAAGAGAGTCTGCTTTGCTCGTTATTGGCATGATATTCTCAAGCAAGGGTGTTGTTGCAATTCTACCTTTGTCTCATGAAATTAGCAACCTGAGATTTTGATTCCTTATGTCGTCTTTGAAGCCCCGTTCGGTATACAGTTTAGACAGACAGAGGAATGTAAAAAAGTACAGGAATGCAGTAGGCTGTACAGTGCATTCCTCCGGTTCTTGAAATATAGGAATAAGAAAATAAGGAATTGTTCGGTTCACAGGAAGTCGTTCACAGAGGTGAATAAAGGAACCGTACAACTAATGCAGCAGTATATTATTTTATTCGGCCAGAAAGGGCTGCATGCTGGTTTGGCTTCTGTCACATCCATGTGAATGATATTTTTTTTATTCAGCCTGCGCCGTGATTGCCTCGGGCCTCCGCCCAAAAATGTGCCCAGACCAGATTTATATTTTCCTGTGAAATGGCCACTGTTTGAGGAACTTTCCACAGAAACGCTGTAGCCGAATCCTGTGTACCGAACGCCATCGAAGGAAATGTAAACTATGGAATGGATATTCCTCTGGAAAGACTAGCATTGCTGTGAAGCGAACGCACCCTGAACATTTCGATTAAGCCGTTTTGGATGATTCATAGAATCATAGAGGAAAACTCAAATGATCATGGAAGAAGGTTCTTTTTTTTAACAGGATGGAAAAAAGTTGCAGATCACAAGAAATTGGTAGCATCATGGGCTGCTGCTGGATTGTTATTATGCACCAAAAGAGAGGTGAGACAACAAGACCAACGACTGCACCATCACAAGTTTCTTATACAGACCTTAGAAGGGAATCTGGTAACCAGATAGGCACTTAGGCCGCACATACATCTCTGCGACAAAATGTCGACGAGCACCACAACAACAGACGAACGAACTCACACGCAAAGATCAAGTCATTTTCTCGTTCTTTCTTTCTTGCAAACTAGGTGCACTGTGCTAGAAGAGGAAACACAGGAGTTCAATGCTGGGTGCATCGCCAACCCAAAAGATGCCTACACACACTACTTCAGAAGAGACCTCGCGAAGTGCTCTCTTGCTGTCGCTAGGGCTTGGCTTATCGTCTGCAAGTAGAGGGGAGAAGAATAAGTCATCTGGAAGTAGATAGGTTTCAGCTGGAACCATTATCACAACTGTGTTATACCTGCTCAGTGAATGACCCAGCTCCTTCCAATCCATGGCCTGACACCTTCTCGGCTATCACATTTCCATCTGTTTCCAGAACAATCCTGCAAGGCCATTTGTGAATTATTATTTGCAGGTCAACAACTCATCAAACAAATAACAACCTGCCTGACCAGAAGGTCTGTATTATCATGGCACAAATGCAAATGTTAAATTGAGGTTATTATGCTCATGTCCTCAACAGCTCAAGATATACATCATAGTCCGATTACATAAATCTGAACAATTATTGTGTGGTGATAGAAATCAGGTGCGAATGTTTCTTGAAAACAGTGAACAGTAAATAATCCATAACACTCAAATTAATTACCACAAATTCTAATTAGAAAATACCAGTAAAAAAGCACCACAAACACCAGCCCTCCTTAGTCCATTTCTTATCTTTGCTATCAACTCTACATAGGTGATCGTAATTGTGAAAGTAGAAGTGCTACTCCCTCCGATCCAAATTAATTGACGCAGCTCTAGTACAACTTTTGACGCAGTTTTAGTAGCTGCATCAATTAATTTGGATCGGAGGGAGTAGTTGAACTCATTGCTGAAAGAACAAAATAATAGAAAATGGTTATGGCACGCAACATTCTACAGAAAAGGAGCCGAAATTTATTTATTTTAAAAGGAAACCAACAGCGACCATAATAGCATGTGGAAGCATGGGAATTACCCTCCATCAACAACCTCGTCAAGGCACAAAAAGATGAGATCCAGATTTTCAAGTGCGGTCCTTTTGTCTACACTGTTTCTGGAAGGAGATAAAGTACTCACGTTGATTAGTAAATCCAGAGAAAACAATCTGGCAACATGGAGGGGAAATAAACCACAATAAAAGGGAATTGCAGAACCTGAGAAGAATGCCAACAGCATCAGAAAACCCCTGAAGAACTGACGCTAAAATGAGCTCATTCTCCTCATCTCCTCCAGTTACAAAAAAATGGAGATCTTGGATGAACTTGTACACAATAATGTAGCCATCAAACATTACCACATCAGCTGCAAAATGACAAACATATAACAAACTAACCGATGTTAATAGCTGGACGACTTCTACTAAAAAAAACTACCATATTACCATAATACCATGTAAATTACTTTGTTTTCTTATCAGAACTATAGGAGTAATTGAAATTACCAAAAACTAATGTTTACCCAAAAAAAGGCAATACATATAAAATGGTGTCGAGCACCACTTAGAAACAAAGCATTTGCACATACAGTCTTTTATCAGAACTTTGAATTGTTTGGTGAATTTTACAAATAGTTGCAGAATTCATGAGACACAATAAAGAGTAACTTGGTGTTAAATGCTATAGTAGGGCCTACTACTCTGCAGTGAAACCTGAGAACTAAGCCTAGCAAGACAAGATTACAATAAAAATGCAAAAATACATGGACATGTGTTCATCCATAAAACTTGGTCCACTGCTGCAGTGGCCGATGACATTGGGCGCGAGTGTGAGATCCAGCAGCTTGCATGACGATCGATGTTGCAGTGTAGTGCTGTATTAGATATTCAGGAGTAGTTCTGTTGTTTACATTGTGATAGCTGGGGTGTTTTCTTCCTGGTTCTGTTCGTAACAGACTCCTTTATACCTTAACGAACAATACTCGTGCGTGTTCTTGAAATAAAATATCCAGACGACAAAATGACAACCGGTTAACATCCTTGTTCCGAACAGCGAGACAGCAAGGGACTGGAAGAGATGAGCCAAAAAAAGGGCATGATGCTCCAACAAGAAGATACACCTGATGAGTGTACTGCAGGAACCTCACAAACTGTAGCCAGTAACAGTGTAAAACAGCTAGGCCCATTTGGTTGGCAGACAGTGAGGTGCCAATCAGTGTTCCCAGGAAGATGGCCGTTGCTCTACACACTATCTAAGGTCCATTAAGAGAATGTAAACTTGCATTTTACATTTACCCTCGCAGTGCACATATACAGTGAAAAAATTAACACTTTCCTCGTCTTTCAACAGGCAAACTCACCCTCTGTTCTGGCGCTGGTCTTCTGGGTCTTCACGAAGAGCGACTTCTCGAAAGCCAGCTTGGAGGACGCGGAGGGCCAGTCGTCGGCGTAGTACTTGACGGCCACGCGCTTCCCCTCCGCGTCCAGCACGAGGATGTTCTTGACCGACGGGCAGGACGCCTGCACGGGCAGAGACCAAAGCCAACAACCTCTGAGAAATAATCACTCCTGGCAGGCGAAATTCGGGGAGTAACACATCGCAGTGCGCCAATTCCGACGAGACGGAGATGAAAAACGCGCCAGAAAATACTTGATTTTGCCATCCGGTTCTGGGGCATAAACCCTAAGTAAACCGGGCAAACGGAGACGCGCGCGGTCGGATTTTGCCGGAGAAGGGGGGCGGGTCAAGGGATTACCATGTCGAGGGGGGAGGACGGATTTGCGGGCGCCGGGAGCGGGATGGACGACGGCGTGCCGGAGGGAGCGGCGGGGCTGCTGCTGTGCGAGCGCAGGCGAAGGGAGGGCGACCAGGACGAAGATCAATAATGACAACGAGGACAGGGTGGAGTAGTTTTTTTCATTTTCCTTTTCATTTTCGTGTGAGAAAAAGCGTTGGTTTATGCGGACCCGGCCCAAGCTACGACCGAGGCTAATTATTGGGCTACCCTGGGCAATGGTCAGTTTCATTTTTTTTTTGAGGATTTGGTCAGTTTCATTGGGGTACCCTTGCGGCAGCCCGGCAAAGATCATTTTTTGTGGACTGAGAGTGCGCCGCGTGTCATGTGCTGGGCGCTTTTTGAGAATTTTTTTTCTGTACCATTTTCGGGGTTTAGATGGGTTTTTTCTGTGTTTTTTTGGATTTTTTGGTTAGTGCCCAAATTTTTCTATGTTTTCGAGAAAAAAAATCAAAATTTATTTTGCTTCTACGGGAGGTACAGATTTCTCTACGTGTTTTTTTGCTTTCGCGAGAGGCACATATTTAGTTTTGCGAGAGGCACAGTTGTGCCTCCCGGGAATATTTTTTTTACTCTCACGAGAGGCTCGGATTTGCTTTAGGAACAGCTGTGCTTCTTGGAAAAGTAGAAAAAAAATGTTTTTTTGCTTCCACGAGAGGCACAGATTTGCTTTCGTAGAGGCACATGTTTGCTTTCGCGAGAGGCATAGGCCCAGTTCTTTTGCAAGTTTTTCCCAGAATCTGACCCCTCCCCAGCTTCTCGCAGAATCTTTGACCCCATTTGTTTTACAATCCTAACTAATTAGACCCTAACTAAATAGGATTGTAAAACAAATGAGACTCAAAAATTCTGGGAGAAGCTGGGGAGGGGTCAGATTCTGGGAGAATCTTGCAAAAGAATTGGGCCATAGTTGTGCCTCTCACAAAGGGGGAAACCATGTTTTTTCCACGTAAGGCGCAAGTTTGATTCGACAAGAGACACAATTATGCCTCTTGGAAAAGAAAAAAATATTTTTTTATTTTGCTTTCGCAAGAGGCACATATTTGCTTCTCGTGGAGGCACAGATTTATTTTCGTGAGAGCCACAACTATGCCTCTCAAAAATGAAAAATAATGCTTCTGGCTTGGGATTTTTCATGAAAACAAAGTTCATCGAAACCTATTAACATGAGATCTAGTTTCAAAGATCTCAACGCGAGAAATCCAATAATGAAAATGGTTTGCGGTTTGGCCGCAAGGTATAAGAGAGAAAAATTTGAATAAACGAATCTACGAAAAAAGAGAAAACTCATCCTCAGAATGTGGGAATGACCTTTGCAAGGGTACCCTTTAGTGATTTCGCTATATCTTGCTATAACTTGTCTCAGGGTTCTCCTCCATCGCTCGCTTGGGATCGACCGATGTTCGCTCCTCTCTCACTCGTTGCACTGGTTTGATCTGGTTATCATTCAGTTTTTTTTCTTTTTCTTTATGCTTTTATACAATTTTCTGTTTTTATTTACTCTTCAATCAGGTTTTTCCTCATTTTTACGGCTCTTATCGGTTTCTTTGTTTCTTCACGGTTTTCTTTTCTTTTTTTTCACAAGATTTATTGGTTTATTTCTTGGCTTTACTGGGTTTTCCCTTTTCTTTCTTCTTTTCTTTAATTTGTTGTTTCTTTCTCGATCTGTTCTTTCTTCTTTTTCCTTCGGTTTGTTTTCTATTTTCTTGTTATTTCTTCCTCTTCTAAAGGATTTTCACAGTTTTCTTCGAGTTTTCTGTTTTTCTTCATTTATCTAGTGTCTCTTTGTTTATTGTTTTTTCTTTAGTACATGTCTGTATTGTTTACATACATTTGTACATTTTACATATACATCATGATTTTTTATACATGTTTAATATTTTTTCAAATACATCATTAACATTTTAAAAAGAATGTTTGATGACTACTTTATTAATACATTGTACTTTTTGGTATATATCAGTAAAAAAATAATACATGTTTACCATTTTTAAATATATGATTACTTTTTTAATACATGATCCATATTTTCTAAAATTTATATTTGCATGTTCAAATTTTTGAAGACACGTTCTACATTTTTCATATATGTGAGGAACAGTTTTTTGTACACGTTTAACATTTTTTAAATAGACAATTTTTTTCAAACCTTTGTGTTTCATGACCACTTTTTCATACACATTGTACTTTTTGGTATATATCAAGAACATTGTTTTATACACGGTTACACTTTTTCAATATATGATTAACATTTCCTTGATACGCGGTCAACATTTTCTAAAGTTCATGTTTTTATCTTCAACTTTTAATACACTTTCAACATTTCTGATATACTTCAGAAATTTTTTATACATGTTTAATATTTTTAAAATATATGATTTTTTCAAATGCCTGATTAAAAATGTTAAAATACATGATCAACATTTTTCATACACATTGTATTTTTTTGCATTACATTTTTCGTATGCATTAGAAACATCTTTTTCTATACAAATTTAACATTTTTACAAATGCTAGACTAACATTTTTCAAAATGTTTTATGTTGAGTGTTTTTTTTTTGGTAAAACAAGAACAGACAACAAAAAAATAACAGAGAAAAAACGATTTTGGGGCCTCCAACAAGCTAGGCCGGCTCAGTCTTGCTCTCCCTCAGGTGAGGCTGTCTTACGTCTCATGATAGGCGCACCCGGGCTACCCTGCCTATTTTTTGTGAAAGTGAAATCGTACGTACCTGAACGTTTCTAAAGAAATCTAAAAGATCCATACATTTTTGTGGGGTGAACTATATATATGTAAATTATGAAAAAGTTGACCTCAGAAAAAATAAACTTATTTGTTATTTGCACGGATCAAGTTATATCATATTTTTAAGGGAAAAGTATATTATTCGTCCCTTAATTTTTCTGAAAGTATAGAAATGATCCTTCAACTTCAAAACCTGCAAACCTTAGTCCCTTAACTTTTAAAACCGGATAAGTTTAGTCCTTCGTACCACTTTCAAGTGGTTTCCTACCAACGCGGACACGATTTTGATTAAAGCCAAACACGCCATACATGTTTGACGGGTCTCGAGTCCATGTGGCAATATTTCTCTTTCCTTTCGTCTATCTAAAGTGTGGACATTTGATCGAGCACATGGCATGCAATGTTTGCATGTACACAGTCGTGCCTGCTGCACCTTGCCACGACCGATTATCTCCATCGACTGACAAGCCACGGCCCGTTTTGGGCTGCTCTGCGCGCCTCGCCGCACCATAGCTCCCCGGCCACCTCAGCGACGTGTACATGAGCGTGTTGGATTATGGATGGGCTTAGGCACATATAAGACATTAATCCCTGGTTAATCTTTAGGCCCATGTAGATGGCAGGTGGTGCGAAGTTTAGTCCCACCTTGCTAGTTGAGGAGAGTTGAGACCCCTTTATAAGGGTTGCTCTATCACTTGCCATTGGGAGCTTGGGAAGAGGAGTGGTACACACGCGCTCCTCCTCCTCCGCCGCCCGCCACGACGCGGACGCGCACGCGCCGCGGGTTGCGGGAATGGGTCCAGCCGGGGGTGCCTCTTCGGGGCCCCGGACAAGTTTGTCGCGGGTTGCATTATTGCAAAACTCCCTCCTAGTTGGAGGAACTTTGCTACTTCTCTCAAGCACTTGAGACGTGAATTCTCTGTTGAGGATGTCATCGGTCATCTCAGTGTTGAGCAGAACTCGAGAGCAAAGGACTCACACATGAAAGGGGAAGAGGGTTCTTCTAGCGCCAATGTGGTGCAGAAGAACTTCCACAAGTTCACTACCTTTAAGAAGAAGGGTAGGAAGAAAGACAAAAAGAGAGATGGCTGCTTTACTTGTGGTTCAGATGAACATTGGGCAAACAAGTGCCCAAACAAGTACAAGAAGCCAGCACAGGACTCCAAGTCTGTGAATGTCACTCTGAGCAACAATGATGCGGCATCTGGGTATGGTAATCTGCTTACCATACTTTCAGTTTGTCAGTCCACCGATTGGTGGGTTGACACTGGGGCCAATATTCATGTGTGTGCTGATGTGTCTTTGTTTTCTTCCTACCAGGTCGCACGAGATTGTTCCGTCCTGATGGGGAATGGCTCGCATGCTTCTGTTCATGGTGTTGGCACGGTAGATCTGAAGTTTACTTCGGAAAAGATCCTGCAACTGAAGAACGTGCAGCATGTCCCCGCCATAAAGAAGAATCTCGTTAGTGGCTCCCTTCTTCTATATAAAGAAGGGTTTAAGTTAGTATTTGAGTCTAACAAAGTAGTCGTATCTCGGTATGGACTATTTGTTGGAAAAGGATATGATTGTGGTGGTTTGTTCCGCATGCCCCTGGAGGATTTCTGTAATAAAGTCGTGAACCAAATTCATTCTATTGTGAATGAATCTGAGGTTTAGCATTCATGTCTTTGTCACATAAATTTCTGTTGTATGACACGGCTAGCTAAGATGGATTTAATCCCGAGTTTCACTTTAGCCAAAGGCTCTAAGTGCCATGTGTGTGTGCAAGCTAAGCAACCTCGTAAGCCTCACAAGCCTGCGAAGGAGAGACACCTGGCACCATTAGAGCTCATACATTCAGATCTCTGTGAGATGAATGGTGTGTTGACTAATGGTGGAAAGAAATACTTCATGACTCTGATTGATGATTCCACTAGATTCTGCTACGTGTATTTGGTAAATACTAAGGATGAGGCTCTACACTACTTTAAAGTCTATAAGGCTGAAGTTGAGAACCAACTTGAGAAGAAAATAAAACGAGTCCGGACTGATCATGGTGGAGAGTACTTTTCTAATGAGTTTGATTTATTCTGTGCGGAACATGGTATTATTCATGAGAGGACGCCTCCCTACTCACCCCAGTCAAACGGGGTTGCCGAACGGAAAAACCGTACTCTAACTGATTTGATTAACGCCATGTTAGATACATCGGGTTTATCCAAGACATGGTGGGGGAGGCTGTATTGACATCTTGTCATGTCATGAATAAAGTTCCCACAAAGGATAATGAGACTACTCCCTATGAGCAATGAGAAAAGAAAAGAACTACACTCTCTTACTTGCACACTTGGGGCTGTTTGGCGAAACTCAACGTGCCGATAATCAGAAAGCGCAAGTTGGGACCAAAGACCGTGGACTGTGTTTTTCTTGGCTCTATGCCAAGCATAGCGTTGGCTATAGATTTCTAGTGATGAAATCTGAGGTACCTGACCAGAAGGTTGGTACAATTATAGAGTCTAGGGATGCTACATTCTTTGAGGATATTTTCCCCATGAGAGATATGCAAAGCAATTCTAGACTGGAATCTGATGAGACTCCTGAACCTGCTATTCCGATGGAATATTATGAACATAAAAGTGATAAGAGTTTCACGGAGGATGACGAGGACGCTCCTGTTAGGAGCAAGAGACAGAGGACTGCAAAGTCCTTTGGTGATGATTTCCTCGTGTACCTCGTGGATGATGATACTCCCAGCTCCATTTCAGAAGCTTATGCATCTTCGGATGCTGACTACTGGAAGGATGCAGTCTGTAGTGAGATGGATTCCATCTTGGCTAATGGGACATGGGAGATCACTGGTCGTCCTTATGGTTGTCGACCATTAGGATGTAAGTGGGTGTTCAAAAAAAAGCTTAGGCCCGATGGTACTATTGAGAAGTACAAGGCTAGGCTTGTGGCCAAGGGTTATACCCAGAAAGAAGAAGAGGATATCTTTGACACTTATTCACCTGTGGCTAGACTGACAACCATTCGAGTGTTACTCGCTTTGGCTGCCTCGCATGGTCTTCTCGTTCATGAGATGGACGTTAAGACGGCTTTCCTTAACGGAGAGCTAGACGAGGAAATTTACATGCAACAGCCAGATGGCTTTATAGTAAATGGTCAGGAAAGAAAGGTGTGTAAGCTAGTGAAATCTTTGTATGGCCTGAAACAAGCGCCTAAGCAATGGCATGAGAAGTTCAACATTACTCTGACATCTGCTGGCTTTGTTGTGAACGAAGCTGACAAATGTGTATACTATCGCTATGGTGGGGGCGAAGGAGTTATACTGTGTGTGTATGTTGATGACATACTGATATTTGGGACCCACCTCAAGGTCATTGAGGAGGTCAAGTCTTTTTGAGATGAAAGACCTAGGTGTGGCTGATGTTATCTTGAACATCAAGCTACTGAGAAATTCTGAGGGTGGAATTACACTTTTGCAATCCCACTATGTTGAGAAGATTTTGAGCCGTTTTGGATATTCGGACTGCAAACCTTCTGCAACATCATATGATCCTAGCGTGCGGATTCGAAAGTTCGAAGGCACGACTGTAGATCAATTGAGATATTCTCAAGTGGTTGGTTCACTGATGTACCTAGCATGTGCTACTCATCCTGACATCTCATTTGCTGTATGCAAACTGAGCCGGTTTGTTTCCAATCCGGGAGATATGCATTGGCATGCTGTTGAGCGAGTGATGCGTTATTTGCAAGGTACTTCGAACTATGGAATTCACTATTCTGGGTACCCAACGGTACTTGAGGGTTATAGTGATTCGAATTGGATATCTGATGCTGATGAGATGAAAGCCACAAGTGGACATGTCTTCACACTTGGTGGTGGTGCTGTTTCCTGGAAGTCTTGCAAGCAGACGATCTTAACCAGATCGACTATGGAAGCAGAACTCACAGCATTAGACACATCATGCGTCGAAGCAGAATGGCTTCGAGAGCTTTTGATGGATTTGCCGGTGGTTGATAAACCAGTGCCGACTGTCCTTATGAACTGTGACAATCAAACAGTGATTGCCAAGGCTAAGAGTTCAAAGGACAACATGAAATCCACAAAGCACATAAGAAGAAGATTGAAATCTATCAGAAAATCAAGAAACTCCGGAGCAATAGCGTTGGATTATATCCAGACGGCTAAGAATCTAGCAGACCCTTTACGAAAGGGCTATCACGGATTGTGATAGAAAATGCATCGAGGGAGATGGGTATGAGACCCACGTAAGTTGCCATGGGGGTAACCCAACCTATGTGATCGGAGATCCCGTGAATTAGGACATGGGAAAACAATCCAGCAGTCAACTAAGGAGAGTATCCTTAATAAACCCACTCAGTTGGACATGCAGTAATACTCTCAATTCTGTAAGGCAGGCTGACTTTTGTCTTAATGTGTTCCAAAGCTTATGTAAGCAAGATGCTAACCTACAGAGCATTCTTTGGAGGAACACACCTATGTGAGCCCGACTGCTGGTCACAGTCTATGAGATTGGGTAATCTCTAGTAAGCTCATGAGAAGGTACGGAGTATGACTAATAAGCTCCACCTGTGGGGTTTAGCCTACGGTAGCCATGTATCAGCTGACAATAGGTGAAACTTCTGCACGCCAAACTGACAATTCAAGGCATAGTCCATTGTTCAGTTGTGAAGAAGTCTAATCCTGTTGCTCTAGGTGGAAGTTCAACTTAATAGTCTCCACTGAAAATTCTGGTATATCAAACATTGTTTGGAACAGTTGACAAACTTATGTGCCTTGAGATCTGGTGGGGGATTGTTGGACTATGGATGGGCTTAGGCCCATATAAGACACTAATCCCTGGTTAATCTTGAGGCCCATGTATGGGATGGCAGGTGGTGGGAAGTTTAGTCCCACCTTGCTAGTTGAGGAGAGTTGAGACCCTTTTATAAGGGCTGCTCTACCACTTGCCATTGGGAGCTTGGGAAGAGGAGTGGTACACACGCGCTCCTCCTCCTCCGTCGCCCGCCTCGCCATGCCTCGCCTCGTCACGACGCGCGCGTGCCACGGGTTGCGGGAATGAGCCGAGCCGAAGCTTATTTTTGCCGCTCAGGAACGAATTAATTAATCAGGGATTAATTAACGAGTCGCTAACATGTGGGCCACTGTCCAAGACGTTGGACTGTGCGCTGTCTTGCGTTGCCGGGATTCGTCGACTCCCTTGCCGGGGGTGCGACCCTTGCCGGGACCCGCGTTGCCGGGATTCGTCGACTCCCTTGCCGGGAGTGCGGCCCTTGCTGGGAACAACGACTCCCTTGCCGGGAGTGGGCCGACTCGGTCGTGGGCCTCGGCAAGGCCCACGATTTTCTTCCTTACGGACTATATAAGAAGGCTCTGGCCAGTGAAGTAACCTAGTTCGGTTCACTCACTCCCTCTCGCATGACCTAGCCGTCATCTACTGTTCCTCACTCTGTGCTGCCTCCGGTGATCCCATCCCGACGACCGCATGCACGGCTGGTCGGGAGAGCAGGTGCCTCCGGAACCCTGTCGTTCGAGATCCTACCCAGGAGAACGGCAATAAGGTTTTTGGGGAGCGTCTCGACGCAACTGCTCCCGATCCGTCCCTAACTCCGTTCGCCTCTGCTTCCACTACTTCCTCTACATTGACACCATGGCCGACGACGCCGCCGCTAAGAAGAAGGCCACGGACGACGCCGAGGCTGCTGCTGCCACCGCCGCGTTGGCCTGGCCAACCGGAGGGTATGATCTGCTCATCCCTCGTTTACTCGTACTTATGCTAGCCGTATATGTGCTGCTCATAGAAGGTTCGATTGTATGTTCTGTACATGCTAGTATGCTTAGGTATCGCTATGAGATGCATACCTTTTATGCCATGCTTACTGTTTACTCGTGGATAAGTCTAATCGGAAAAGTGCTAATATTTCCAACAATCCAAAAACCTTATTATAGGCACTTTTCAATTCAAGGCTTTGCTGCTACTCTGAAACCGGAAAAGTTTACCGGGACGCATTAAGCATTGGCAGACTAGGACCACCTTGTGGCTCACAGCGATGAACGTGTTCTGGGTTGGTGGTGTGTCCCTCACAGAAACGATTGCTCCTGAACAGGAGAAGATGTTTAGGGAGGCAACCACAATCTTTCTGGGAGCAGTTCTGGGCGTGATTGGAGACAAGTTGGTTGACACCTATATTCATATGGGAGTTGCCAAAAACTTGTGGGATGCGCTCGAAGTCAAATTCGGCGCAACTGATGCTGGCAGTGAGCTGTATGCCATGGAGCAGTTCCATGATTACAGGATGGTTGATAACCGTTCTGTATTGGACCAGGCTCATGAGATACAGTGCGCTAAGGAGCTGGAGCTCCTGAAGTGTGAGTTACCAGACAAGTTTGTCGCGGGTTGCATTATTGCAAAACTCCCTCCTAGTTGGAGGAACTTTGCTACTTCTCTCAAGCACTTGAGACGTGAATTCTCTGTCGAGGATGTCATCGGTCATCTCAGTGTTGAGTAGAACTCGAGAGCAAAGGACTCACACGTGAAAGGGGTAGAGGGTTCTTCTAGCGCCAATGTGGTGCAGAAGAACTTCCACAAGTTCAAGGGAAAGAACTCTGTCCAGCAGAATACTACCTTTAAGAAGAAGGGTAGGAAGAAAGACAAAAAGAGAGATGGCTGCTTTACTTGTGGTTCAGATGAACATTGGGCAAACAAGTGCCCAAACAAGTACAAGAAGCCAGCACAGGACTCCAAGTCTGTGAATGTCGCTCTAAGCAACAATGATGCGGCATCTGGGTATGGTAATCTGTTTACCATACTTTCAGTTTGTCAGTCCACCGATTGGTGGGTTGACACTGGGGCCAATATTCATGTGTGTGCTGATGTGTCTTTGTTTTCTTCCTACCAGGTCGCACGAGATTGTTCCGTCCTGATGGGGAATGGCTCGCATGCTTCTGTTCATGGTGTTGGCACGGTAGATCTGAAGTTTACTTGGGAAAGATCGTGCAACTGAAGAACGTGCAGCATGTCCCCGCCACAAAGAAGAATCTCGTTAGTGGCTCCCTTCTATGTAAAGAAGGGTTTAAGTTAGTATTTGAGTCTAACAAAGTAGTTGTATCTCGGTATGGACTATTTGTTGGAAAAGGATATGATTGTGGTGATTTGTTCCGCCTTTCCCTGGAGGATTTCTGTAATAAAGTCATGAACCAAATTCATTCTAATGTGAACGAATCTTAGGTATGGCATTCACGTCTTTGTCACATAAATTTCGGTTCTATGACGCGGCTAGCTAAGATGGATTTAATCCCGAGTTTCACTTTAGCCAAAGGCTCTAAGTGCCATGCGTGTGTGCAAGCTAAGCAACCTCGTAAGCCTCACAAGCCTGCGAAGGAGAGACACCTGGCACCATTAGAGCTCATACATTCAGATCTCTGTGAGATGAATGGTGTGTTGACTAAAGGTGGAAAGAAATACTTCATGACTCTGATTGATGATTCCACTAGATTCTGCTACGTGTATTTGTTAAATACTAAGGATGAGGCTCTACACTACTTTAAAGTCTATAAGGCTGAAGTTGAGAACCAACTTGAGAAGAAAATAAAACGAGTCCGGCTGATCGTGGTGGAGAGTACTTTTCTAATGAGTTTGATTTATTTTGTACAGAACATGGTATTATTCATGAGAGGACGCCTCCCTACTCACCCCAGTCAAACGGGGTTGCCGAACGGAAAAACCGTACTCTAACTGATTTGGTTAACGCCTGATACGTCCATTTTGCATCATGCTTTTATATCGATATTTATTGCATTATGGGCTGTTATTACACATTATGTCACAATACTTATTCCTATTCTCTCTTATTTTACAAGGTTTACATAAGGAGGGAGAATGCCGGCAGCTGGAATTCTGGGCTGGAGAAGGAGCAAATATTAGAGACCTATTCTGCACAACTCCAAAAGTCCTGAAACTCCATGAAAGTAATTTTTGGAAATAATAAAAAATACCGAGCAGAAGAAATACCAGAGGGGGCCCACACCCCGGCCACGAGGGTGGGGGGCGCGCCCCTGCCTCGTGGGCCCCCTGTTGGCCCTCCGGTGCCCATCTTCTGCTATATGAAGTCTTTCGTCCGAAGAAAAAAAATCACAAGCAAGCTTTCGGGACGAGACTCCGCCGCCACGAGGCGGAACCTTGGCGGAACCAATCTAGCGCTCCGGCGGAGCTGTTCTGCCAGGGACACTTCCCTCCGGGAGGGGGAAATCATCGCCGTCGTCATCACCAATGCTCCTCTCATCGGGAGAGGGCCAATCTCCATCAACATCTTCACCAGCACCATCTCCTCTCAAACCCTAGTTCATCTCTTGTATTCAATTCTTGTCGCTAGTAGTGTTGATTACTCCTTGTAGTTGATGGTAGTTGGTTTATTTGGTGGAAGATCATATGTTCAGATCCTTTATGCATATTAATACTCCTCTGATTATGAACATGAATATGCTTTGTGAGTAGTTACGTTTGTTCTTGAGGACATGGGAGAAGTCTTGCTATTAGTAGTCATGTGAATTTGGTATTCGTTCGATATTTTGATGAGATGTATGTTGTCTCTCCTCTAGTGGTGTTATGTGAACATCGACTACATGACACTTCACCATTATTTGGGCCTAGAGGAAGGCATTGGGAAGTAATAAGTAGATGATGGGTTGCTAGAGTGACAGAAGCTTAAACCCTAGTTTATGCGTTGCTTCGTAAGGGGCTGATTTGGATCCATATGTTTCATGCTATGGTTAGGTTTACCTTAATACTTCTTTTGTAGTTGCGGATGCTTGCAATAGGGGTTAATCATAAGTGGGATGCTTGTCCAAGTAAGGACAGCACCCAAGCACCGGTCCACCCACATATCAAATTATCAAAGTACCGAACGCGAATCATATGAACATGATGAAAACTAGCTTGACGATAATTCCCATGTGTCCTTGGGAGCGCTTTTCTCTATATAAGAGTTTGTCCAGGCTTGTCCTTTGCTACAAAAAGGATTGGGCCACCTTGCTGCACTTTATTTACTTTTGTTACTTGTTGCTCGTTACAAATTATCTTATCACAAAACTATCTGTTACCTATTATTTCGGTGCTTGCAGAGAATACCTTGCTGAAAACCGCTTATCATTTCCTTCTGCTCCTCATTGGGTTCGACACTCTTACTTATCGAAAGGACTAGACAGATCCCCTATACTTGTGGGTCATCAAGACTCTTTTCTGGCGCCGTTGCCGGGGAGTGAAGCGCCTTTGGTAGGTGGAATTTGGTAAGGAAAAATTTATATAGTGTGCTGAAATTTACTGTCACTTGTTACTATGGAAAGTAATCCTCTGAGGGGCTTGTTCGGGGTATCTTCACCCCGACCAGTAGAGCAAAGAGTTGCTCCTCAACCTACTGAACCTACTGAAAATGAAAATGTCTACTTTGAGATTCCTTCGGGTATGATAGAATAACTGCTAGCTAATCCTTTTGCAGGAGACGGAACAATGCATCCTGATGAGCACCTAATATATGTGGATGAAGTTTGTGGATTATTTAAGCTTGCAGGTGTGCCCGATGATGTTATTAAGAAGTAGGTCTTCCCCTTATCTCTGAAGGGAGATGCATTGACATGGTATAGGCTATGTGATGATATGGGATCATGGAACTACAAACGATTGAAATTGGAATTTCATCAGAAGTTTTATCCTATGCATCTTGTTCGTCGTGATCGCAATTATATATATAATTTCTGGCCTCGCGAAGGAGAAAGAATCGCTCAAGCTTGAGCTCCAATCAATGTTATATTCATGCCCCAATCATGAGCTCCCAAGGGAGATAATTATTCAAAAAAATTATGCTCGGCTTTCTGATAACAATCGCACCATGCTCGATACTTCTTGTGCTGGCTCTTTTATGATGAAGACTATTGAATTCAAATGGGATTTATTGGAAACAATTAAACGCAACTCTGAAGATTGGGATCTCGACGAAGGTAAGGAGTTAGGTATGACACCTAAGTTTGATTGTGTTAAATCTTTTATGGATACCGATGTTCTCCGTAAATTTAGCACTAAATATGGACTTGACTCTGAGATAGCTTCTTTCTGTGAATCTTTTGCTGCTCATGTCGATCTCCCTAAGGAGAAGTGGTTTAAATATCATCCTCCCATAGAAGTAAAAGTAGCTGCACCTATTAAAGTTGAAAAAAAGACTATCACTTATAATGATCCTATTGTTCCTACTGCTTATGTTGAGAAACCACCTTTTCCTGTTAGGATAAAGGATCATGCTAAAGCTTCAACTGTGGTTCATAAAAGCAATATTAGAAATTGTATACCTCCTGAGCAAGTTAAAGTTGAACCTAATATTGCTATTGTTAAAGATCTCTTGTCTGATAATATTGATGGGCATGTTATTCATTTCTGTAATGAAACTGCTAGAATTGCCAAACCTTGTGCTAAAGATAAACATAGACCGGTGGTAGGCATGCCTGTTATTTCTGTTAAAATAGGAGATCATTGTTATCATGGCTTATGTGATATGGGTGCTAGTGCTAGTGCAATACCTATTGACTTATACAAAGAAATTATGCATGACATTGCACCTACTGAGTTAGAAGATATTGATGTCACAATTAAACTTGCCAATAGAGATACTATTTCACCCATGGGAATTGTTAGAGATGTTGAAGTCTTGTGTGAGAAAACTAAATATCCTGTTGATTTTCTTGTTCTTGGTTCCCCACAAGATAGCTTTTGTCCCATTATATTTGGTAGACCCTTCTTGAACACTGTTAATGCTAGGATAGACTGCGAAAAGGATGTTTTTACTATTGGTTTAGGTGATATGTCTCATGAGTTTAATTTCTCTAAATTTCGTAGACAACACCGTGAAGAGGAATTGCCTAGTAAAGATGAAATTATTGGTCTTCCTTCTATTGCCATACCTCCTAATGATCCTTTAGAACAATATTTTCTAGACCATGAAAATGATATGTTTATGAATGAAAGAAGGGAAATAGATGAAGTATTCTTTAAACAGGAACCCATCCTGAAACACAATTTGCCTGTTGAAATCCTAGGGGATCCTCCTCCACCCAAGGGTGATCCCGTGTTTGAGCTTAAGCCGTTACCTGATACTCTTAAATATGCTTATCTTGATGAGATAAAGATATATCCTGTTATTGTTAGTGCTAACCTTTCAGAGCATGAAGAAGAGAGATTATTGAAAACTCTGAAGAAGCACCGCGCTGCTATTGGATATACTCTTGATGATCTTAAGGGCATTAGTCCCACTCTATGTCAACACAAAATAAATTTGGAGAAAGATGCCAAACCAGTTCGTGATCACCAACGACGGCTGAATCCTAAGATGAAAGAAGTGGTAAGAAAGGAAATACTAAAGCTTCTTGAGGCAGGTATTATTTATCCCGTTGCTGATAGTCAGTGGGTAAGTCCTGTCCATTGTGTCCCTAAAAAGGGAGGTATTACCGTCGTTCCTAATGATAAAGATGAATTGATCCCGCAAAGAATTATTACAGGATATAGGATGGTAATTGATTTCCGCAAATTAAATAAGGCTACTAAAAAAGATCATTACCCCTTACCTTTTATTGATCAAATGCTAGAAAGATTATCCAAACATACACATTTTTGCTTTCTAGATGGTTACTCTGGTTTCTCTCAAATACCTGTGTCAGCCGATGATCAATCAAAGACCACTTTTACTTGCCCTTTCAGTACTTTTGCTTATAGACGTATGCCTTTTGGTTTATGTAATGCACCTGCTACCTTTCAAAGATGCACGATGGCTATATTCTCTGACTTTTGTGAAAAGATATGTGAGGTTTTTATGGATGATTTATCCGTTTATGGATCCTCTTTTGATGATTGCTTGAGCAACCTTGATCGAGTTTTGCAGAGATGTGAAGAAACTAATCTTGTCTTGAACTGGGAGAAGTGCCACTTTATGGTTAATGAAGGTATTGTCTTGGGGCATAAAATTTCTGAAAGAGGTATTGAAGTTGATAAAGCCAAGGTTGATGCTATTGAAAAGATGCCATGTCCCAAGGACATCAAAGGTATAAGAAGTTTCCTTGGTCATGCCGGTTTTTATAGGAGGTTCATTAAGGACTTCTCAAAAATCTCTCGGCCTCTGACTAATCTATTACAAAAAGACATACCATTTGTCTTTGATGATGATTGTGTAGAAGCATTTGAAATACTTAAGAAAGCATTGATCTCCGCACCTATTGTCCAGCCACCTGATTGGAATTTACCCTTTGAAATTATGTGCGATGCTAGTGATTATGCTGTAGGTGTTGTTCTACGGCAAAGAGTTGATAAGAAATTAAATGTTATTCAATATGCTAGTAAAACTCTAGACAATGCTGAGAGAAATTATGCTACTACTGAAAAAGAATTCTTAGCAGTTGTATTTGCTTGTGATAAGTTCAGACCTTATATTGTTGATTCTAAAGTAACTATTCACACTGATCATGCTGCTATTAAATATCTTATGGAAAAGAAAGATGCTAAACCTAGACTTATTAGATGGGTTCTCTTGCTACAAGAATTTGATTTGCATATTATTGATAGAAAGGGAGCTGAGAACCCCGTTGCAGACAACTTGTCTAGGTTAAAAAATGTTCTTGATGACCCACTACCTATTGATGATAGCTTTCCTGATGAACAATTAAATGTCATAAATGCTTCTCGTACTGCTCCATGGTATGCTGATTATGCTAATTACATTGTTGCTAAATTTATACCACCTAGTTTCACATACCAGCAAAAGAAAAAGTTCTTCTATGATTTGAGACATTACTTTTGGGATGACCCACATCTTTATAAAGAAGGAGTAGATGGTATTATTAGACGTTGTGTACCTGAGCATGAACAGGAACATATCCTACGCAAGTGTTACTCCGAGGCTTATGGAGGACACCACGCTGGAGATAGAACTGCACATAAGGTATTGCAATCCCGTTTTTATTGGCCTACTCTCTTCAAGGATGCCCGTAAGTTTGTCTTATCTTGCGATGAATGTCAAAGAATTGGTAATATTAGTAGACGTCAAGAAATGCCTATGAATTATTCACTTGTTATTGAACCATTTGATGTTTGGGGCTTTGATTATATGGGACCGTTTCCTGCCTCTAATGGATATACACATATTTTAGTTGCTGTTGATTACGTTACTAAGTGGGTAGAAGCTATTCCAACTAGTAGTGCTGATCATAACACTTCTATTAAAATACTTAAAGAAGTTATTTTTCCGAGGTTTGGAGTCCCCAGATATTTAATGACTGATGGTGGTTCACATTTTATTCATGGTGCTTTCCGTAAAATGCTTGCTAAGTATGATGTTAATCATAGAATTGCACTCTTTATCACCCACAGTCTAGTGGTCAAGTAGAATCGAGTAATAGAGAGCTCAAATTAATTTTGCAAAAGACTGTTAATACATCTAGAAAGAATTGGTCCAAGAAACTTGATGATGCATTATGGGCCTATAGAACTGCATATAAAAATCCTATGGGTATGTCTCCGTATGAAATGGTTTATGGTAAAGCATGTCACTTACCTCTCGAACTAGAACATAAGGCTTATTGGGCTATTAAAGAGCTCAACTATGATTTCAAACTTGCCGGTGAGAAGAGGTTATTTGACATTAGCTCACTTGATGAATGGAGAACCCAAGCCTATGAGAATGCCAAATTGTTTAAAGAAAAAGTTAAAAGATGGCATGACAAAAGGATACAAAAGCGTGAGTTTAATGTAGGTGATTATGTATTGCTATACAACTCTCGTTTAAGATTTTTTGCAGGAAAACTTCTCTCTAAATGGGAAGGCCCTTACATTATCGAGGAGGTCTATCGTTCCGATGCCATAAAAATCAACAACTTCGAAGGCACAAATCCAAAGGTGGTGAACGGTCAAAGAATCAAACATTATATCTCAGTTAATACCATAAATGTTGAAACCAATGTTATTGAAACCGTGACCCCGGAGGAATACATAAGGGACACTTTCCGGAATGTTTCAGATTCCGAAAAGGAATAGGTATGAGGTACGGTAAGTAAACTGACTCCAAAACAGTTCTAATGGCAATTTTTCTCCGTTTTGGAATATTTAGAAAAATAAAAAAATAAGAAGCAGTCCGGGAAGGACACGAGGGCTCCACGAGGGTGGAGGGCGCGCCCTACCTCCTTGGGCGCGCCCCTCTGCCTCGTGGGCACCTCGTGCGCTCTCCGGACTCCGTTTTCTTGCACGATACTTATTTTGATCGGTAAAAATTCATTATATAATCTCCCGAAGGTTTTGACCTCCGTATCACGCAAATATCTCCTGTCTTTGTTTCGAGCTGTCCTGCTGCAGATTAGAGCAACATGTCATCCCAGGAGTCGGAAGGAGAAAGCTATGTGGCCGATTTCCTTGCAGATCCTAAGGTCTATGGGGATGTGGAGCATTGTGGTTGGACTACGGAAGAAGAAGAGGACTATGAACCCAAGAGAAAGGAGGAGACGAGCTCAGATGAAGATGAAGTCCCATTACCTCAACCTGGGGACATGCATGTGGAGTTCAAAAAGTCAAGCCTCCCTGATAGATTAAAGAAATTTAAGATCGAGTTTCTCCCTTTTCGCCTCTTGCAGGAAAACAAGCAGGAATTATGCACAAAGATATTAAGCTTGGAGCAGGAGATTGATGACCTGAGGGATCAAAATTCTGTCCTCAAGCGCAAATTAAGGAAGAAGCCTACGCCATCAACTAAACCACCTTCCTCTTCAACAAAGGAGATATAATCACATGGGTATGGGCACTCCCCTTGGCAACTGCCAAGCTTGGGGGAGGTGCCCCGGTATCGTATCACCACCACATCTCCTATCTTTACCGTTTTTCTTAGTTCGATCCTTTTTAGTATTATCTTGATTTAGTAGAATAAAAGTTTTGGTATGATCTAGTTTTGAGTTTTGCTTTATGATCCCTCTATGTAATCGAGTCCATGAGCTATATATAATAAAGATTAGTGTTGAGTCAAGGGCTTGATTATCTTGCTATGATCTTGAGTGAATAAAAGAAAAGAGAAAAAAATAAAAAGAAACAAAGAGATCATATTGATCTTATGGAGAGTAATGACTTCACATAGAAAGAGTATGATGATTAAAAGTTGTTGAGAGTTGACAAACATAGCTTTGGTCATCGTTGCAATTAATAAGAAGTAATAAAGAAAGAGAGGTTTCACATATAAATATACTATCTTGGACATCTTTAATGATTGTGAGCACTCATTAAAATATGACATGCTAAAGACTTGATGTTGGACAAGGAAGACAACGTAATGGGTTATGTTTTCTTATATCTGAAATAAAGTATATTGTCATGGATCATCCAACATGTTGAGCTTGCCTTTCCCCCTCATGCTAGCCAAATTCTTGCACCAAGTAGAGATAGTACTTGTGCTTCCAAAAACCCTTCAACCCAGTTTTGCCATGAGAGTCCACCATATCTACCTATGGATTGAGTAAGATCCTTCAAGTAAGTTGTCATCGGTGCAAGCAATAAAAATTGCTCTCTAAATATGTATGATTGATTAGTGTGGAGGAAATAAGCTTTATACGATCTTGTGACGTGGAAGAAATAAAAGCGACGGACTTCATAATAAAGGTCCATATCACAAGTGGCAATATAAAGTGACATCCTTTCGTATTAAGATTTTGTGCATCCAACTCTGAAAGCGCATGGCAACCTCTGCTTCCCTCTGCGAAGGGCCTATCTTTTACTATTATCTTCTACCTTATGCAAGAGTCATGGTGATCTTCACCTTTCCTTTTTATATTTTATCCTTTGGCAAGCACAGAGTGTTGGAAAGATCCAGACATATATATCTAATTGGATGTAAGTTAGCATGAGTTATTATTGTTAACATTACCCTTGAGGTAAAAGGTTGGGAGGCGAAACTATAAGCCCCTATCTTTCTCTGTGTCCGATTAAAATTCCGTAACCACAAGTATTGCATGAGTGTTAGCAATTGTGAAAGACTAAATGATAGTTGAGTATGTGGACTTGTTGAAAAGCTCTGACATAGACTCTTTCTGATGTTATGATAAATTGCAATTGCTTGAATGACTGAGATTATAGTTTGTTGGTTCTCAATAAAGTTTCTGATTCATACTTTGCATTGCGAATAGATTATTACTTGAGCTTAAGAAATCATATGACAATATCCATATATGTTGCTGTTATTAGAATGATCATGATGCCCTCATGTCCGTATTTTATTTTATCGACACCTCTACCTCTAAACATGTGGACATATTTATCGTTATCGGCTTCCGCTTGAGGACAAGCGAGGTCTAAGCTTGGGGGAGTTGATACACCCATTTTGCATCATGCTTTTATATCGATATTTATTGCATTATGGGTTGTTATTACACATTATGTCACAATACTTATGCCTATTCTCTCTTATTTTACAAGGTTTACATAAGGAGGGAGAATGCCGGCAGCTGGAATTCTGGGTTGGAAAAGGAGCAAATATTAGAGACCTATTCTGCACAACTCCAAAAGTCCCGAAACTCCACGAAAGTATTGGAAATAATAAAAAATACTGAGCGGAAGAAATACCAGAGGGGGCCCACACCCCGGCCACGAGGGTGGGGGGCACGCCCCCTGCCTCATGGGCCCCCTGTTGGCCCTCCGGTGCCCATCTTCTGCTATATGAAGTCTTTCGTCCGAAGAAAAAAATCACAAGCAAGCTTTCGGGACGAGACTCCGCCGCCACGAGGCGGAACCTTGGCGGAACCAATCTAGGGCTCCGGCGGAGCTGTTCTGCCAGTGACACTCCCCTCCGGGAGGGGGAAATCATCGCCATCGTCATCACCAACGCTCCTCTCATCGGCACAGGGCCAATCCCATCAACATCTTCACCAGCACCATCTCCTCTCAAACCCTAGTTCATCTCTTGTATTCAATTCTTGTCTCTAAGTCCGGGATTGGTACTTGTAGGTTGCTAGTAGTGTTGATTACTCCTTGTAGTTGATGCTAGTTGGTTTATTTGGTGGAAGATCATATGTTCAGATCATTTATGCATATTAATACTCCTCTGATTATGAACATGAATATGCTTTGTGAGTAGGTACGTTTGTTCCTGAGGACATGGGAGAAGTCTTGCTATTAGTAGTCATGTGAATTTGGTATTCGTTCGATATTTTGATGAGATGTATGTTGTCTCTCCTCTAGTGGTGTTATGTGAACGTCGACTACATGACACTTCACCATTATTTGGGCCTAGAGGAAGGCATTGGGAAGTAATAAGTAGATGATGGGTTGCTAGAGTGACAGAAGCTTAAACCCTAGTTTATGCGTTGCTTCGTAAGGGGCTGATTTGGATCCATATGTTTCATGCTATGGTTAGGTTTACCTTAATACTTCTTTTGTAGTTGCGGATGCTTGCAATAGGGGTTAATCATAAGTGGGATGCTTGTCCAAGTAAGGACAGCACCCAAGCACCGGTCCACCCACATATCAAATTATTAAAGTACCGAACGCGAATCATATGAACGTGATGAAAACTAGCTTGACGATAATTCCCATGTGTCCTCGGGAGCGCTTTTCTCTATATAAGAGTTTGTCCAGGCTTGTCGTTTGCTACAAAAAGGATTGGGCCACCTTGCTGCACTTTATTTACTTTTGTTACTTGTTGCTCGTTACAAATTATCTTATCACAAAACTATCTGTTACCTATTATTTCAGTGCTTGCAGAGAATACCTTGCTGAAAACCGCTTATCATTTCCTTCTGCTCCTCGTTGGGTTCGACACTCTTACTTATCGAAAGGACTATGATAGATCCCCTATACTCGTGGGTCATCAACGCCATGTTAGATACATCGGGTTTATCCAAGGCATGTGGGGGGGGGGGGGCTGTATTGACATCTTGTCATGTCCTGAATAAAGTTCCCACAAAGGATAATGAGACTACTCCCTATGAGCAATGGGAAAAGAAAAGAACTACACTCTCTTACTTGCGCACTTGGGGCTGTTTGGCGAAAGTCAATGTGCCGATAATCAAAAAGCGCAAGTTGGGACCAAAGACCGTGGACTGTGTTTTTCTTGGCTATGCCAAGCATAGCGTTGGCTATAGATTTCTAATGGTGAAATCTGAGGTACCTGACCAGAAGGTCGGTACAATTATAGAGTCTAGGGATGCTACATTCTTTGAGGATATTTTCCCCATGAGAGATATGCAAAGCAATTCTAGACTGGAATCTGATGAGACTCCTGAACCTGCTATTCCGATGGAATATTATGAACATAAAAGTGATAAGAGTTCCACGGAGGATGACGAGGACGCTCCTGTTAGGAGCAAGAGACAGAGGACTGCAAAGTCCTTTGGTGATGATTTCCTCGTGTACCTCGTGGATGATGATACTCCCAGCTCCATTTCAGAATCTTATGCATCTCCGGATGCTGACTACTGGAAGGATGCGGTCTGTAGTGAGATGGATTCCATCTTGGCTAACGCGACATGGGAGATCATTGATCGTCCTTATGGTTGTCGACCATTAGGATGTAAGTGGGTGTTCAAAAATAAGCTTAGGCCCGATGGTACTATTGAGAAGTACAAGGCTAGGCTTGTGGCCAAGGGTTATACCCAGAAAGAAGAAGAGGATTATGGGGAAAAGAGGTCTGAAATAAAAAGGGAATACGATTTATGTATGGATTCCGGTAAAATACCGGTACTCCATTCCATAAGAGTGGAATAGGAAATTAAGATGAGGATGGTATCATCATAAAGAAAGATAGAGTAATATAATATCCTAAATTCTACTAATCCACATATCGTATGTGTGTCTTTCTTTATCTTTATCGATCGGAGTAGTGAAAAAAAATTCCTATATGCCTTCCCTCCCTCTTTAATGCGTCCTTAGACACCGCGATGCAATCATATCCCACCTTAACTGGGTATGTATATTTCTAGGTTTTCACAGTTTTGGCTTGTACATTCCCGTGATGAACTGTCGGCACCAGTCCTACATTTTTTTCTCTGTGGACCGAGGAGAAAGGGGGCTCAGCAGGAAGAGGATTGTACCATGAGAGA
Source organism: Aegilops tauschii subsp. strangulata (assembly GCF_002575655.3). Lineage (NCBI taxonomy): Eukaryota > Viridiplantae > Streptophyta > Magnoliopsida > Poales > Poaceae > Aegilops > Aegilops tauschii. The sequence goes on along the minus strand of NC_053037.3, from coordinate 470,807,014 downwards.
AGCACAGAGGTCAACCCGCTTCAAATATGGAACATGGATTCTGGCAATGCAACGGAGCCGGGAGCTCGTATGAGAGTTGGTTTAACTGCCCTAACTATGGCGGAATATTTCCGAGATGTTAATAAGCAAGACGTGCTTTTATTTATCGATAATATCTTTCGTTTTGTTCAAGCAATTTGAAGTCATGATCTGAACGAGTTGCACATACACCCTAGCACATGTTCCTCGACGCTGAGGGCATCCTTTAAGCGCGGCCGTTTTTCGAGCATTAAATTCCAAAATCCATTTCGCCGCCCAGTAGCTACGACCGTTTTTTTAATCGGTACTGTAGTAGCTCTTTGGTTAGGTATTGGAGCAACATTACCCATTGATAAATCATTAACTTTAGGTCTTTTTTAGATATTTTTTGATTCATTGCTCGCCAAGAAATACTTAATGCTACGATCTGGGGGAAGATTGTTTACGAAGAAACAACAAAAAAATTCATATTCTGATACATAAGAGTTATATAGGAATCGAAATAGTCTTTTATTTTCTTTTTGAAAATAAAAAATGGATTTCATTGAAGTAATAAAACTATTCCAATTCGAATAATAGTTGAGAAAGAATCGCAATAAATGCAAAGATGGGTTTAAATAAATTGGATCTTGGCGGAGGCTTCCCGGATAAATACTTACTTTCTTTTATCCATATTGCTCCATAGATAGCAAGTTTTAATCAGTATAAAAAAACTAAACCAATGACTATTCATGATTCCATCCATATTGGATCAATTCTCTATACCACTTTGCAATGAAAAGGAATAGGCATGCGATTCCGTAGAAAGACATCACGACCCCCTGCGGAAAAAAAAGAATTTCTTGAGATGGAAGTATAGATATAATATTCTTACCAAGATAACTGGAAATCTCGGGACTTTTCGGAGATTGGATGCAGTTACTAATTCATGATCTGGCATGTACAGAATGAAAACTTCATTCTCGATTCTACGAGAATTTTTATGAAAGCGTTTCATTTGCTTCTCTTCAATGGAAGTTTCATTTTCCCAGAATGTATCCTGGATTATTTACAAGCGGTATTCAAGCTCTTATTTTTGCAACATTAGCCGCAGCCTATATAGGTGAATCCATGGAGGGTCATCATTGAATTGACTCTTTTTGGAAATAGTATTTTTTTTGCAGCTTAGCTCAATTCATGCATGGTTCCAGATAATCTGCTTGGTTGCAAAAAAATAGTTAGAAATGCGTATGAGTAACTCTGCGAATTGCGCTAGTTACAATTTTGATTTGCCAGCTACTTGTTTCATGGCTTTAATTTGAGCCGCGGATCCTACTCTGGAAACAGAAATACCCACATTAATAGCGGGTCGAATTCCGGCATTGAATAGATCCGCAGATAAGAATATTTGGAGCGGAAATGCATTGAGATCGGAAAGAACACCAACGGCGAAAGCACTCTGCTGGGCCGACACTGACACTGAGAGACGAAAGCTAGGGGAGCAAATGGGATTAGAGACCCCAGTAGTCCTAGCCGTAAACGATGGATACTAGGTGCTGTGCGACTCGACCCGTGCAGTGCTGTAGCTAACGCGTTAAGTATCCCGCCTGGGGAGTACGTTCGCAAGAATGAAACTCAAAGGAATTGACGGGGGCCCGCACAAGCGGTGGAGCATGCTTGTTTCCAATATTCAGCAGCTTGATCAAACCAAGCTTCCGCAATTTCCGAATCACCCTGTAGAATGGCCTGTTCTCCTCGGTCGGAATAGGAAGTTCCTTCCCTTAGAACCGTACTTGAGAGATATATTCTAGATCTTCTTTTTTGACTATATATTATATTTTTCTGTTTTAACAAATTCAATATAAAAAAAACCGAACTTTTTCTATTATCTATTAATGTGTATCTATCCGTACCGTAATATTTTTGAGCTAGTTTCAACAATACCATTATAACTGTTACAGACCCACAAGGTCGGGTGGTTTTTTGGTCCTCGGCCGGTACTTGTGGATTCAAAAGCTCAAGAAAAGCATCACCCTATGCTGGTCAAAGAACAGCAGTAGATGCTATTCGTACAGTAGGTTTGCAACGAGCAGAAGTTATGGTAAAGGGCGCTGGTAGTGGAAGAGATGCCGCATTACGAGCCAGAATTCCATACTCGATCTCATAGATCCCTATAGAATTCTGTGGAAAGCCGTATTCGATGAAAGTCCGCTCGCTATCTGAGGCGTTAATTTACCTACTAAAATATCACCAGTTTCTACCCAGGATCCCAACCTAACAACTCCATTTCTGTCCAAATTGCGGAGTAAATGTTCTTCTAGATGTGGTATTTCTTTAGTGATTTTTTCAGCGGAGCCCTGGCTTGTCGTATCCGTCTGAATTTCATATTTCCGGATGTGCCACACCTTCATAACTCCAAATACCCGGATTTGTTACGGTTCCTCCTGAAATACTCCAACCACCCCACGAATCCGTTATTCCTAAACGAGTCATGAAGGGAATTACGAACATACCTTGTTACTCGGGTCAGAGCGTAAGCTAGTGATGCTTTCGGCTACTGGACTTTAGCCATCTAGGGTGCGGCACTCAACCGCTTCGCCTAGCAGCACAACGCTTGTATTGCTCTCCCACAACCCCGTTTTCACGGTTTAGGCTGCTCCCATTTCGCTCGCCGCTACTACGGGAATCGCTTTTGCTTTCTTTTCCTCTGGCTACTAAGATGTTTCAGTTCGCCAGGTTGTCTCTTGCCTGCTCATGGAATTACTAGTTCCCAACCACGGGTGGAGTGAAATCCAACAAAAAAATCAGTAACTAAAAGAATAAAAAAAGCTTTTATTGAGTCATTTAAATTATAGAAGAATTCCTGAACCCAAGAATTCAAAATGACAAGTTCCTCTTTACCCAGAAAAAAAGAACCACTTAGAATAGCCAAACAGATTATATTTGTCGAGAAATGCAAAATGGTATGGAGATGATCCTCATTATTTATTTTGACCCATTGTATTATTTCCTTGTGTATTCCTGTAGGAGGTTTTTGTACATGTGTCTTTAGTTTCCCTTTTATCATCTCGTCCAAGAGAGAAAGTTCTCCGAGAATCCACAAATTCTACCCCGCATTTTTGGCAAAATCTTTCGTCTCCGTTTTCAGCTCCGCTCGCTCGAGAATTGCCACAAGCGCAAATCCCGCTTTTTATGGGTCCAAAGATTCTTTCGCAAAACAATCCATCTTTTTCTGGTTTATCGGTTTTATAATGAAAAGTAGAGGGCCTCTGTAATCAAAGACGCATTTCCCCAAATGCCTCTAGAAAGATCCGAAGTAATTCGAGCTGTAATTGTACGTACATGTAAAGAGTTCAAATGCGAAGACGGTATAATAATCCGCTATGATGACAATGCTGCGGCACCTAACCCTATTTTTTCTATTGATAAGAGTGCTTATTATAAAAGAATTATTGCAATTTTTTTCAAGAATTCTTTTTTGCATTTTTAGGTATAAAAAAAACCATCCTAGTGGATCCGTGTGGTAAGGAAAAACTGGTAATCTGCGGTGGGTGACAACGTGCAAGACTAGATAGGTTTGGCTTTGATCTGATCAATAGGAATAGGAGGAAGCGTTGGAGAGGTACCAAATGACTGAAGAGGGGAACCCATCTGACCACATGTAGAGCCAGCCCATAAGTAAATTCAAGAGAATTTCTTCATCTTCCAAAGTATGTGAGTGAGGTAAAAATTCCATGGATCGATCTCATCACTCACATCCAACAACTAGTGAAAGATGTAATGATGAAGCTATAGGAGAAGAAAAAGCGTTGGTTTTGATTGGTAATCTTGAGTTGTCATCTTTTGAAAGAGAGTAACTTGCTGGATGGAGAGCAGCTAGGAGAATAAAGTTCATCTTTACCCCATCTTTCATTCCAACTCTATTTTCTTGTGTGCGATCCTTCTTTCTGGTTTGGAATCCAAGAAGCTCAATGGGCTAGTTTCAAGTTCGATCAGACACGAAATCTGGTATAGCCACCAGCCTAGATAGAACGGGCGGGGGAAGAAAAACTAGGAGCGAGCCACATTCAAGAGGGTTGTCAAAGGCCCTCTCAATAGAGCTATTTTGTCATTGAATTGATGGAGGGAAGACTCCTTCGGTAGGTGCCCCCGACTCTTCCAGTTTCTGGGTGGGATCTTATGGCTTAATCTCTGATTGCGCAGGATTCATCTTTGTTTGGTAACCTCAGACCCTGAACCAGGAGTTGGAAGCGCCTTTGCCAGACTTTCCAATTGAACACGATGCGGGCGATGCAACTCGGCAAGGAGAAGGCTGAACCCTGGTGCTACACTACAGCAGAAGCTTTGGCAGTGTTCCAAATTCCACTTGAGCATCCAAATCTGGATCAATACCAGCAAAAACATCTCGGAACAATGTTCTAGCGCCATGCCAAATGTGTCCGAAAAAGAAGAGCAAAGCAAAGGTCCTTATTTTACTCCTACAAATAGAACATAGCCATATAAAAAATAAAAAGATTTATTAGCCTCTAGAAAGATATCAGGAATTCTGTTTACTCACTTTAAATTGAGTATCCGTTTCCCTCCTTTTCCCGCTAGGATCGGAAATCCTGTATTTTCCATATCCATACGATCGAGGAAGTATAGATATAATATTCTTACCAAGATAACTGGAAATCCCAACCGATAAGAATCCTAGTGAACCTAGAAAAAGAATACAGGCCCAGAAAAAATTACCCCTTTTTCGAGAACCTTTTAGAAGTTCTACCCATATGTGTTCTGATCGCCAATTCATATTAGCAAAATGGGTTTTTTGATTGGATTAGGAATTCCCTCTTTTTTAATCCTTTTCTACTTTTTCTTTTCTATATCTCTAACCCACGAGCTTTCTTAATCTTCTACTTTCTTAATCTTATACAATTTCCCTTCCTTGAAAAGAGGAATGTTTGTTATGGTAAAACTTCGTTTAAAACGATGTGGTAGAAAGCAACGTGCGACTTGAAGGACATGATCGATTGTGGATTTTTCTATCCATCATTTTCCATAGTAATGAAAATGCTCTTGGCTCGACATAGCCTGTTCTATTCGTTCCGAACCAAATTTGCGCCTAAAAAGAAGAAAGAAGTAATAGGTAGGGATGACAGGATTTGAACATGTGACATTTTGTACCCAAAACAAACGCGCTACCAAGCTGCGCTACATCCCTTTTCCAGCCAGAGGAAAAGAAAGCAAAAGCGATTCCCGTAGTAGCGGCGAGCGAAATGGGAGCAGCCTAAACCGTGAAAACGGGGTTGTGATGGAATCCCCCAAGAAGAGTTAGAATGGCAGTTCCCGCTCCTTGAGCGGTACCAAATAAATGATTACTCAAATCAGGGTTTTGGGCATAAAGATTCCATTGACCCTTTCCCTGATTTGAATCCCGTCCTCCTTCAAATAGGATATCTCTAGACTTCCCTATAATAACTGCAATGATTTTATCCATTTTGCGAATTCCTACTTTAGTTTAAAGTATGTTTATTACTTTGTTTATTACCTTTGAGGATCAGTCGTGGTCTTCTAGACTCTACCAAGAGTCTGGACGAATTTGTTGTTTCATCCAAATGTGTAAAAGATCATAGTCGCACTTAAAAGCCGAGTACTCTACCATTGAGTTAGCAACCCAGATAAAAAAAGGATCTTAGATACGATCGAAATCCAAAAATCAAATGGAATTACACCGCGCGCTTCTGTCAGAAGAATGCCCATGTCGTGGCAATTCCACCCAGAAGGTAATGGGTTACTCCTACAGCGCGTCCTTGTATAATGCTCAAGGCTCTAGGCTGAGTAGCAGGAGCAACTTTTAATTTGTTATGAGCCCAAACGATAGATTCAATGAGTTCTTGCCAATAACCACGGCCGCTGAATAAAAACATTAAACTGAAGGCCCAGACAAAATGAGCACCTAAGAAAAAAAGACCATATGCAGTTATTTAAAGAATAGATAGAAATAAGATTGCGTCCAATAGGATTCGAACCTATACCAAAGGTTTAGAAGACCTCTCTCCTATCCATTAGACAATGGACGCTTTTCTTTAATATTTTATTCTTTCTTTTATTTTTTTGCTTCTTCCGAGAAAAAACTGTTAGACCAAAACTCTTTTAGGAAATCAAAAAATCCAGATACAAATGCCGCTTATTCTTTTTTTCAGAATTTGGATTTAATGAACTCTTTTTACAAAGGAAATCCTAAAAAAGAATTTTTAGATCAAGTATATAATATATACATCATGCATTTGTATCTGGATTTTTTGATTTCCTAAAAGAGTTTTGGTCTAACAGTTTTTTCTCGGAAGAAGCAAAAAAATAAAAGAAAGAATAAAATATTAAAGAAAAGCGTCCATTGTCTAATGGATAGGACAGAGGTCTTCTAAACCTTTGGTATAGGTTCAAATCCTATTGGACCAATTTCTTCCCGAAACTTCCCAAGAAAAATCCCGAATTGGATCCAAAATTGACGGGTTAATGTGAGCTTATCCATGCGGTTAGGCACTCTTCAAATAGGAATCCATTTTCTAACTGGCTTTCGTGCTTTGGTGAGTCGTCCGAGATCTTTTCGATGACCTATGTTGTGTTGAAGGGATATCTATATGATCCGATCGATTGCATAAGACCCGCGGTAGCAATAGAACGGGGATCCTATTGGGTATCTGTTCCCCGCCTTTTCCCGCTAGGATCGGAAATCTTATATTTTCCATATCCATATACCGTTGAATCCTTGGGGTTCCAGAATCCGCCTATTTTACGGAAAATCATGATCGGGATAGCGGACGTAAAGCTATTGAACTTAGGTATGCTCTTTCCTTTTGTCGAAGTGGAATCGTAGAACAGAATGTGATACGATGAGATAGAATGGAATAGAAATAGAAACAAGGATAGCGAACGGGTTACCTACTCCTAAGGGTCAAAGCAAGCCCTTTAATTCAATTCTTTATTCTTACATTAAAATTCTTACATTAAAGAATGAATAAAATCTCGCCAATAATTTTCTATGAGGAACTACTGAACTCAATCACTTGCTGCCGTTACTCAACAGTTTTCTGTTGAGGTCTATCCCGTAGAGGTAGTCAAATTGGACTTCCTAGCACTTCCTATCATTTAATATCCATCCCTTTGGTCTTATTGACATAAGAGATGTCATTTATAGTCTATCTCTTTCTATATATGGAAAGTCAAGAAATTCTCATCGAAACATCGAGAAATTGTGCATATAGAAAACTCTAAAGAAAGAAAAAAAGGAGACCCCTAATATATTAGCAATATTTAGATTGCCCCCTCTTTTTATTCAGTTTATTACTTCTATTCTAGACCCTATCCCTATGGTTTATTCTTATGAAATATCATATAAAATAGTGTTTTGACAGAAGCGCGCGGTGTAATTCCATTGATTTTTGGATTTCGATCGTATCTAAGATCCTTTTTTTATCTGGGTTGCTAACTCAATGGTAGAGTACTCGGCTTTTAAGTGCGACTATGATCTTTTACACATTTGGATGAAACAACAAATTCGTCCAGACTCTTGGTAGAGTCTAGAAGACCACGACTGATCCTCAAAGGTATGGGGTCAAAAAGCCAAAAAAATAAGTGATTTTAGCCCTTATAAAAAGAAAACGGATTCTTGAACCTCTTTCACGCTCATGTCACGTCGAGGTACTGCAGAAAAAAGAACTGCAAAATCCGATCCAATTTTTCGTAATCGATTAGTGTTTATTTCTCTTGAAATGAAAGTTGAAAGCGGGTTAATTCTTTTACAGACGTCTTTTTTTAGGCGGTCGACATCCATTATGCGGCATAGGTGTTACATCGCGTACGAAAGTCGGCCTTAGTGATCCGACGGTGCCGAGTGGAAGGGCCGTCGCTCAACGGATAAAAGTTACTCTAGGGATAACAGGCTGATCTTCCCCAAGAGTCCACATCGACGGGAAGGTTTGGCACCTCGATGTCGGCTCTTCGCCACCTGGAGCTGTAGGTGGTTCCAAGGGTTGGGCTGTTCGCCCATTAATGCGCCGATACGATACTCCTCCAAAAAATTGACTATATAAAGAGCTAGTGTCAATAAAAAGGCTAATGACAGAGAAGAGTCAATCTCCTTTACTCCTCCCGACACCTCAAGATGAGAAAATCCCTTCACCTTTAGATCCATCTAAGATTTCGATTCCCAGTAAAAAAAATATAGAATAGAAAAATATGGGACAAAAAATAAATCCACTCGGTTTCAGACTTGGTACAACCCAAAAACACCATTCCTTTTGGTTCGCACAACCAAAAAATTATTCTGAAGGTCTACAGGAAGATAAATCCTTCCAAAATTTTTGAGTCGTCTTTAAACTCTTTTCTTTGTCTCATTTCGAACGAATTGACTTTTATTCCTTATTCTGATCCAACTCTGTTGTTGAGACAATTGAAAATTGTGTTTACTTGTTCTGGAATCCTTTATCTTTGATTTGTGAAATCCTTGGGTTTAGACATTACTTCGGGAATTCCTATTTTTTTTCTTTCAAAAGGAATTAGATCATAAGGGAATTTCTATCTACACTGGCACTATAATATCAGATTGGGGGGGAGATCGGAATTAGCAATTGATAAAAAAGAAAGGATATGGGGCTCTTGGCTCGACATAGCCTGTTCTATTCGTTCCGAACCAAATTTGCGCTGAAAAAGATACCGCGAGCACGATCTTTTTCAATAAAATCATCGCGCAATAAATCAACAAAACCTAAAGTCATTTCGCGTTCCCCTTCTAACTTACCTACTACTGTACCGGAGTGGATATGATCTCCCCCAGACATACGCAATGCTTTAGCTAATACACGGACCAAAAGGAATGGTGTTTTTGGGTTGTACCAAGTCTGAAACCGAGTGGATTTATTTTTTGTCCCACATTTTTCTATTCTATATATTTTTTTACTGGGAATCGAAATCTTAGATGGATCTAAAGGTTATTTAGATTCCTTTACTATATTTAGTACAATTGTTATATGACACATGCTTTTTTTTATGGGGAAACTACGTCCTCGAGCTCGAGGTCTGAATTTCTTCATAATAGTACTCCTACTGACTAAGAGATGGATGAAATTACACAAGGAATCCTGGTCTCAAAGAAGAGGGAAATGGGGATATGGCGGAATCGGTAGACGCTACGGACTTGATTGTATTGAGCCTTGGTATGGAAACCTGCGTATTTGTATGGATTTCTGGAATTGATAATCATAGAGGAGCCCTCTTTACCATTCTGTATAAATGGACTATTCTATTTGTATAGATATTGGTAGAGGGGCGTATCCAACCCTCTTTTATCCACTAGTTACCCCTCTTTAGTTTAAGAGTATAGAGCAGTTTGGTAGCTCATAAGGCTCATAACCTTGGGGTCAGCCACAAACTTTGCGTTTGTGGATGGAATCCCCCAAGAAGAGTTAGAATGGCAGTTCCCGCTCCTTGAGTGGTACCGAATAAATGATTACTCGAATCAGGGTTTTGGGCATAAAGATTCCATTGACCCGTCAAAAGGGGTCCAAGTACGGTTCTAAGGGAAGGAACTTCCTATTCCGACCGAGGAGAACAGGCCATTCTACAGGGTGATTCGGAAATTGCGGAAGCTTGGTTTGATCAAGCTGCTGAATATTGGAAACAAGCTATAGCGCTTACTCCGGGAGAAAGGGGCGATCTCGTAGTTCTTGGTCTGTGAAGATGCGTTGTTAGGTGACATTCTGGGAAAATGAAACTTCCATTGAAGAGAAGCAAATGAAACGCTTTCATAAAAATTCTCGTAGAATCGAGAATGAAGTTTTCATTCTGTACATGCCAGATCATGAATTAGACTAATTTAAATTGCATCCAAAATAAAAATAGGATTATGAGTACAGAGTCGCGAAGCATAATTTTGCATTGGATTAAGTATTCCAATTTTGAAAATATGCTGATGATCGAGTCGATTCCATGATTATAAGTTCATAACCCTAGCGCCCATTCCCATTTTGGGCGGAACAGGAACTGCTATGTAGACTTTTGTTTACCGAGGGTTCGAATCCCTCTCTTTCCGTTTTTCTTAATTCATCAACGTTAAGGATCACAATGTATCAAATCAAATAACAATTTTTTCCAGCAATAATATCTTATATTATCTTATTTTGATTTAATAGAAATTAGAAATTCTCAAGATAGTAATTACGACCCAAGAAGTGATGAGTACTTGGGCATGAATTTGGAAACCTCCTATTTGCCAATAGAAGTGTTGGCCTACTTCTACACCCGATATATCGTATAACCCCTTGAGTGTTTTAATGGAACAAGGTATAATATTCATATTGTCCTCTGATAAAAATTGAACTTCAAAAAAGGAATTCTTTTGATTCAACCATCTCTTTCTCAACTCAGCAACTTGAAGTATTAATCTTATATTTAGGATACCAAGAAAGCACATCAGATCATAATATATATATCAATACCCGCCTGGGGAGTACGTTCGCAAGAATGAAACTCAAAGGAATTGACGGGGGCCCGCACAAGCGGTGGAGCATGTGGTTTAATTCGATGCAAAGCGAAGAACCTTACCAGGGCTTGACATGCCGCGAATCCTCTTGAAAGAGAGGGGTGCCCTCGGGAACGCGGACACAGGACAACTCTTTTTTCTTTCTGTGGATCACATACTGAGCGTATTTGGTATTTGGATATTATACGTATCAATGACCTGGTCAACCCTCTTAATTAATCATTAGACGAAATTAAGAAACAGAAAAACCAGGGTACATTATCCCAAAATGTTCCATCTTCCTAGAAAAGTGGATTCGTTCCAGAAAAGTTCCAGAAGATGCTAATGGTAAGCAAGAAGATTGTTTACGAAGAAACAACAAAAAAAATTCATATTCTGATACATAAGAGTTATATAGGAATCGAAATAGTCCTTTTAAGTGCGACTATGATCTTTTACACATTTGGATGAAACAACAAATTCGTCCAGACTCTTGGTAGAGTCTAGAAGACCACGACTGATCCTCAAAGGTAATGAATGGAAAAAATAGCATGTCGTAATAAAATCAATCTTTTTTGAATGGAATCCAAAATTACGATTTTCTGGGTCTAATGAATAAATGGATAGAGCCTGGCTCCAATTCTGGTAAAATAAAAAGCAACGAGCTAAACTTCCTAATTGGAATGATTCCCCGCTCTAATTAGACGTTAAAAATAGATTAGTGCCGGATGCGGGATTCGAAGCGTATCGAAGACTCGAAGGATAGCGAAGATTTGAAGGATAGCGAAGATTTGAAGGATACCAAAGATTCAAAGGATTAGGTTTTTACCCTTTACTTTAATTATTTTAAATGAAATTATTTTATTTGGAATTGGAACATTTCCGCGGGTACTTTTTTTTACTTTTTATGAGCAAGAGGCTTCAAGAAAACTTGTGTTTTCAGAATTATATGAAGCCAGTAAAGAAACAAAAAATCCATGGGTATTTGAACCCGAGTACCCGGGAAAAAGCAGAATATTTGATGGAAGAACAGGCGACCCCTTTGAGCAACCTGTTCGGCTTCTCTATGATCAGAAAAAGGAAAGGACTGTTTTGTTCCTAGCCCCTGGGGCGTAGATAGAATTAGATAAAATAAAATAAATAGATTTGAAAGTCCTAAATTAGACCAAAGGAATTCCGTCTGCTAGAATAAGAAAAAGCGCTTCCGAATTGATCTCATCCTTTATAATATAATGAAAATTTTTCAGGGTCTCATAGTCCTCTTCTGAGTCTTCCGCTCGAGTCCTATATTCTTCTTCTAGGGTCCTATATCTAAATTTAACAATTCCTGAACCCTTTTTATCTTTTCTGTATCGGGGATCGTCAAAATAAGCAAAAATAGTACAAATGTATAACTCCCCAGGAATTTCAATTGCGCTTATATCCATCACTGTAGGACTTGGGTTTAAGCTTTCCCCAGCCCCTTTTCATCAATGGACTCCTGACGTCTACGAAGGAGTGTGGTTCGTTCGACAAATTCCTACCTCTATATCTATCTCTGAGGTGTTTGGGTGGTTATATTATATCATGGACTCGAAAAACGGATCTGAATTTGACTGAAATGCTTGAATGCTCCGTACAAAGGGTCATAGGGAGCTTTTGGTACTAATCTTATTTCAAACAATCCAGGAACTTCCATAACATTGGCGTGATTCAGTTTGAGCAACAGATCCTGACGTAATACATCTTCGTAATGAAAATGGAGTGGAAACATCATGGCTTTTCCGCTTGATGTAGGATTTACCTATTAATATGAAGTTCACTCTTCTACTGACTTGAGTCCAGAAGGGAAGCGACTGATTTCCAATTCTTTGACACTTATTCACCTGTGGCTAGACTGACAACCATTCGAGTGTTACTCGCTTTGGATGCGTCGCATGGTCTTCTCGTTCATCAGATGGACGTTAAGACGGCTTTCCTTAACGGAGAGCTAGACGACGAAATTTACATGCAACAGCCGGATGGCTTTGTAGTAAATGGTCAGGAAAGAAAGGTGTGTAAGCTAGTGAAATCTTTGTATGGCCTGAAACAAGCGCCTAAGCAATGGCATGAGAAGTTCAACACTACTCTGACATCTGCTGGCTTTGTTGTGAACGAAGCTGACAAATGTGTATACTATCGCTATGGTGGGGGCGAAGGAGTTATACTGTGTCTGTATGTCGATGACATACTGATATTTGGGACCCACCTCAAGGTCATTGAGGAGGTCAAGTCTTTTCTATCTCACAACTTTGAGATGAAAGACCTAGGTGTGGCTGATGTTATCTTGAACATCAAGCTACTGAGAAATTCTGAGGGTGGAATTACACTTTTGCAATCCCACTATGTTGAGAAGATTTTGAGCCGTTTTGGATATTCGGACTGCAAACCTTCTGCAACACCATATGATCCTAGCGTGCGGATTCGAAAGTTCGAAGGCACGGCTGTAGATCAATTGAGATATTCTCAAGTGGTTGGTTCACTGATGTACCTAGCATGTGCTACTCGTCCTGACATCTCATTTGCTGTATGCAAACTGAGCCGGTTTGTTTCCAATCCGGGAGATATGCATTGGCATGCTGTTGAGCGAGTGATGCGTTATTTGCAAGGTACTTCGAACTATGGAATTCACTATTCTGGGTACCCAACGGTACTTGAGGGTTATAGTGATTCGAATTGGATATCTGATGCTGATGAGATGAAAGCCACAAGTGGACATGTCTTCACACTTGGTGGTGGTGCTGTTTCCTGGAAGTCTTGCAAGCAGACGATCTTAACCAGATCGACTATGGAAGCAGAACTCACAGCATTAGACACATCATGCGTCGAAGCAGAATGGCTTCGAGAGCTTTTGATGGATTTGCCGGTGGTTGATAAACCAGTGCCGATTGTCCTTATGAACTGTGACAATCAAACAGTGATTGCCAAGGCTAAGAGTTCAAAGGACAACATGAAATCCACAAAGCACATAAGAAGAAGATTGAAATCTATCAGAAAATCAAGAAACTCCGGAGCAATAGCGTTGGATTATATCCAGACGGCTAAGAATCTAGCAGACCCTTTTACGAAAGGGCTATCACGGATTGTGATAGAAAATGCATCGAGGGAGATGGGTATGAGACCCACGTAAGTTGCCATGGGGGTAACCCAACCTATGTGATCGGAGATCCCGTGAATTAGGACATGGGAAAACAATCCAGCAGTCAACTGAGGAGAGTATCCTTAATAAACCCACTCAGTTGGACATGCAGTAATACTCTCAATTCTGTAAGGCAGGCTGACTTTTGTCTTAATGTGTTCCAAAGCTTATGTAAGCAAGATGCTAACCTACAGAGCATTCTTTGGAGGACACACCTATGTGAGCCCGACTGCTGGTCACAGTCTATGAGATTGGGTAATCTCTAGTAAGCTCATGAGAAGGTACGGAGTATGACTAATAAGCTCCACCCGTGGGGTTTAGCCTACCGTAGCCATGTATCAGCTGACAATAGGTGAAACTTCTGCACGCCAAACTGACAATTCAAGGCATAGTCCATTGTTCAGTTGTGAAGAAGTCTAATCCTGTTGCTCTAGGTGGAAGTTCAACTTAATAGTCTCCACTGAAAATTCTGGTATATCAAACATTGTTTGGAACAGTTGACAAACTTATGTGCCTCGAGATCTGGTGGGGGATTGTTGGACTATGGATGGGCTTAGGCCCATATAAGACACTAATCCCTGGTTAATCTTGAGGCCCATGTATGGGATGGCAGGTGGTGGGAAGTTTAGTCCCACCTTGCTAGTTGAGGAGAGTTGAGACCCCTTTATAAGGGCTGCTCTACCACTTGCCATTGGGAGCTTGGGAAGAGGAGTGGTACACACGCGCTCCTCCTCCTCCGTCGCCCGCCTCGCCACGCCTCGCCTCGTCACGACGCGCGCGTGACGCGGGTTGCGGGTCACGGGTTGCGGGAATGAGCCGAGCCGAAGCTTATTTTTGCCGCTCAGGAATGAATTAATTAATCGGGATTAATTAACGTGTCGCTAACATGTGGGCCACTGTCCAAGACGTTGGACTGTGGGCTGACTTGCGTTGCCAGGATTCGTCGACTCCCTTGCCGGAAGTGGGCCGACTCGGTCGTGGGCCTCGGCAAGGCCCACGACTTTCTTCCTTACGGACTATATAAGAAGGCTCTGGCCAGTGAAGTAACCTAGTTCGGTTCACTCACTCCCTCTCGCGTGATCTAGCCATCATCTACTGTTCCTCACTCTGTGCTGCCTCCGGCGATCCCATCCCGACGATCGCGTGCACGGCTGGTCGGGAGAGCAGGTGCCTCCGGAACCCTGTCGTTCGAGATCCTGCCCGGGAGAACGGCAATAAGGTTTTTGAGGAGCGTCTCGATGCGACTGCTCCTGATCCGTCCCTAACTCCGTTCGCCTCTGCTTCCACTACTTCCTCTGCATCGACACCATGCCGACGCCGCCGCCGCTAAGAAGAAGGCCACGGACGACGCCGAGGCTGCTGCTGCCGCCGCCGCGTTGGCCTGGCCAACCGGAGGGTATGATTTGTTCATCCCTCGTTTACTCGTACTTATGCTAGCCGTATATGTGCTGCTCATAGAAGGTTCGATTCTATGTTCTATTCGTGCTAGTATGCTTAGGTATCGCTATGAGATGCATACCTTTTATGCCATGCTTACTGTTTACACGTGGATAAGTCTAATCGGAAAAGTGCTAATATTTCCAACACATGAGCGCCGCGCATGCATGGTACATTGGTACAAGCTCCAGATGTTGAAGGTGCTCCTGATAGCAGCCTAAGCACGATTGCACGAACGTGGAGGAGCGGGGTCGTGCCTGTGGGTGGATATGAGGTTCAGGATACAAGCACATCTACAGCACACAGCCGTTGTTGGGCTCGCTGGCTCGTGCGTCTGCTGCCGAGTAGACCAGCGCCATGCAACGGCCTCTGCACCTCAGATCTCAGCGGGGCCAAGGAAGCGAGCATCCTCCACTGAACCGGGCTGCTGTTAGATGCGCCCACAGCCTCCATTGTCACGCCTGCGCTGGAAGTTCTCGACGTGCACAACTCGCCTCCGTCTCACCACATGCTGGAGCGCCGCCGTCGCCGTCATGCAACAGATCGCCGTCTCCTCCACCACTGGATGGAGCGCCCAGGAGGGTGCAGCCAGCGCTTCTACGCTACAGCAAAAGCACCGGGGCATGACTCACCCGTGGGGTCGTCCCTGGCTGCAGCTTTGCCGGCTGTGCTTTACATGGATTTTCCAATACCGCTTTTACCATGCCATGTCATAGATAAACCAGGTTTGACTGAGGCAGAGACAAGAAGAAGTTCAACCAGCGACACACCTTGTCGATCAACATGGAACTCGGATCGGGTCGTGAGGGAAAACGTCCTCGCTTTCCCGCCAAACTCCCTTCACCAAAGGTTTGCTCGAGGAAAAAAGAATCCCCTTCAGCAACAACCAGGAAGGCCTCGAAAGCCAAACTCGACTACTCGTGAAAGCAACCACATTGAGCTCCCAAGTGGGACTAACTGGAAGTCCTCCTCGTGTGCTGACTTTCTTACTGGTGGGTGAGCCTAGTCGGTAGTACCGTACTACTTACTTACTTACTAATCAGTACACGGCACACGGTCAGTCGCCTAAACAGCGATGAGATATGATCTTCTGATGTGGATATATCTTCCGGATCTTGCTTGTTTACACCCAGACAGGAGGCACAAACCAGAAGCTTTCTCTCTTGTGACTGGTAGAACATCCTGATCTTCTGGGTTCTGAAACATAGAAATGGACTTTGAGTTAGATTAGTCTACTGACAAATAAAGTCATGAAACTTAGGTAAGCTTGGACTTGGGCACGTCCTAATAGGAGATCTATACATGTGCATACGTTACATACTGTTCAAGGAAGGGAGTCTGCAGCGGAAGTTAAACGAGAAATGTGTAGGAGTATCTGTTTTCGCCTAGGGTTAAAAAACATGCTCCCTGCGCCTCATAATGTAGTGTTTGCAGTTTTTTTTTAAGTCAGACTTTGACCAATTCTTTAGAGAATATTATTTATAAAACTTGTATAAATAATATTAAATATATGAAATGTGGAAATATGACTAATAATGTATCTAATATATGTAGTCCCAACTCAAAAAAATATGTAGTTGGTATTCTAGATGAAGATAATTTTCTCGGTCAAAGTTTGATTTTTATATAAATATATATGCACTACATTAGAGAATAGTAGTACTATTCCACCATTTGAGCTGACAGTACAGACTCAAGGTCTCTAGCTAGTTTGTAAAGTTTGATTTTAAAAAAAATCCTATATGTCCTATATTATGGTTTGTAGAGTTTTGATTAATCGCATCCAATGGTAATTCCTTGTTGAGATAAAATACCAGTGAGAAAATGGTTGCAATTGCAGCCACTGGGATCATGGGCGGCCGGCCGGGACCTGGTCAACAGGCGTAGTAATTTTTTGGCGCAGATTAATTATTCTGCAGCATCATTTGCTCACTAGATACCACCATATATGCCTTAGATTTGCATAGATGCTGTGCACTTCGCCATTAACTAACTAAGATCTGACCTGAGACTGCGATGTCACATACACCTGATGTAATTCCCAGCACATAGATCCTCATTTCATAACACTGCGATGTCACATACACCTGATGTAATTCCCAGCACATAGATCCTCATTTCGTAACAATCGCAGCTACCTGCTGTGTGACAGAGACGCATTTCGCTCATTTGACTTGACTCTCAGTAGCTTAGCTTAACTTGGCAAAACCGGCAATGCATATGTGTGACCAATCTCGACCTCACCACTAGGTCACATCTCATACTACCTAGGTGGCTAGGAGGGCGAAGGTAAGGAGCTAAAAGAACATCACAACAGGAGGCAACCTCGGCAAGCTAGCTAGTTGAGCCATTGACCCATATGAAACCCTTCTCTTCCGACCGGCTGGCCTGCTGTGTCGATGGCGCCTACATGCACATTATATTTCCATCGGCATCCTGGCTTCTTCTTGACTTAGCTAGCTAGCATGTGCGGATTAAGGGCCTGTTCGGAGTCCCTCCCGCTCCGTGACTCCTCTACCCGAGCAGCCGGAGCCGTAGTTCAAAATCATGGAGCGGGGAATCAGGTACTCCGCGAATCCTTGGATTTGGCGGATCTGGTGGTTTTCCGAACAGCTCCTAAAATCATGTTCTACTAGTGGATCAGCATTCGGGACCAGTCGCCATTAGCAACTTCTGTTCGCACGTACGTACCTTCCTCCTTCTCGCCTTCTGCTTCCAAAAGGATTTGTTCTTACGTACATGTTGAAAGGAGAATCAATTCATACAAAAGGAAACCTGAGTTGAACGGATGTGTGACGCTGGATTATTGAAACCATGTTTGCATCACATGGGCCTAATTGTTTGCAGATAAAGAAATTAACTTGACTGCGGCAAATTATGGGATCACTGATGCATAATGCTGAATTTGCGGACGTCGTCCGGTGGGTGGGTGGAGGTAATTTCATTTGGATGACTTAATTTTGATAGACATTTTTAAAGCTGCAGAATTTCCATCCTAGACAAGGTAGCTAGTTCGCATATGCTTAATTTTTTTTGAAAAGAAGGATGTACCCCGGCCTCTGCGTCTGGGCGATGAATGCGGCCACTTTATTAATTATACACAAAGACTTTACAAAATATTACATCAGTAAGCATGGAGCCACCATCTTAGCAACAACTGTCGCTACTCCTATCCCCTTAATGTAAGGGTGCCAAATGTCTGAGCCTCATACCAAACAGATATCACACAAGACCTAACATCTAAATCCGGATGCCCCATCCTAGCCACATAGCGGGACTGGGTCACACGCCGGTCCGGCGCACTCACCGTGCCCGCCACTGCCGTCTTCCACCGATCCATCTCCATAGCAGGGACTGACGCAAACCGTGCAAGCCTGCCGTCGACGCCACCATGGCGTTAGAGTGCCACCGCCCTGTGCTCGACCATCCAGCCGCATCCGTCGACGATATCCAGCTGCACCATGTCGCCAAAACTCATCGTCATCGACGCGGTAGATACAACGCCACACCACCTGACAACCACCACACCGTCGCCACTGCTGGAGCCACGTGGAGCCCCACCACCCGCAACATCTCTCCCCCGAATACGAGGTCCTCCCCAGACTGTGCCTCCATGGAGAATACGACGCGCAGGATGCCACCGCCGCCCAATCCGGACTGGATTTTGGACTTTCGTCCGGGAGGGATTCGGGGGTGGATAGGACAGACCTTGACTTCGCCTCCATGGAGGATAACGGCGTGGAGTGACGTCGCCGATGCCGGGCCGAACAAGCCGACCAAAGTTTCCTCCGGTCCCATCCTATACCACCAAACCTCCGTCTGCTCCGGATCCGGCAATAGCCATGAACCGAAATTTGCAGAGATGAAAGAGCCATGGGGCTGAACCCACCAGGAAGGAGGACTGAGAAGACCCCAACGTAGAACTCTAGACGTCGAACCGAACGATCCGACGTGGCCAGCGACGACCACCACCCTGCGGCGGCCAACGGATTCCAAAGACAGGATCCAGATGGATCTGATCTGGATCTGGCGGCACCCGCGACCACCGGTCAAACCTAACGTAGCCACCACTTCGCCACAAGCAGGCCGCCGCCACCGCGCCGCGCAGGATGCCGCTAGCAGGCCCGCCCGCCGTGACGCCGGACCCCGCGCTGGCCCGGCGCACCTCCCGATCTTGTTGTCACGGAAGAGGTGAGGAGAAGCCCCGTCGCCGCCCTGCCGGCCAAGATTTGCCCGACGGCGTTGCGGACGGCGGCGAGGAGGGGGAGAAGTGGAGGAGGCCGAGAGGCGGGGCGGCTAGGGTTTCCGCCCAGGTCGCCCGCGGGGGCGACGCGAGGGGACGCGAGACCATATGCTTAATATTTACAGATAAAGAAACGCAAATGTTAACACCCACACGTATGGCACGAAGCAACATGGCCTAAACGCCTCCAGTACTATCCATTTTGCCACATCAAAACAGATGACATCAGTGAGAATCTTTTTGGTTTCGGCTTTAAAATGTTTTATCTCCTAATTAAAAATCCAATTAAAAATCCGTTTTCACCATTAAATCCATCTCGACAAGATCTTCAAAACTAGATCCTATGTTGATATGTTTCGACGAAATTTTTTTTGACAAAAAGTTGTCATGATGTTTTCACTGTAGTTGCCATAGTGTTACACTAAAGTTGCTATGTGGCAATTTTAGTTTATAGAGCATGACAATTTTAGTATTTTGACCATGGCAATTCCAGTACTTTGATCATGAATTTTTTTTAATGAATCATGGCAATTTTAAGTGCATGTATCATGGAAATTTTAATTTATGGTTCATGGCAAGTCTAGTTTCTTAATTCTTCATTTTATAATATGTCAAAAATTAATTTTAAATGTAGAAGAAAATAGCTGAAACATATCATGGGAACTTCAATGTAAACACCATGGCAATTCATGTGCAATAGATATGGCAACTTTTAAAAGTCGCTGAAACATATTGATATGAGATCTAGTTTCGAAGATCTCGTCGCGATGGATTTAATGGTGAAAACGGATCTTCAATCGGATTTTTATTAAAAAGATAAAACAGTTTAAAAAACTAGAAATCCAAAAAGATTCTTACATGCATGCATGCGGTCATGTGGCGTAATCTGTGTGTTATAGGGCGCACGTGTGGGCGTTATCAGGGTCCTAAAGAAACTAGGCTGCTGAACATTATGGGATCGCATGCGTCATGCTGAATTAGCTGATGGTAAGTGGAGGGTAACTTGACATGGACGACCTAATTTCTGCAGTCCTTTTTTAAGCTGCAAATCCAAGCAACCAGGAAGATGGAGAAAAACGCGGACACCCGAGACACGATACCAGGAAGATGGAGAAAAACGCGGACATCCGAGACACGAACAAGTCCAAAAAGTTGCACGATTAAACAAGCCAGGTGACATTTGCGCTTCAGCCAGCATCGTGCAGTCCCAGTAGGCATGCATGTGGCCATGGGGCTAATTCGAAGCATGATCGAGCCCGCGCGTATCATGCATCTATACCTTGCTATAGATGTAATAAAATTCAATGAGCATGTCGGTCTGGTGAATGAATCGTGCCGGTGTATATATCATGTTCGTTGCTGAATGCCGAGTCGTCAGCGTGTTGTTTTAGTCCGATCGAGTCCAAGATCCGGTTCTAACAAGGTGGCACTGGATCACACCACTCGTGATATATGTTTCTGTTGAAAAGTCGGAGATTGCTTGGTAACATTATAGGGTGTGTTTGATAGGGTGTATTAAGGGTGCATGAGTGAAAAAGTTTCCTTCTGGACCCATTTTTAAGTGTTTGATAGAGTGTATGAAGGATACATGAGTCCACACTAGTTTAACACAAATACACTAGAAGCATGCATAAAGAGAGCATGCATGAAGAGAGATGCTGAGATGATAATGCATGAAGAGGGATGCTGAAATAAGAATGCATGAAGAGGGAACAACTATGAGGAGAATACTCTGTCCACCATGCATGAGTCGTGCATCATGTGCTAGGAGTTGTTGTGACTCTAATCAGGGTGGCTTTGATCTTCTAAACCAAATTTCTACTTGAAAAAACTGAAGGCCAACCAAGGGTATGTTTCACCACAACCACAACAACTTCCGTGTAGTGCAAACCTCGTTAAATCCAAACTTCCATCACTGTGATGTGAGATGTTAGACGAAAATTACCCACCTTGCCATCTGTTTATTCTTTTACCCTGCCACATCAGCGCATCGAGTGAGCAAACATGAAAGACCCGGCCTCATCGAACGAAGGGAACAAACGCCACCACCGCACACAAGCTAGGGTTACGGCCGCCGCTGCCCCTACGGCCGGCCTGCCCTCTTCTAGGAGTTGTTATGTGCGTACTATAAAATTAAGACTTTTACTTATGTCTCTAATAGGGGTGCCTTTCATCTTCTAAACCAAATTTCTACTTCAAGAAGCTGAAGTCCAACCAAGGGTATTTTTCACCACAACCACAACAACTTTCGTGTAGTGCAAACCTTGAAGCCATCCAATCCAAACTTCCATAACCTTGATGTAAGATGTTAGACGAAAATTACCCACCTTGCCATTTGGTTCATTCTTTTCCCCTTCCACATCCATGCATCGAGTGAGCAACACACAAAAGACCGGGCCTCATCGAACGAAGGGAGCAACCGCCACCACCCCACTCAAGCTAGGATTACGGCCATGCCGCCTCCGCGGCCTGCCCACTTCCATCTAAAGTAGTTTGTGATTTTTTAAGAATAACATTTTGTGGCAAGAATTTGATGGGGAACGTAATAATTTCAAAAAAAATTCTACGCACAAGCAAGATCATGGTGATGCAAAGCAACGAGAGGGGAGAGTGTGTCCACGTACCCTCGTAGACCGCAAGCGGAAGCGTTAGCACAACGCGGTTGATGTAGTCGTACGTCTTCACGATCCGACCGATCCAAGTACCGAACGTACGACACCTCCGAGTTCAGCACACGTTCAGCTCGATGACGTCCCGCGAACTCCGATCCAGCAGAGCTTCACGGGAGAGTTCCGTCAGCACGACAGCGTGATGACGGTGATGATGTTGCTACCAACGCAGGGCTTCGCCTAAGCACCGCTACGATATGATCGAGGTGGAATATGGTGGAGGGGGCATCGCACACGGCTGGGAGAGATCAACAGATCAACTTGTGTGTCTAGAGGTGCCCCCTGCCCGCGTATATAAAGGAGCAAGGGGGGAGAGGCGGCCGGCCAAGGAGGGCGCGCTAAGGGGGGAGTCCACCGGGAGTAGGACTCCTCCTTTCCTTGTTGGTGTAGGAGAGGGAAGGAAGGGAGAGAGGAGGAGAAGGAAAAAGGAGGGCGCCGCCCCTTCCTTGTCCAATTCGGACTAGAGGGGGAGGGGGCGGGCGGCTGCCCTGGCCGCCCCTCCTCTTCTCCCACTAAGGCCCATGAGGCCCAATTAACTCCCCGGGGGGTTCCGGTAACCCCCCGGTACTCTGGTAAATGTTCGAAACCTCCCGAAACACTTCCGGTGTCCGAACTGTTGGGGAATGTAGCAATAATTCAAAAAAATTCTACGTGTCACCAAGATCAATCTAGGAGATCCTAGCAACGAGAGAGAGGGAGTGCATCTTCATACCCTTGAAGATCGCTAAGCGGAAGCGTTACAAGAACGCGGTTGATGGAGTCGTACTCGCAGCGATTCAAATCGCGGAAGATCCGATCTAGCGCTGAACGGACGGCGCCTCCGCGTTCAACACACGTACAGCCCGGGGACGTCTCCTCCTTCTTGATCCAGCAAGGGGAGAGGAGAAGTTGAGGGAGAACTCCAGCAGCACGACGACGTGGTGGCAATGGAGCTCGTGGTTCTCCGGCAGAGCTTCGCTAAGCCTACGAAGGAGGAGGAGGTGTATGAGGAGGGAGGGTTGTGCCAGGGAAGAGGTACGGCTGCCCTCCCACCCCTCCACTATATATAGGGGCAAGGGGAGAGGGGGAGGCGCCCTAGGGTTTCCCCTAGGGGGCGGCGGCCAAGCAGATTGGATCTCCCTAGGAAAATCCTAGGGAGACTTGCCCCCCAAGCCAAGCAGGTGGAGGCTTGCCTCCCAAGCCAGGTGGAGGCGCCCCACCTCCCCAAGTAACGTGGGAAAGGGTGTGGGGGGCACACCACCCCTTAGTGGGCTGGTTTGCCCCTTCCCCTTTGGCCCATGAGGCCCTCCAACACTTGCCGGGGCTCCCGAAACACCTTTCGGTCATGCTGGCCATAGCCTGGTACCCCCGGAACACTTCCAGACTCCAATACCCTTCATCCAATATATCGATCTTCACCGCCGGACCATTCCAGAACTCCTCGTGATGTCCGGGATCTCATCCGGGACTCCGAACAACCTTCGGTAACCACATACTATTTCCCACAACAACTCTAGCGTCACCGAACCTTAAGTGTGTAGACCCTACGGGTTCGGGAACCATGCAGACATGACCGAGACACCTCTCCGGCCAATAACCAATAGCGGGATCTGGATACCCAGATTGGCTCCCACATGTTCCACGATGATCTCATCGGATGAACCACGATGTCGGGGATTCAATCAATCCAGTATACAATTCCCTTTGTCTATCGGTATGTTACTTGCCCGAGATTCGATCGTCGGTATCCCAATACCTCGTTCAATCTCGTTAGCGGCAAGTCTCTTTACTCGTTCCGTAATGCATGATCCCGTGGCTAACTCCTTAGTCACATTGAGCTCATTATGATGATGCATTACCGAGTGGGCCCAGAGATACCTCTCCGTCATACGGAGTGACAAATCCCAGTCTCGATTCGTGCCAACCCAACAGACACTTTCGGAGATACCTATAGTGCACCTTTATAGCCACCCAGTTACGTTGTGACGTTTGGTACACCCAAAGCATTCCTACGGTATCCGGGAGTTGCACAATCTCATGGTCTAAGGAAACGATACTTGACATTAGAAAAGCTCTTAGCAAACGAACTATACGATCTTGTGCTATGCTTAGGATTGGGTCTTGTCCATCACATCATTCTCCTAATGATGTGATCCCGTTATCAATGACATCCAATGTCCATGGTCAGGAAACCATAACCATCTATTGATCAACGAGCTAGTCACTAGAGGCTTACTAGGGACATGTTGTGGTCTATGTATTCACACCTGTATTATGGTTTCCAGTTAATACAATTATAGCATGAACAATAGACAATTATCATGAACAAAGAAATACAATAATAACCATTTTATTATTGCCTCTAGGGCATATTTCCAACAGTCTCCCACTTGCACTAGAGTCAATAATCTAGTTCACATCACTATGTGATTGTAATGAATCCAACACCCATGGGGTTTGTTCATATCTCGCTTGTGAGAGAGGTTACTAGTCAACGAGTCTGAACCTTTCAGATCCGTGTGTGCTTTACAAATCTCTATGTCATCTTGTATATGCAGCTACCACGCGCTACTTGGAGCTATTCCAAATAACTGCTCTACTATACAAAACCGGTTTACTACTAAGAGTCATCCGGATAGTGTCAAAGTTTGCATCGACGCAACCCTTTACGACGAACTCTTTCACCACCTCCATAATCGAGAAAATTCCTTAGTCCACTAGTTACTAAGGATAAGTTCGACCGCTATCATGTGATCCATTCCTGGATCACTCTTGTACCCCTTGACTGACTCATGGCAAGGTACACTTCAGGTGCGGTACACAGCATAGCATACTGTAGAGCCTACGTCTAAAGCATAGGGGACGACCTTCGTCCTTTCTCTCTCTTCTGCCATGGTCAGGTCTTGAGTCTTACTCAATACTCACACCTTGTAACACAGCCAAGAACTCCTTCTTTGCTGATCTATTTTGAACTCCTTCAAAATCCTGTCACGGTATGCATTCATTTGAAAGTACTATTAAGCGTTTTCGATCTATCCTTATAGATCTTGATGCTCAATGTTCAAGTAGCTTAATCCAGGTTTTGCATTGAAAAACACTTTTCAAATAACCCTGTATGTTTTCCAGAAATTCTACATCATTTCTGATCAACAATATGTCAACAACATATACTCATCAGAAATTCTATAGTGCTCCCACTCACCTTTTTGTAAATACAAGTTTCTCATAAACTTTGTATAAACCCAAAATCTTTGATCATCTCATCAAAGCGTACATTCCAACTCCGAGATGCTTACTCCAATCCTTAGAAGGATTGCTGGAGCTTTGCATACTTGTTAGCATCTTTCAGGATTGACAAAACCTTCTGGTTGTATCACATACAACCTTTCCTCAAGAAAATCGTCGAGGAAACAATGTTTTGACATCCTATCTGCAAGATTTCATAAATAATGCAGTAACTGCTAATATAATTCCAACAGACTCTTAGCATCGCTACGAGTGAGAAAGTCTCATCGCAGTCAACTCCTTGAACTTGCCGGAAAACATCTTAATGACAAGTCGAGCTTTCTTAATGGTGACACTTACCATCATTGTATGTCTTCCTTTTTAAAATCCATCTGCACCCAACAGCCTTACAACCATCAAGTAGTTCTTCCAAAGTCTATACTTTGTTTGCATACATGGATCCTCTCGGATTTATGGCCTCAAGCCATTCGTCGGAATCCGGGCCCACCATCGCTTCTCCATAGCTCGTAGGTTCATTGTTGTCTAGCAACATGACTTCCAAGACAGGATTACGTACCACTCTGAAGTAGTACGCATCCTTGTCGTCCTACGAGGTTTGGTAGTGACTTGATCCGAAGTTTCATGATCACTATCATAAGCTTCCACTTCAATTGGTGTAGGTGCCACAGGAACAACTTCCTGTGCCCTGCTACACACTAGTTGAAGTCATGGTTCAATAACCTCATCAAGTCTCCACCATCCTCCCACTCAATTCTTTCGAGAGAAACTTTTCCTCGAGAAAGGACCCGTTTCTAGAAACAATCACTTTTGCTTCCAGATCTGAAATAGGAGGTATACCCAACTGTTTTGGGTATTCTATGAAGATGCATTTATCTGCTTTGGGTTCGAGCTTATCAGCCTGAAACTTTTTCACATAAGCGTCGCAGCCCCAAACTTTTAAGAAACGACAACTTAGGTTTCTCTAAACCATAGTTCATACGGTGTCGTCTCAATGGAATTGCGTGGTGCCCTATTTAAAGTGAATGTGGTTGTCTCTAATGCCAAGCCCATAAACGATAGTGGTAAGAGACATCATGGTATGCACTATATCCAATAGGGTGCAGTTATGATGTTCGGACACACCATCACGCTATGGTGTTCCAGGCGGTATTAGTCGTGAAACAATTTCCACAATTTCTTAATTGTGTGCCAAACTCGTAACACAGATATTCATCTCTATGATCATATCACAGACATTTTATCCTCTTGTCACGACGATCTTCAACTTCACTCTGAAATTACTTGAACCTTTCAATAATTCAGACTTGTGTTTCATCAAGTAAATATACTCAGCATCTACTCAAATCATCTGTGAAGCAAGAACATAACGATATCTACAGCATGCCTCAGCACTCATTGGACTGCACACATCAAAATGTATTACTTCCAACAAGTTGCTTTCTTGTTCCATCTTACTGAAAACGAGGCCTTTTAGTCATCTTGCCCATGTGGTATGATTTGCATGTCTCAAGTGATTCAAAATCAAGTGAGTCCAAACGATCCATCTGTATGGACTTGCTTCATGCATATATACTAATAGACATGGTTCGCATGTCTCAATCTTTTCAAAAACGAGTGAGTCCAAAGATCCATCAACATGGAGCTTCTTCATGCGTTTTATACCAATATGACTCAAGTGGCCGTGCCACAAGTATGTGGTACTATCATTACTATCTTATATCTTTTGGCATGAACATGTGTATCACTACGATCGAGATTCAATAAACCATTCATTTTAGGTGCATGACCATTGAAGGTATTATTCAAATAGACAGAGTAACCATTATTCTCTTTAAATGAATAACCGTATTGCGATAAACATAATCCAATCATGTATATGCTCAACGCAAACACCAATTAACAATTATTAGGTTTAACACCAATCTCGATGGTAGAGGGAGCATGCGATGCTTGATCACATCAACCTTGGAAACACTTCCAACACATATCGTCATCTCACCTTTAGCTAGTCTCTGTTTATTCCGTAGCCTTTTATTTCGAGTTACCAACACTTAGCAACCGAACCGGTATCTAATACCCTGGTGCTACTAGGAGTACTAGTAAAGTACACATTAATATAATGTATATCCAATATACTTCTGTCGACCTTGCCTGCCTTCTCATCTATCAAGTATCTAGGGTAGTTCTGCTTCAGTGACCGTTCCCCTCATTACAGAAGCACTTAGTCTCGGGTTTAGGTTCAACCTTGGGTTTCTTCACTAGAGCAGCAACTGATTTGCCGTTTCATGAAGTATCCCTTCTTTCCCTTGCCCTTCTTGAAACTAGTGGTTTTACTAACCATCAACAATTGATGCTCCTACTTGATTTCTACTTTCGTGGTGTCAAACATCGCGAATAGCTCAAGGATCATCATATCTATCCCTGATTTGTTATAGTTCATCACGAAGCTCTAGTAGCTTGGTGGCAGTGACTTTGGAGAACCATCACTATCTCATCTGGAAAATTAACTCCCACTCGATTCAAGCGATTGTAGTACTCAGACAATCTGAGCACATGCTCAACGGTTGAGCTTTTCTCCCTTAGTTTGCAGGCTTAAGAAACTTGTCAGAGGTCTCATACCTGTTGATGTGGGCACTAGTCTGAAATCCCAATTTCAGTATTTGGAACATCTCATATTATCTGCGACGTTTCAAAAACGTCTTTGGTGCCACAATTTTAAACCGTTAGCATTACGCACTGAACTATCACATAGTCATCAAAACGTGTATGTCAGATGTTTCGCAACATCTACAGACGACGCTCAAGGTTCAGCACACCGAGCGGTGCATTAAGGACATAAGCCTTCTGTGCAGCAATGAGGACAATCCTCAGTATACGGACCCAGTCCGCATAATTGCTACTGTCAACTTTCAACTAAATTTTCTCTAGGAACATATCTTAAACAGTAGAACTAAAGCGTAAGCTACAACATAATTTGCAAAGACCTTTTGACTATGTTCATGATAATTAAGTTCATCTGATTATTTAATGAACTCCCACTTAGATAGACATCCCTCTAGTCATCTAAGTGATACATGATCCGAATCGACTAGACCGTGTCCGATCATCACGTGAGACGGACTAGTCATCAACGGTGAACATATCCATGTTGATCGTATCTACTATACGACTCATGTTCGACCTTTCGGTCTCTTGTGTTCCGAGGCCATGTATGTACATGCTAGGCTCGTCAAGTCAACCTAAGTGTTTCGCATGTGTAAATCTGGCTTACACCCGTTGTATGCGAACGTTAGAATCTATCACACCCGATCATCACGTGGTGCTTCGAAACAACGAACCTTCGCAACGGTGCACAGTTAGGGGGAACACATCTCTTGAAATTTTAGTGAGGGATCATCTTATTTATGCTATCGTCGTTCTAAGCAAATAAGATGTAAACATGACAGACATCACATGCAAATCATAAAGTGACATGATATGGCCAATATCATCTTGCGCCTTTTGATCTCCATCTTCGAGGCGCGGCATGATCACCTTCGTCACCGGCATGACACCATGATCTCCATCATCGTGTCTTCATGAAGTTGTCTCGCCAACTATTACTTCTACTACTATGGCTAATGGTTAGCAATAAAGTAAAGTAATTACATGGCGTTTTCATTGTCACGCAGGTCATACAATAAATTAAGACAACTCCTATGGCTCCTGCCGGTTGTCATACTCAAAGACATGCAAGTCGTGATTCCTATTACAAGAACATGATCAATCTCATACATCACATATATAATTCATCACATCCTTTTGGCCATATCACATCACATAGCATACCCTGCAAAAACAAGTTAGACGTCCTCTAATTGTTGTTGCATGTTTTACGTGGCTGCTATGGGTTTCTAGCAAGAACGTTTCTTACCTACGCAAAAGCCACAACGGTGATATGGCAATTGCTATTTACCCTTCATAAGCATCCTCTTTATCGAATCCGATCCGACTAAAGTGGGAGAGACAGACACCCGCTAGCCACCTTATGCATCAAGTGCATGTCAGTCGGTGGAACCTGTCTCACGTAAGAGTACGTGTAAGGTTGGTCCGGGCCGCTTCATCCCACAATGCCGCCGAATCAAGATAAGACTAGTAACGGTAAGCAAATTGAACAAATCATCGCCCACAACTACTTTGTGTTCTACTCGTGCATAGAATCTACGCATAGACCTGGCTCATGATGCCACTGTTGGGGAACGTAGCAATAATTCAAAAAATTTCTACGTGTCACCAAGATCAATCTAGGAGATGCTAGCAACGAGAGAGAGGGAGTGCATCTTCATACCCTTGAAGATCGCTAAGCGGAAGCGTTACAAGAGCGCGATTGATGGAGTCGTACTCGCAGCGATTCAAATCGCGGAAGATCCGATCTAGCGCCGAACGGACGGCGCCTCCGCGTTCAACACACGTACAGCCCGGGGACGTCTCCTCCTTCTTGATCCAGCAAGGGGAGAGGAGAAGTTGAGGGAGAACTCCAGCAGCACGACGGCGTGGTGGCAATGGAGCTCGTGGTTCTCCGGCAGAGCTTCGCTAAGCACTACGAAGGAGGAGGAGGAGGTGTATGAGGAGGGAGGGCTGTGCCAGGGAAGAGGTACGGCTGCCCTCCCACCCCTCCACTATATATAGGGGCAAGGGGAGAGGGGGAGGCGCCCTAGGGTTTCCCCTATGGGGCGGCGGCCAAGCAGATTGGATCTCCCTAGGGAAAATCCTAGGGAGACTTGCCCCCCAAGCCAAGCAGGTGGAGGCTTGCCTCCCAAGCCAGGTGGAGGCGCCCACCTCCCCAAGTAACATGGGAAAGGGTGTGGGGGGCGCACCACCCCTTAGTGGGCTGGTTTTCCCCTTCCCCTTTGGCCCATGAGGCCCTCCAACACTTGTCGGGGCTCCCGAAACACCTTTCGGTCATGCTGGCCATAGCCTGGTACCCCCGGAACACTTCCGGACTCCAATACCCATCGTCCAATATATCGATCTTCACCGCCGGACCATTCCGGAACTCCTCGTGATGTCCGGGATCTCATCCGGGACTCCGAACAACCTTCGGTAACCACATACTATTTCCCACAACAACTCTAGCGTCACCGAACCTTAAGTGTGTAGACCCTACGGGTTCGGGAACCATGCAGACATGACCGAGACACCTCTCCGGCCAATAACCAATAGCGGGATCTGGATACCCACATTGGCTCCCACATGTTCCACGATGATCTCATCGGATGAACCACGATGTCGGGGATTCAATCAATCCCGTATACAATTCCCTTTGTCTATCGGTATGTTACTTGCCCGAGATTCGATCGTCGGTATCCCAATACCTCGTTCAATCTCGTTACCGGCAAGTCTCTTTACTCGTTCCGTAACGCATGATCCCATGGCTAACTCCTTAGTCACATTGAGCTCATTATGATGATGCATTACCGAGTGGGCCCAGAGATACCTCTCCGTCATACGGAGTGACAAATCCCAGTCTCGATTCGTGCCAACCCAACAGACACTTTCGGAGATACCTATAGTGCACCTTTATAGCCACCCAGTTACGTTGTGACGTTTGGTACACCCAAAGCATTCCTACGGTATCCGGGAGTTGCACAATCTCATGGTCTAAGGAAACGATACTTGACATTAGAAATGCTCTTAGCAAACGAACTATACGATCTTGTGCTATGCTTAGGATTGGGTCTTGTCCATCACATCATTCTCCTAATGATGTGATCCCGTTATCAATGACATCCAATGTCCATGGTCAGGAAACCATAACCATCTATTGGTCAACGAGCTAGTCAACTAGAGGCTTACTAGGGACATGTTGTGGTCTATGTATTCACACATGTATTACAGTTTCGAGTTAATACAATTATAGCATGAACAATAGACAATTATCATGAACAAGGAAATACAATAATAACCATTTTATTATTGCCTCTAGGGCATATTTTCAACACGAACATAGTCATCCAATATATCGATCTTTACGTCTCGACCATTTCGAGACTCCTCGTCATGTCCGTGATCATATCCGGGACTCCGAACTACCTTCGGTACATCAAAACACAAAAACTCATAATACCGATCGTCACCAAACTTTAAGCGTGCGGACCCTACGGGTTCGAGAACTATGTAGACATGACCGAGACACGTCTTCGGTCAATAACCAATAGCGGAACCTGGATGCTCATATTGGCTCCCACGTATTCTACGAAGATCTTTATCGGTCAAACCGCATAACAACATACGTTGTTCCCTTTGTCATCGGTATGTTACTTGCCCGAGATTCGATCGTCGCTATCTCAATACCTAGTTCAATCTCGTTACCGGTAAGTATGTTTACTCATTCCGTAATACATCATCTCGCAACTAACTCATTAGTTACAATGCTTGCAAGGCTTATAGTGATGTGCATTAACGAGAGGGCCCAGAGATACCTCTCCGACAATTGGAGTGACAAATCCTAATCTCGAAATACGCCAACTCAACAAGTACCTTCGGAGACACATGTAGAGCACCTTTATAATCACCCAGTTACGTTGTGACATTTGGTAGCACACAAAGTGTTCCTCCGGTAAATGGGAGTTGCATAATCTCATAGTCATAGGAACATGTATAAGTCATGAAGAAAGCAATAGCAACATACTAAACGATCAAGTGCTAAGCTAACGGAATGGGTCAAGTCAATCACATCATTCTCCTAATGATGTGATCCCGTTAATCAAATGATAACTCATGTCCATGGCTAGGAAACTCAACCATCTTCGATTAACGAGCTAGTCAAGTAGAGGCATACTAGTGACACTATGTTTGTCTATGTATTCACACATGTATTATGTTTCCGGTTAATACAATTCTAGCATGAATAATAAACATTTATCATGGCATGAGGAAATAAATAATAACTTTATTATTGCCTCTAGGGCATATTTCCTTCAGTCTCCCACTTGCACTAGAATCAATAATCTAGATTACACAGTAATGATTCTAACACCCATGGAGTCTTGGTGTTGATCATGTTTTGCTCGTGGAAGAGGCTTAGTCAACGGGTCTGCAACATTCCTAGATCATGTTCTTGCAAATCTCTATGTCTCCCACCTGGACTTGGTCCTGGATGGAATTGAAGCGTCTCTTGATGTGCTTGGTTCTCTTATGAAATCTGGATTCCTTTGCCAAGGCAATTGCACCAGTATTGCCACAAAAGATTTTCATTGGACCCGATGCACTAGGTATGACACCTAGATCGGATATGAACTCCTTCATCCAGACTCCTTCATTTGCTGCTTCCGAAGCAGCTATGTACTCCGCTTCACACGTAGATCCCGCCACGACGCTTTGTTTAGAACTGCACGAACTGACAGCTCCACCGTTCAATGTAAACACGTATCCGGTTTGCGATTTAGAATCGTCCGGATCAGTGTCAAAGCTTGCATCGACGTAACCATTTACGCCTAGCTCTTTGTCACCTCCATAAACGAGAAACATATCCTTAGTCCTTTTCAGGTATTTCAGGATGTTCTTGACCGCTTTCTAGTGATCCACTCATGGATTACTTTGGTACCTCCCTGCTAGGCTAATAGCAAGGCACACATCAGGACTGGTACACAGCATTGCATACATGATAGAGCCTATGGCTGAAGCATAGGGAACATCTTTCATTTTCTCTCTATCTACTGCAGTGGTCGGGCATTGAGTCTGACTCAACTTCACACCTTGTAACACAGGCAAGAACCCTTTCTTTGCTTGATCCATTTTGAACTTTTTCAAAACTTTGTCAAGGTATATGCTTTGTGAAAGTCCTATCAAGTGTCCTGATCTGTCTCTATAGA
Source organism: Aegilops tauschii subsp. strangulata (assembly GCF_002575655.3). Classification (NCBI taxonomy): domain Eukaryota; kingdom Viridiplantae; phylum Streptophyta; class Magnoliopsida; order Poales; family Poaceae; genus Aegilops; species Aegilops tauschii. Next base: position 470,773,932 of record NC_053037.3, on the reverse strand, counting down.
TCTTGATGCCCAATATGTAAGCAGCTTCACCGAGGTCTTTCATTGAAAAACTCTTATTCAAATATCCTTTTATGCTATCCAGAAATTCTATATCATTTCCAATCAGCAATATGCCATCCACATATAATATTAGAAATGCTACAGAGCTCCCACTCACTTTCTTGTAAATACAGGCTTCTCCAAAAGTCTGTATAAAACCATATGCTTTGATCACACTATCAAAACATTTATTCTAACTCCGAGAGGCTTGCACCAGTCCATAAATGGATCGCTGGAGTTTAAACACTTTGTTAGCTCCCTTTGGATCAACAAAACCTTCCGGTTGCATCATATACAACTCTTCTTCCAGAAATCCATTCAGGAATGCAGTTTTGACATCCATTTGCAAAATTTCATAATCATAAAATGCGGCAATTGCTAACATGATTCGGACAGACTTAAGCATCGCTACAGGTGAGAAAGTCTTATCGTAGTCAACTCCTTGAACTTGTCGAAAACCTTTCGCAACAAGTCGAGCTTTGTAGACAGTAACATTACCGTCAGCGTCAGTCTTCTTCTTGAAGATCCAATTATTCTCTATGGCTTGCCGATCATCGGGCAAGTCAACCAAAGTCCACACTTTGTTCTCATACATGGATCCCATCTCAGATTTCATGGCCTCAAGCCATTTTGCGGAATCTGGGCTCACCATCACTACTTCATAGTTCGTAGGTTCGCATTGGTCAAGTAACATGACCTCCAGAATAGGATTACCGTACCACTCTGGTGCGGATCTTACTCTGGTTGACCTACGAGGTTCGGTAGTAACTTGATCTGAAGTTTCATGATCAATATCATTAGCTTCCTCACTAATTGGTGTAGGTGTCACAGGAACCGGTTTCTGTGATGAACTACTTTCCAATAAGGGAGCAGGTACAGTTACCTCATCAAGTTCTACTTTCCTCCCACTCACTTCTTTCAAGAGAAACTCCTTCTCTAGAAAGGATCCATTCTTAGCAACGAATGTCTTGCCTTCGGATCTGTGATAGAAGGTGTACCCAACAGTTTCCTTTGGGTATCCTATGAAGACACATTTCTCCGATTTGGGTTCGAGCTTATCAGGTTGAAGCTTTTTCACATAAGCATCGCAGCCCCAAACTTTAAGAAACGACAACTTTGGTTTCTTGCCAAACCACAGTTCATAAGGCGTCGTCTCAACGGATTTCGATGGTGCCCTATTTAACGTGAATGCAGCCGCCTCTAAAGCATAACCCCAAAACGATAGGGGTAAATCAGTAAGAGACATCATAGATCGCACCATATCTAGTAAAGTACGATTACGACGTTCGGCACACCATTACGCTGTGGTGTTCCGGGTGGCGTGAGTTGCGAAACTATTCCGCATTGTTTCAAATGTAGACCAAACTCGTAACTCAAATATTCTCCTCCACGATCAGATCATAGAAACTTTATTTTCTTGTTACGATGATTTTCCACTTCACTCTAAAATTCTTTGAACTTTTTAAATGTTTCAAACTTATGTTTCATTAAGTAGATATACCCATATCTGCTCAAATCATCTGTGAAGGTGAGAAAATAACGATACCCGCCGCGAGCCTCAATATTCATCGGACCACATACATCAGTATGTATGATCTCCAACAAATCTGTTGCTCGCTCCACTGTTCCGGAGAATGGCGTTTTAGTCATCTTGCCCATAAGGCATGGTTCGCAAGTACCAAGTGATTCCAAAAGTTCATCGGTATGGAGTTTCTTCATGCGCTTTACACGAATATCACCCAAACGGCAGTGCCACAAATAAGTTGCACTATCATTATCAACTCTGCATCTTTTCGCTTCAACATTATGAATATGTGTATGACTACTATCGAGATTCAACAAAAAATAGACCACTCTTCAAAGGTGCATGACCATAAAAGATATTACTCATATAAATAGAACAACCATTATTCTCAGATGAATAACCGTCTCGCATCAAACAAGATCCAGATATAATGTTCATGCTTAACGCTGGCACCAAATAACAATTATTCAGGTCTAAAACTAATCCCGAAGGTAGATGTAGATGTAGCGTACCGACGGCGATCACATCGACTTTGGAACCATTTCCCACGCGCATTGTCACCTCATCCTTAGCCAGTCTTCGCTTAATCCGTAGTCCCTGTTTTGAGTTGCAAATATTAGCAACAGAACCAGTATCAAATACCCAGGTGCTACTGCGAGCCCTAATAAGGTACACATCAATCACATATACCTTTGTTCACCTTGCCATCCTTCTTATCCGCCAAATACTTGGGGCAGTTTCGCTTCCAGTGACCAGTCTGCTTGCAGTAGAAGCACTCAGTCTCATGCTTAGGTCTAGACTTGGGTTTCTTCTCTTGAGCAGCAACTTGTTTGCTGTTCTTCTTAAAGTTCCCCTTCTTCTTCCCTTTGCCCTTTTTCTTGAAACTGGTGGTCTTGTTGACCATCAACACTTGATGCTCCTTCTTGATTTCTACCTCCGCAGCTTTTAGCATTGCGAAGAGCTCGCGAATTGTCTTATACATCCCTTGCATATTATAGTTCATCACGAAGCTCTTGTAGCTTGGTGGCAGTGATTGAAGAATTCTTTCAATGATACTATCATCCAGAAGATTAACTCCCAATTGAATCAAGTGGTTGTTATACCCAGAAATTTTGAGTATATGTTCACTGACAGAACTATTCTCCTCCATCTTGCAGCTATAGAACTTATTGGAGACTTCATATCTCTCAATCCGGGCATTTGCTTGAAATATTAACTTCAACTCCTGGAACATCTCATATGCTCCATGACGTTCAAAACGTCGTTGAAGTCCCAGTTCTAAGCTGTAAAGCATGGCACACTGAACTATCGAGTAGTCATCAGCTTTCCTCTGCCACATGTTCTTAACGTCGTCAGTTGCATCTGCAGCAGGCCTGGCGCCCATCGGTGCTTCCAGGACATAATTCTTCTGTGCAGCAATGAGGATAATCCTCAAGTTATGGACTCCTACCTCTTGAGCACTGCGTTGGTTTTCCCTTGAAGAGGAAAGGGTGATGCAGTAAAGTAGCGTAAGTATTTCCCTCAGTTTTTGAGAACCAATGTATCAATCCAGTAGGAGGCCACGCACGAGTCCCTCGCACCTATACAAACAAATAAATCCTCGCAACCAACGCAATAAAGGGGTTGTCAATCCCTTCACGGTCACTTACGAGAGTGAGATCTGATAGCTTTGATAGGATAATATTTTTGGTATTTTTATGATAAAGATGCAAAGTAAAATAAAAGGCAATAAAAATAACTAAGTGTTGGAAGAATAATATGATAGAAAATAGACCCGGGGGCCATAGGTTTCACTAGAGGCTTCCCTCGAGAGCATAAGTATTACAGTGGGTGAACAAATTACTGTTGAGCAATTGACAGAATTGAGCATAGTTATGAGAATATCTAGGTATGATCATGTATATAGGCATCACGTCCGAGACAAGTAGACCGACTCCTGCCTGCATCTACTACTATTACTCCACACATCGACCGCTATCCAGCATGCATCTAGAGTATTAAGTTCATAAGAACAGAGTAACGCTTTAAGCAAGATGACATGATGTAGACGGATAAACTCATGCAATATGATATAAACCCCATCTTGTTATCCTTGATGGCAACAATACAATACATGCCTTGCTGCCTCTACTGTCACTGGGAAAGGACACCGCAAGATTGAACCCAAAGCTAAGCACTTCTCCCATTGCAAGAAAGATCAATCTAGTAGGCCAAACCAAACTGATAATTCGAAGAGACTTGCAAAGATAACCAATCATACATAAAAGAATTCAAAGAAGATTCAAATATTGTTCATAGATAAACTTGATCATAAACCCACAATTCATCGGTCTCAACAGACACACCGCAAAAGAAGATTACATCGAATAGATCTCCACAAGAGAGGGGGAGAACATTGTATTGAGATCCAAAAAGAGAGAAGAAGCCATCTAGCTAATAACTATGGACCCGAAGGTCTAAGGTAAACTACTCACACATCATCAGAGAGGCTATGGTGTTGATGTAGAAGCCCTCCGTGATCGATGCCCCCTCCGGCGGAGCTCCGGAAAAGGCCCCAAGATGGGATCTCATGGGTACAGAAGGTTGCGGCGGTGGAATTAGGTTTTTGGCTCCGTATCTGGTAGTTTGGGGGTACGTAGGTATATATAGGAGGAAGAAGTACGTCGGCGGAGCAACGTGGGGCCCACGAGGGTGGAGGGTGCGCCCAGGGGGGTAGGCGCGCCCCCCTACCTCGTGCCCTCCTGGTTGATGTCTTGACGTAGGGTCCAAGTCCTCTGGATCACGTTCGTTCCGAAAATCACGTCCCCGAAGGTTTCATTCCGTTTGGACTCCGTTTGATATTCTTTTTCTGCGAAACTTTGAAATAGGCAAAAAAACAACAATTCTGGGCTGGGCCTCCGGTTAATAGGTTAGTCCCAAAAATAATATAAAAGTGTATAATAAAGCCCAATAATGTCCAAAACAGAATATAATATAGCATGGAACAATCAAAAATTATAGATACTTTGGAGACGTATCAAGCATCCCCAAGCTTAATTCCTGCTCGTCCTCGAGTAGGTAAATGATAAAAACAGAATTTTTTATGTGGAATGCTACTTGGCATAATTTCAATGTAATTCTCCTAATTGTGGTATGAATATTCAGATCCGAAAGATTCAAGATAAAGGTTTAATATTGACATAAAAGTAATAATACTTCAAGCATACTAACTAAGCAATTATGTCCTCTCAAAATAACATGGCCAAAGAAAGTTCATCCCTACAAAATCATATAGTTTAGTCATGCTCCATTTCTGTCACACAAGAATGCTCTCATCATGCACAACCCCGATGACAAGCCAAGCAATTGTTTCATACTTTAGTAATCTCAAACTTTTTTCAACCTTCACGCAATACATGAGCGTGAGCCATGGATATAGCACTATGGGTGAAATAGAATATAATGATGGGGGTTATGTGGAGAAGAGAAAAAAGTAGAAAGTCTCACATCAACGAGGCTAATCAATGAGCTATGGAGATGCCCATCGATTGATGTTAATGCAAGGAGTAGGGATTGCCATGCAACGGATGCACTAGAGCTATAAATGCATGAAAGCTCAACAAAAGAAACTAAGTGGGTGTGCATCCAACTTGCTTGCTCACGAAGACCTAGGGCATTTGAGGAAGCCCATTGTTGGAATATACAAGCCAAATTCTATAATGAAAAATTCCCACTAGTATATGAAAGTGACAAAACAAGAGACTTTCTACCATGAAGATCATGGTGCTACTTTGAAGCACAAGTGTGGGAAAAAAGGATAATAGCATTGTCCCTTTTTATTTTCTCTTTTTTTGGGCCTTCCTTTTTTATTTGGCATTTCTCTCTTTTTTTATTGGGACAATGCTCTATGAATGATGATCATCACACCTATTTATTTACAACTCAATGATTACAACTCGATACTAGAACAAAGTATGACTCTATATGAACGCCTCCGGCGGTATACCGGGATAACAATGAATCAAGAGTGACATGTATGAAAAATTATGAACGGTGGCTTTGCCACAAATACGATGTCAACTACATGATCATGCAAAGCAATATGACAATGATGAGCGTGTCATAATAAACGGAACGGTGGAAAGTTGCATGGCAATATATCTCGGAATGGCTATGGAAATGCCATAATAGGTAGGTATGGTGGCTGTTTTGAGGAAGATATAAGGAGGTTTATGTGTGAAAGAGCATATCATATCACGGGGTTTGGATGCACCGGCGGAGTTTGCCCCAACTCTCAATGTGAGAAAGGGCAATGCACGGTACCGAAGAGGCTAGCAATGATGGAAGGGTAAGAGTGCGTATAATCCATGGACTCAACATTAGTCATAAAGAACTCACATACTTATTGCAAAAATCTACAAGTCATCAAAAACCAAGCACTACGCGCATGCTCCTAGGGGGATAGATTGGTAGGAAAAGACCATCGCTCGTCCCCGACCGCCACTCATAAGGAGGACAATCAAAGAACACCTCATGTTTCAAATTTGTTACATAACGTTTACCATATGTGCATGCTACGGGACTTGCAAACTTCAACACAAGTATTTCTCAAATTCACAACTACTCAACTAGCACAACTTTAATATCACTACCTCCATATCTCAAAACAGTCATCAAGCATCAAACTTCTCTTAGTATTCAGCACACTCATAAGAAAGTTTTTACTAGTCTTGAATACCTAGCATATTAGGATTATCTAAGCAAATTACCATGCTGTTTAAGACTCTCAAAATAATATAAGTGAAGTATGAGAGAATAATAGTTTCTATAAAACAAAACCACCACCGTGCTCTAAAAGATATAAGTGAAGCACTAGAGCAAAAAACTATATAGCTCAAAAGATATAAGTGAAGCACATAGAGTATTCTAATAATTTCCGAATCATGTGTGTCTCTCTCAAAAAGTGTGTCCAGCAAAGATGATTGTGGTAACTAAAAATCAAAGACTCAAATAATACAAGACGCTCCAAGCAAAACACATATCATGTGGTGAATAAAAATATAGCTCCAAGTAAAGTTACCGATGGAAGTAGACGAAAGAGGGGATGCCTTCCGGGGCATCCCCAAGCTTTGGCTTTTTGGTGTCCTTAGATTATCTTGGGGTGCCTTGGGCATCCCCAAGCTTAGGCTCTTGCCACTCCTTGTTCCATAATCCATCAAATCTTTTACCCAAAACTTGAAAACTTCACAACACAAAACTTAACAGAAAATCTCGTGAGCTCCGTTAGCGAAAGAAAACAAAACACCACTTCAAGGTACTGTAATAAACTCATACTTTATTTATATAGGTGTTAAAACTACTGTATTCCAACTTCTCTATGGTTTATAAACTATTTTATTAGCCATAGATTCATCAAAATAAGCAAACAACACACGAAAAACAGAATCTGTCAAAAACAGAACAGTCTGTAGTAATCTGTAACTAACGCAAACTTCTGGAACTCCAAAAATTCAGCCAAAATAGGACGACCTAGACAATTTTTTTATTGATCAGCAGCAATTGGAATCAATATTTTATCACGTTCTGGTGATTTGTAAGAATTATTTTCATGAACAGAAAGTTTCTGCAATTTTCAGCAAGATCAAATAACTATCATCCAAGAAGATCCTATAGGTTTAACTTGGCACAAACACTAATTAAAACATAAAAACACATCTAACCAGAGGCTAGATCAAAGATTTATTCCTAAACAGAAGCAAAAAGCAAAAAAAAACTAAAAATAAAATTGGGTTGCCTCCCAACAAGTGCTATCGTTTAACGCCCCTAGCTAGGCATAAAAGCAAGGATAGATCTAGGTATTACCATAATAATAGGATAGATCAGTAAAACTCATTTCATATTCTCTACGTTCAGCAGCGAGTTTTCTTTGATGCAAGCAAAAGTAATCAAAAGGGCTAAATTTAATGGGACAAAAGTCCCCAAGATCAACTTTAGGAGGTATAGGTTCCTCCTTTGGCCCTTCGTATTGCACAACCAATTCATCATTATAAGCATTCTTTTGACAGAACTTTGTGAGCCTATATTCGAGAGAATATCCTAGCTCATTATTTTGAATAGCAACATCATTATTAAGTTCAGAAATTCTATCAACTAGAATATTGGCAGGAACCTTTTTTCTAAGGTTTTCATTAAAAGCAACATAGTCTAGAGATTGAAAACGCATTATTTCTTCTTGATCAAAGAGGATAGCCTCTATGGGAGGACGGCCAGCGTCCACCCTATAATACAAAGATTTCTTTGGCCTCTTTTATTATAAATCTAAACTCATGAGCCAAAAAGATAGTAGCGGCACGCTTAACAGAAGAATGCTCAATATTAGAAAATTCTAGGAAACTCCTTTGTATGCAAGGATGCAAGTGCATAAATTGTCTTTCAAGTTCAACTACAAGCATGGCGATAGCATCCGCAAGACTACTAGTTCTATGAAGAATAGAACTACCCATAGAAGGCAAAGCACCGGCACAAGTAAAGAAATCTTGGATAACTCCTTTAATAATATTACCACTACCAATTCGGAATTTTTTTGTATGTAAGATAGGGGGTTCTTCAGCAGGAGCATCAGAATTTTCCATGATATTATTATTGTCCATATCGACAATAATTTCCCCAATTTCAGACATAACGACAGAAAGAGCAAGGGGCAAAAAGAGAGAGGAAGGCAGACGAAAAAGAGAGAGCGAATAAAACGGCAAGGGTGAAGTGGGGGAGAGGAAAACGAGAGGCAAATGGCAAATAATGTAATGCGGGAGATAAGGGTTTGTGATGGGTACTTGGTATGTTGACTTTTGCGTAGACTCCCCGGCAACGGCGCCAGAAATGGTTCGTTGACGGGAGTTCAAATCTTGACTTGACTCAGCGTAAGCCTCCCCGGCAACGGCGCCAGAAATCCTTCTTGCTACGTCTTGAGCACTGCGTTGGTTTTCCCTTGAAGAGGAAAGGGTGATGCAGTAAAGTAGTGTAAGTATTTCCCTCAGTTTTTGAGAACCAAGGTATCAATCCAGTAGGAGGGCACGCACGAGTCCCTCGCACCTACACAAACAAATAAATCCTCGCAACCAACGCAACAAAGGGTTGTCAATCCCTTCACGTTCACTTACGAGAGTGAGATCTGATAGATATGATAGGATAATATTTTTGGTATTTTTATGATAAAGATGCAAAGTAAAATAAAAGGCAATAAAAATAACTAAGTGTTGGAAGATTAATATGATAGAAAATAGACCCGGGGGCCATAGGTTTCACTAGAGGCTTCTCTCGAGAGCATAAGTATTACGGTGGGTGAACAAATTACTGTTGAGCAATTGACAAAATTGAGCATAGTTATGAGAATATCTAGGTATGATCATGTATATAGGCATCACGTCCGAGACAAGTAGACCGACTCCTGCCTGCATCTACTACTATTACTCCACACATCGACCGCTATCCAGCATGCATCTAGAGTATTAAGTTCATAAGAACAGAGTAACGCTTTAAGCAAGATGACATGATGTAGAGGGATAAACTCATGCAATATGATATAAACCCCATCTTGTTATCCTCGATGGCAACAATACAATACGTGCCTTGCTGCCCCTACTGTCACTGGGAAAGGACACCGCAAGATTGAACCCAAAGCTAAGCACTTCCTCCATTTCAAAAAAGATCAATCTAGTAGGCCAAACCAAACTGATAATTCGAAGAGACTTGCAAAGATAACCAATCATACATAAAGAATTCAGAGAAGATTCAAATATTGTTCATAGATAAACTTGATCATAAACCCACAATTCATCGGTCTCAACAAACACACCGCAAAAGAAGATTACATCGAATAGATCTCCACAAGATAGGGGGAGAACATTGTATTGAGATCCAAAAAGAGAGAAGAAGCCATCTAGCTAAAAACTATGGACCCGAAGGTCTGAGGTAAACTACTCACACATCATCGGAGAGGCTATGGTGTTGATGTAGAAGCCCTCCGTGATCGATGCCCCCTCCGGCGGAGCTCCGGAAAAGGCCCCAAGATGGGATCTCACGGGTACAGAAGGTTACGGCGGTGGAATTAGGTTTTTGGCTCCGTATCTGGTAGTTTGGGGGTACATAGGTATATATAGGAGGAAGAAGTACGTCGGTGGAGCAACATGGGGCCCACGAGGGTGGAGGGCGCGCCCAGGGGGTAGGCGCGCCCCCTACCTCGTGCCCTCCTGGTTGATGTCTTGACGTAGGGTCCAAGTCCTCTGGATCACGTTCGTTCCGAAAATCACGTTCCCGAAGGTTTCATTCCGTTTGGACTCCGTTTGATATTCTTTTTCTGCGAAACTCTGAAATAGGCAAAAAAACAGCAATTATGGGTTGGGCCTCCGGTTAATAGGTTAGTCCCAAAAATAATATAAAAGTGTATAATAAAGCCCAATAATGTCCAAAACAGAATATAATATAGCATGGAACCAAAAATTATAGATACGTTGGAGACGTATCACGGACTCAGTCCGTGTAATTGCTACCATCATCTTTAAACTTTGCTTTCTCAAGGAACGCATTAAAATTCAACGAAACAACAACACGGGCCATCTATCTACAATAACATAGACAAGCAAAATACTATCACGTACTAAGTTAATGATAAATTTAAGTTCAATTAATCATATTACTTAAGAACTCCCACTTAGACAGACAACCCTCTAATCATCTAAGTGATCACGTGATCCAAATCAACTAAACCATGTCCGATCATCACGTGAGATGGAGTAGTTTTCAATGGTGAACATCACTATGTTGATCATATCTACTATATGATTCACGCTCGACCTTTCGGGCTCAGTGTTCCGAGGCCATATCTTCATATGCTAGGCTCGTCAAGTTTAACCCGAGTATTCTGCGTGTGCAAAATTGGCTGCACCCGTTGTAGATGAACATAGAGCTTATTACACCCGATCATCACGTGGTGTCTCGGCGCGACGAACTTTGGCAACGGTGCATACTTAGGGAGAACATTTTTATCTTGAAATTTAGTGAGAGATCATCTTATAATGCTCCCGTCAATCAAAGCAAAATAAGATGCATAAATGATAAACATCACATGCAATCAATATAAGTGATATGATATGGCCATCATCATCTTGTGCTTGTGATCTCCATCTCCGAAGCACCGTCATGATCACCATCGTCACCGGCGCGACACCTTGATCTCCATCGTAGCATTGTTGTCGTCTCGCCAACTATTGCTTCTACGACTATAGCTACCGCTTAGTGATAAAGTAAAGCAATTACAGGGCGATTGCATTGCATACAATAAAGCGACAACCATATGGCTCCTGCCAGTTGCCGATAACTCGGTTACAAAACATGATCATCTCATACAATAAAATATAGCATCATGCCTTGACCATATCACATCACAACATGCCCTGCAAAAACAAGTTAGACGTCCTCTACGTTGTTGTTGCAAGTTTTATGTGGCTGCTACGGGCTAAGCAAGAACCGTTCTTACCTACACATCAAAACTAGAATGATAGTTCGTCAAGTTAGTGCTGTTTTAACCTTCTCAAGGACCGGGCGTAGCCACACTCGGTTCAACTAAAGTTGGAGAAATAGACACCCGCCAGCCACCTGTGTGCAAAGCACGTCGGTAGAACCAGTCTCGCGTAAGCGTATGCGTAATGTCGGTCCGGGCCACTTCATCCAACAATACCGCCGAACCAAAGTATGACATGCTGGTAAGCAGTATGACTTGGATCGCCCACAACTCACTTGTGTTCTACTCGTGCATATAACATCTACGCATAAACTTGGCTCGGATGCGATGGGGAACGTAGTAATTTCAAAAAAATTCCTACGCACACGCAAGATCATGGTGATGCATAGCAACGAGAGGGGAGAGTGTGTACACGTACCCTCGTAGACCAAAAGCGGAAGCGTTAGCACAACGCGGTTGATGTAGTCGTACGTCTTCACGATCCGATCGATCCAAGTACCGGACGTACGGCACCTCCGAGTTCAGCACATGTTCAGCTCGATGACGTCCCGCGAACTCCGATCCAGCAGAGCTTCACGGGAGAGTTCCGTCAGCACGACGGCGTGATGATGGTGATGATGTTGCTACCGACGCAGGGCTTTGTCTAAGCACCGCTACGATATGATCGAGGTGGAATATGGTGGAGGGGGCACCGCACACGGCTGGGAGAGATCAACAGATCAACTTGTGTGTCTAGAGGTGCCCCTGCCCCCGTATATAAAGGAGCAAGGGGGGAGAGGCGGCCGGCCAAGGAGGGCGCGCCAAGGGGGGAGTCTTACTCCCACCGGGAGTAGGACTCCTTTCCTTGTTGGAGTAGGAGAGGGAAGGAAGGGAGAGAGGAGGAGAAGGAAAAAGGGGGGCGCTGCCCCCCTCCTTGTCCAATTCGGACTAGAGGGGGAGGGGGCGCGCGGCAGCCCTGGCCGCCCCTCCTCTTCTCCCACTAAGGCCCATGAGGCCCAGTTAACTCCCCGGGGGGTTCCGGTAACCCCCCGGTACTCCGGTAGATGTCTGAAACCTCCCGAAACACATCCGGTGTCCGAACATAGTCATCCAATATATCGATCTTTACGTCTCGACCATTTCGAGACTCCTCGTCATGTCCGTGATCATATCCGGGACTCCGAACTACCTTCGGTGCATCAAAACACAAAAACTCATAATAACGATCGTCATCAAACTCATAATAACTCATAATTTCGAGAACTATGTAGACATGACCGAGACACGTCTTCGGTCAATAACCAATAGCGGAACCTAGATGCTCATATTGGCTCCCACGTATTCTATCAAGATCTTTATCGGTCAAACCGCATAACAACATACGTTGTTCCCTTTGTCATCGGTATGTTACTTGCCCGAGATTCGATCGTCGGTATCTCAATACCTAGTTCAATCTCGTTACCAGAAAGTCTCTTTACTCATTCCGTAGTACATCATCTCGCAGCTAACTCATTAGTTACAATGCTTGCAAGGCTTATAGTGATGTGCATTACCGAGAGGGCCCAGAGATACCTCTCCGTGGAGTGACAAATCCTAATCTCGAAATACGCCAACTCAACAAGTACCTTCGGAGACACCTGTAGAGCACCTTTATAATCACCCAGTTATGTTGTGACGTTTGGTAGCACACAAAGTGTTCCTCCTGTAAACGGGAGTTGCATAATCTCATAGTCATAGGAACATGTATAAGTCATGAAGAAAGCAATAGCAACATACTAAACGATCAAGTGCTAAGCTAACGGAATGGGTCAAGTCAATCACATCATTCTCCTAATAATGTGATCCCGTTAATCAAATGACAACTCATGTCCATGGCTAGGAAACTCAACCATCTTCGATTAACGAGCTAGTCAAGTAGAGGCATACTAGTGATACTATGTTTGTCTATGTATTCACACATGTATTGTGTTTCCGGTTAATACAATTCTAGCATGAATAATAAACATTTATCATGGCATGAGGAAATAAATAATAACTTTATTATTGCCTCTAGGGCGTATTTCCTTCAGAATTTCCTATAATGATTGTTTGCTTTGTTGGACTAAAAATTGTGAGAATGTTTATCTTTTCTATATTAAGTAGCATTAATTTTATGTTTTCTTATTTCCATGTGTTTTGAAATCCTGCAACCAAATAAGCCTCGCATGGTTGTGTTGGCTTGAAACCTTAGCTAGTCACTGAAACCATACAAACAGAAGAAACAACATATTTCTTTTTTGATTATGCCTTTCAATTCGAAGATAATAGTTTCCCTTCTGTTTCGCGTTCGTTTTCTGGCCTTAACCGTTTCTTAAATTCCCCGAGATCCGTAACTCCGATTGGGCTGAAATTTTAACACGATTTCCTTCCGGATATTATATTTCTTGCGGCGAAAGAAGGGCATCAACCGCCTTACGGGCTGACCACAAGCCTTCCAGGCGCGCCCAGGGTAGGGAGGCGCGCCTCCATGGCTTGTGGGCCTCTCGGGCACCGTCTCACATTGATTCTTTTTCCCAAAAAATATATATATTCCAAAATAAATTTTCATAAATTTTTATCGCATTTGGACTTCGTTTGGTATAGATATTCTGCGAAACAAAAAACATGTAACAAGCAGGAACTGACACTGGGCACTGGATCAATATGTTAATCCTAAAAATAATATAAAAAGTTGCCAAAAGTATATGAAAGTTGTACAATATTGGCATAAAACAATCAAAAATTATAGATACGACGGAGACGTATCAGAGACGTTCCCGGCGACTTCATCAATCTTAAGATGATGAGGTGACTCAGTTTTCTTGGAGGTGCTCGTAATGGTAGAATGTGTGTCCGTGCGATTATGGGGATGAGTGCATGAGCATCTATGTCTGTACCGTGTTAAAAAGTCTCTACATAAAACATTTCAAAAATGTTAATCTAGCATTTGTAAAATGTATATAGAATTTTGTTTTCTGATGTATTCAAGAAAAAGTATTCAAAATAATAAAATGTGTATGAAAAAAGTTGATCATGTTTTTTAAATGGTAATCAAGCATTTGAAAAAAATATTAATAATCAATGTAAAAATATTAAATATGTATAAAAAATGTTCCTAATGCATACCAAAAATATTGAACAGAAAAATATAAATTCTAATAATGTTGATCATGTATTAAAAAAATTAATCATATATTCATAAAATGGTAACCATGAATTAAAAAATGTTTCAGATATATTTTATGATGTGTTCGAAAAAATTCATCAAAGACAACTATTGGAAAAAATCTTAATAATCTATTTGAAAAAATTAAATGTGTACCAAAAAGTATTTGTGATCGATATGAAATATGTAGAACATGTATTAAAAAAATTGAACATAAAAAATGAAGTTTAAAAATGTTGATAATATATTAACATTGTTAATTATAGTTTGAAAATAGTCTAAGGCAAGAAAAGCCGAGTCAGTGAGGGACATACAACCACACGCAATGACGCAATGCTCACACTGTCACACAAGTACACAAGCACGCACGCGCACACGTACATGTCACACATTGTCGATCAACATGGAACTCGGATCAGGTCGTGAGGAAAAACGGCCTCACTTTCCCGCCAAACTCCCTTCAGCAACAACCAGGGGAGGCCTCAAAAGCCAAACTCGACTACTCATGAAAGCAACCACATTGAGCTCCGAAGTGGCTATAGTACGAGCTGACTGGGGGACTAGCTGCAAGTCCTCCTCGTGTGCTGACTTCCTTACTGGTGGGTGAGCCTAGTCGGTAGTACCGTACTAGTACTTGCTTACTAATCAGTACACGGCACTCGGTCAGTCGCCTAAACAGCGATGAGATATGATCTTCTGATGTTGATATATCTTCCGGATCCTGCTTGTTTACACCCAGACAGGAGGCACAAACCAGAAGCTTTCTCTCTTGTGACTGGTAGAACATCCTGATCTTCTGGGTTCTGACACATAGACATGGACTTGGGAGTTAGATTAGTCTACTGACAAATAAAGTCATGAAACTTAGGTAAGCTTGGACTTGTGCACGTCCTAATCGGAGATCTATATATGTACATACGTTGCATACTGTTCGAGGAAGGAGTCTGTGCAGCGGAAGTATCTGTTTTCGCCTAGGGTGAAAAAGAAAACACCCCCCATTTCATAATGTAGTGTTTGCAGTTTTTTTCTCAAGTCAAACTTTGACCAAGTTTGTAGAGAATATATATTATATCAATAATATTAAATACATGTGATGTGGAAATATGTCTAATGTATGTAGTCCCAACTCAAAAAAATGTAGTTGGTATTCTAGATGAAGATATTTTTCTCGGTCAAAGTTTGTAAAGTTTGATTTTTATATAAATATATATGCACTACATTAGGAGAATAGTAGTACTATTCCACCATTTGAGCTGACAGTACAGACTCAAGGTCTCTTGCTAGTTTGTAAAGTTTGATTTAATAAAATTCTATATGCCCTATATTATAGTTTGTAGAGTTTTGATTAATCGCATCCAATGGTAAGTCCTTGTTGAAATAAAAATACCAGTAAGAAATTGGTTGCACTTGCAGCCACCGAAA
This sequence comes from Aegilops tauschii subsp. strangulata, assembly GCF_002575655.3. NCBI lineage: Eukaryota > Viridiplantae > Streptophyta > Magnoliopsida > Poales > Poaceae > Aegilops > Aegilops tauschii. The sequence continues at coordinate 470,758,287 of NC_053037.3, read as the reverse complement.
GTCGGATCATGGGAGGCTCATCGCCTGCGAACTGCAGCTAGCGACAACGGGTTTCATGCCATCCACGATGCCGGCTGGGACCTGATCAACAGGCGTAGTAATTTTTCGGCGCAGATTAATTATTCTGCTGCATCATTTGCTCACCAGATGCCACCATATATGCCTTGGATTTGCATACATGTTGTGCACTGCGATCTGACCTGAGATTGCGATGCCACGTACATCTGATGTACTCCCTCCGTCTCATAATATAAAAACGTTTTTTACACTAGTGTACATCTGATGTACTCCCTCGGATGGAGTAATTCTTAGCACACAGATCCTCATTTCAAAACCAATCGCAGCGACCTGCCGTTTCACAGAGACGCATTTGTTGGCCGGAATAAGCCGCGGCGACGGGTCGGACGCGTCGGGCGCGGGTATGGGCGCGCGCCGGGCGTGTCGGGCACGTCGGGTCCGCGGCGGGGTCGTGTGCGTGTGTGCGTGGGTCAGCGCGTATGTGCGCGTGGGTGCGTGTGTTGGTTAGCGAGAAGTGCGGGAGGGTGACTGCGCTGGGCGCTGGACCCGGTCGCGTCCGTTCGTGTGTGTGCGCGGCGGGCGCGGGAGTCGTGGAGCGCGGAGCGTGGCGAGTGGGATGAGTGGGCGCGCTGTAGGCGCGGCGTGGCACGCGCGCGCGTGTATAAGGTCTTCCCCGGCCTGTGTAGCTCGCTGTTGTGTGGCTGAGTTCGTGCTCAGGAAAATCCATTGGCTGTTTGTGCGGCTGGCGGCGTTCGTGCGCCGCGAAAAACACCACCATGTCATCTCTGTGCTCGTGTTCTTCTCCACCTCCTTCTTCGTTGGTTCGTGCCACGGCAAGTGAGGGAGAGCAGAGAGAGTGCCCGGGAGAGCTAGAGAGACGGAGCTACGGTAACAACAATTGGTATCGGAGCTATCGGGTTCAGGGCGGCCGTGGCGTGCGGCGGCGGCCGCGGCGAGCGCGGCCGACATGGAGGCTTCGGCTGAGGTGCGTAGCGAGTCGAGCAGCGGCGGTCGCGGAGGCGAGGAGGCCGCGAAGGCTCGGCGCGACGGCCGTGTAGGCGCAGTGGCGCGTGGCACCGAGACGCGGCACGGCGGCGCACAGAGCTGTGGGCTTCGGCAGCGGCAGCGAGCGGCGGCGGCTCGTGCCGGAGGCGCAGCAGAGGCTTCCATGGCGCCGAGATGACGACGAGGAGGCAGGGCGGCACGGTGGTAGGCGCGGCAGCGACGTCAGGGCGGTGGCGGCTACAACGACGACGACGACGACGACGACGACGACGGCGCGGCGGAGCGCGCGCTGCTGGCGGACGGCGGCGTTGAGGACGTCGGTCTCCTCTGAGCCGCGGCTTAGGGATGAGTGTTGGCCGGAATAAGCCGCGGCAACAGGTCGGACGCGTCGGGCGCTGGTATGGGCGCGCGCCGGGCGTGTCGGGCACGTCGGGTCCGCGGCGGGGTCGTGTGCGTGTGTGCGTGGGTCAGCGCGTATGTGCGCGTGGGTGCGTGTGTTGGTTAGCGAGAAGTGCGGAAGGGTGACTGCGCTGGGCGCTGGACCCGGTCGCGTCCGTTCGTGTGTGTGCGTGGCGGGCGCGGGAGCCGTGGAGCGCGGAGTGTGGCGAGTGGGGTGAGTGGGCGCGCGTGTATAAGGTCTTCCCCGGCCTGTGTAGCTCGTTGTTGTGTGGCTGAGTTCGTGCTCAGGAAAATCCATCGGCTGTTCGTGTGGCTGGCGGCGTTCGTGCGCCACGAAAAACACCACCATGTCATCTCTGTGCTCGTGTTCTTCTCCACCTCCTTCTTCTTCGTTGGTTCGTGCCACGGCAAGTGAGGGAGAGCAGAGAGAGTGCCCGGGGCAGCTAGAGAGACGGAGCTACGGCAACAATAGCATTTCCCTCATTTGATTTGACTCAGTAGTTTAGTTTAACTTAGCAAAACCAGCAATGCATATGTATGACCAATCTTGACCTCACCACTAGGTCACATCTCGTACGACCTAGGAGGGCAAAGGCAAAAGAGCTACAAGAATTTACAGCAGCAGGTAACCTCGGCAACCTAGCTGGTTGAGCCATTGACCCATATGAAACCCTTTTCTTCCATCTGCATCCTCTGTTCTTGACTTAGCTAGCTAGCATGTGCGAATTACCGAAAAAGGCTTTCGCCCCGCTTTATAAATAAAGCAAACCGCCAAGAGCACATACAAGTACTAGTTCAGAACACACATACTCAAGTGGCACAACAATAAATCCAGAGGTACTGCTGAGGGCACAGCTCAACAAGCCCAAAACACACACGAAATAAGAGACAGGCTCAGCCGGGGCCAAGGCCGGAGAGCAAACAGACGACTAATCAGGCTCAGGCGGAGGCGGCGGTGGTGGCGGCGACGGGCGGACGGCCATCGAGCAGAGGTCGGCGATGAAGGCGGAGATGGCGTCCCGGTCCCGAGGGCGGCTAAGCGGCCGCCAGAGCTGCAAGTAACCAGACAGTTTGAAGAGAGCGTCAGTAGATCGTCGAAGAGGGGAGCGCTGAATCACAAGCTTATTGCGAATAGTCCAGAGCGTCCACGCGAGGGCCCCAATCTCAAGCCACCTAATATGGCGAGAGGACAGCGGGGAGGCCTATAGCTCGGTGAAGAGGTCAAGGAAGTTGGAGTGGCACCAATCCCCACCAACCGCCTCTCTAAAGCAGCTCCACACGAACTGAGCAGACACGCAGGAGAAGAATATGTGGTTCGAGTCTTCGGGGGTATCACATAGAGGGCAGAGGCCAGAGCCCGGGCCATTGCGCTTGCGGACCTCAACTCCAGACGGCAGCCGGCCGCGGATCCATTGCCACATGAAGATCTGGATTTTAAGGGGCAGGCGAATGGACCATACCGCCTGGAGGGGCGGCGGGGCAGAGGATGGGGCGATGGCCGCGTAAAGGGACTTGGTGGAGAATTGACCCGAAGGCTCAAGGCGCCACCGAACCTCATCCGGGCCAGCATCGACAGCCGGCTCATGGAGAGCAATACAATCAAGAAGCTCATGCCAGGCGGCCACTTCCGGGGGCCCAAATGGCCTCCGGAACGCGAGGCGCCCTAAGTCAATAAGGGCCTGTTGAACTGAGATTGTAGGGACTACAGCGATGGAGAAGAGGTCGGGGAAGCGGGCCGCGAATGGAGCGTCACCCGCCCATCGGTCAAACCAGAACAAGGTCGCTGCTCCCGATCCGACCGAGATGGAAGTCCCAATGCGGAGGATGGGGAGCAGTTGGATGACCGACTACCAGAACTGGGATCCACCCGAACGTTGGCAGAAGGCCAGAGGTTGGCCACGCAAGTATTTATTCCGGATGATGTCTAACCACAGACCGCCATGCCCTTGTGAGATGCGCCAGAGCCAGCGGGAGAGGAGGGCAATGTTCATGCGCTTCGAGCACATGATGCCAAGGCCTCCCTTCTCCCGGGGCTTGCAGATGTCGGGCCAACTAACCATATGATACTTCTGCTTGTTATTGTCCCCAGCCCAATAGAAGCGCGATTGGATTTTAGCGATCTCGTGATGGAGGGTCTCGTGGAGGCTGTAGAAGCTCATAAGGAATAAGAGGAGACTAGAGAGCGAGGAGTTGATGAGAATCGTCCGGGCCGCCTTCGAGAGCCACCGACCCTGCCAAGGCTCAATGCGCGTTTGCAACTTGGTCACCGCAGGACGAAGGTCCGCCACAGTGAGCCGAGAGTCACTAATGGGCGTTCCCAGGTAGGTCGTTGGGAAGGAACCCAGGTGGCAATTGAGGCGGTTGGCAATGTCAAGGGCCTCAGCCGGGGAATAGCCCATCACCATCACATCGCTCTTGTCGAAGTTGATCTTAAGACCAGACATTTGTTGGAAGCAGAGGAGGAGGAATTTAAGGCTAGCGATGTCCGTATCCGAGCCTTCGACCATGATGATGGTGTCGTCAGCGTACTGGAGCAGGGAGATGCCAACGCCCCCAGTCAAGTGGGGGGTGATCCCACTAATATGGCCCGCGGCCTTAGCCTTGTCCAGAATGGCCGCAAGAGCATCGACCACCATATTAAATAGGAACAGGGAGAATGGATCACCCTGCCTCACCCCGCAGAAAGTGGGGAAGTAGGGGCCGATCTCCCCATTGATGTTGACGGCAGTGCGACCACACGAGACCATCTGCATAACCCGCGTCACCCAACGGTCATCGAAGCCTTTCCGCAGGAGAACTTCCCGAAGGAAGGGCCAGCTAACAGTGTCATAGGCCTTATGGAAATCGATCTTCAGGAAGACCGCCTTGAGGTGTTTGGAGCGGACCTCATGGAGGACTTCTGAAGGACCAGCAACCCATCCAGAATATAACAGCCTTGGATGAAAGCCGATTGGTTGGGGTGAGTAATCTGGTCCGCGAGCAGGGTCACCCTATTGGCGTACCCTTTCGCCAGAATCCGGAAGATCACGTTAATCACCGTGATTGGGCGGAACTGACGGATGTCAGAAGCACTAGGAACCCTGGGGATGAGCGAGATCGTCCCATAGTTAAGGCGCCCAAGATCGATGGACCCAACGTAGAACTCGTCGAACATGGCCATGACCTCCGACTTGATCACATTCCAGAAGCTTTGGAAGAACTTGACTGGAAGGCCATCCGGGCCAGGGGCCGAGGCAGGGTTCATGCCCTTGATGGCGGCCCAGACCTCGCCCTCTGAGAAGGGGGCCATAAGAGCCACGTTCTCAGGCTCAGAAACAAGCTGGCGACCGGACCAGCAGTCAGGGGCCAAAGATAAGCCGCTCCGAGGAGCGGCTGTGAACAGGGCCCTATAGAAGCCGTCGACGTGGGACCTAATGTCCCGCGGGGACTGCAGGAGGGTCGAGCCATCCCAAAGGAGAGGAATGGTGTTGCGCCTACGTCGGCCATTAGCAATGGCTTGGAAATATGCCGTATTCGCGTCGCCCTTCAAGACCCATTTCTGAGCACCACGCAAACGCCAGTAGGCCTCTTCATCAGTGTAGATGATAGAGAGCTGGTCTTCCAAGTCGTAGCGGGAGAGCCACTCCTCGGGAGAGAGGCCGGTAGCATCGGCGTGCAGGTCCAGGGCTTGGATCGCAGACAGCAGAGCCTTCTTACGCTCGCGGAGGTCACGCCCCAGGTTGGCGCCCCATCCCTTCATGAACTGTCGGCCTCGCTTGGCGCAGACGTGCCAAGAGTCGACAGCGGAGGAAGGGCGGGAAAGAGACTGCGAGAGGGCGCGAGTCTCCAACCAACGGGCACCGACCGCGTCGGCGAAGCCAGCTTGGGACAGCCAAAATGTCTCAAACCGGAATCGGGGGGGGGGGGGAAGCGGGGGGCGTTCATCAGCGGAAGACAGAAGGAGGGGGGCGTGGTCGGAGCCAATCCGAGTGATGGCCCAAAGGGAGGCAAGGGAGCAACGGAGGTCCCATTCCGGAGAAACTAGGACCCGGTCAAGGACGGACTGGGTCGGGGCAGCCTGACGGTTGGTCCAGGTGAACCTGGCACCAACCCGGTCAATCTCACGGAGGCCAAGATCAGCAATGCAATCGTTGAAACTTTGCATAAGAGCAAAGTTGACGTTGGCATTGCTCTTGTCCTCCGCGAACCTAAGGAGATTAAAGTCACCCCCACAACAACCGGCAGTGACGCAGCCGACACCTTCCGGTGGAGCTCCTTGAGGAAGGAGGCGAATCGGCTGTGGTCAGCGGGGCCGTAGACAATAATGACCTCCCACTTGAAGTTAAGGGAGCGTTCAAAAATCTCCATGCTGACAAAGAACTGACCCCGGTCCATACTGCCCACCTCGAAGGTGGCATCCTTCACACCTAACAGGATGCCACCGGAATGGCCCGCGGTCCCACTAGAAGGGAGCCAATGCCAGGCGAAAAGGACGGAGCTCAGGCAGTCAAGCTCCGGGAGGGAGAAATCCGTACGCATGGTCTCCTGGATGGCCACAATATCAATGTGTTCGTCACGCATGTACTGGATGAGTTGGCGGCGGCGACCATCATGGCCGAAACCGCGGATGTTCCAGAAGAGGGCACGCATCACGCAACCATTGAGGGGCTGCTTGACCCCAGGACACGAGATGCGCTTTGGGCGCGGAGGGCAGCAGTCCGAGAACGGGTACGACCCCGAAGCTCGGTGGTGGACAGAGGGGGAATTCCACCAATCCTCCGAGGAGGGGGTGGCATAAGTTCCGCCGACTCGGACGACGAGCCGGGGGGCAAGAGCAGGGTTGCTCTAGCCGCAGCCAGCCTCCCGTCGAGGATCTCGCGGGCCCAAATGGCTGCGATCTGGGCTAAGGGGGGGCCGACCTCCCCCCCTAAAGATGATCGCGAAATCGGTCGCGATCTTCAGAAGGTTTCCAAGCGGCACCGACTCGAGAGCAGAGAAGGAACAAGTAGCTGCCGAGGGGGGGATTGAAGGGGTACCTGGCTCCAGGTTCCGTGCAGCGGCACGAAGCTCCACCCGCTCGCGGGTGGGCAGCGCCGGGCTACCCTCCGGGCGCGCCGCGTCCAACCGAGCACTCCGGCATGAAGCAGTCGCCGGAGAGGAGGCCGAACGGGCGCGCCGAGAGAAGGCCACGACGCATGGAGGCGGAGGCGGGGCAACCAGGGGGGTGGTCACCTGGGACTCCCCGTCCAGGCCAGAGACCGCAGCGGGGAGGAGCTGAAGAGCCGGGGTCGGAGTGGAAGATGGCGATGGCATCGGTGTTGGGGATGACGGTGGTGGAGTAGAGTCGGTGACGAGAGCTGTCCGGGCCACAGGCGGGGCCGGGGACAGCAGGATGGCCAACGGGGCGACGACGGGAGCGGCGCCGGGAGGGGGCAGGGATGGCCCCCAGGCCCCCCGGCAAGCGGAGAGGGCGGGTCCTGGATCACCGACCCCGTAGGGAGGAGAACTAGGTCCAGAACCGGCCCGTCTGGAGCGGTGGAGACAGGGGAGCGTGGAGAGGAGGCGGGGCAGACGACCAAGCCCACGCTGGAGGCGTCGCTGGCGGCAGGGGACACGGCCACCGTACCGAGGAGGGCCTTGAGGGGGGGGGGGGGGCGGCGCGGCCTGGCGCCCATGCCCGCCATCGGCCGGAGGCGAAGGCGAGCGGGACGGCGAGCGAGAGGGCGAGTCATCCGAACCCTCCCCGTCCTCCGACCGGCGGGAGCGGGGGTGGTGGCGACCGTGGTAGCCCCCACCGGTCCCCGGGTTGCCACCGGGAGGCCCATCGTCGGTGAAGCGGGGGCGGCCGACGTGGTTGGGGGGCTCGGGGGCGATGCGGAGGTCGTAGCCCTGGTCGTTGAAGAAAACACGGACGGTGACGTGAAGCTTGGAGGAGTCTAAGCACTTGACCTTGACCCGGACCTCCTCCTCCTTGCGGAGGGAGAGCTCGTCCACCACCACCACCTTGCCCAGGATCCTGGACATCTGGCGGATGACGAGCTCGGACCGGGCGATGTCGGGGAGACCACCTACAAGGAGCCGGGCGGTATCCAGCACAGCCACCGCAGGGGCGTCGAGGACCGGCTCGGTGATGTCGACGACAAGCTGGTTGAGGGTGAGGGTGATCCGGCCACTACGAGTGGCGTAGCCGTAACTGACGGAGTCGGGGAAGACCACGGTGAAGATGTGACCGGCCGTAGGAGTGACCAACCAGTCCCACTGGCGACGGTAGAGGTGGTTGAGCTCGGCCTCAATCATCTCCGGAGAGGCAACCCCGTCGACCACAGTGACGATCGCTTGAAGGGAGGGGGTGGGCGGTGGGAGATCGGGGACCTCGAGGTGGAAGAAGCCCAACCCCTCAATCCCGTGGCTGTACATCATGAGCTCCGACGTCACAGGGCGAGCAGGACATAGCAGGGCGGGATGGCCAGGGTCCTGGCATATGTAGCAACACTGGGGGTTGACGCAGCTAACTTGCGAGTGCCCCGCCACCCCGCAATTGAAGCACGGGGGACGAGGTAGGTTGGAGACCGGGCCCGGGGCCGGGGATGAACCCGGAGCCACCGGGGGAAGCGAAGCGGGGGCGCCCCGCCCCTGACTGCGGTGCTTCTTCTTCTTGGACGAACCCTGACGGCCGCGGGAAGGACCGGTGCCCGGGGCGGCCGAGGGGGCCGGCATTAAAGGCGAGGCGGCGTGGGGTGGGAGATACTTCCGCGGGGCCGGGGCAGAAGGCTGAGCAGGGGGCGTGACAAGGCAGAGAGCGACGAGCGAGGCCGGGAAGGAGTTCGGCCGCGCCGAGGCGGAGGGGATGGCGAGCGGCGGCGGGGACGCCAGTCGCTGGAAGCAGCTGGGCGGGGAGAGCGCGACCGGCCTCCGGCGTCACGACGAGTCGGCGAACGCTGGTCATCGCGCCGGCCGTCGCGGAGCTCCCGCAGCTCCCGGCGCAAGTCCTCCTCGCGGCGCAGCGCATCAGGAGAAGGACAGCGGGGCTCGCGGCAGTCCTCCGACCTCCGCTTCTGCCGCGGCTCGCCGTTGTTCCACTCACGCATGGCAGGCTGTTGCGGCGGGAAGGGAGGCGAGGTCGAGCACACAGCGGGGGACGGCGGGGAGGAGTGCGGGTGGGGAGAGACTTGCGGTTGGTGGAGGGGAACAGGCGTGGCGGCGGGGGGAGAGATGGGGCGACCGGGCACCCCCGAGGGAGCCAAATCGTGCCGGCCGACTGCGTGGGCCTAGGGCACCGGGGCGGCCTAGCCAACTCGGGCCGGCCCAGCCGGGGTGAGGGGAGCCCAGCGGGCGCGGAAGGCAGATGGGCTGGGCTGCGGCCCAGAATGCCCCGGCCGGCCGAGTCGAGGCCCAGCGGGCGACGGGGAGGGGCGAGCCGTAGGGTTTCCCCTCTATCGGCAGGCGGCGCCTCGGCCGTCGGCACCAGCGACCCGCCGCCGGCGAGGGCCGGCGTGGGGCGGCGCAGGGGGAGGGAAACGCGGACACAGAGTGGGGATGACCCGAACGAAGCAATAAAGGGGCGGAAGGGGATACGCGGGCCACCGGAGCCGAGAGGACCGGGACTGGGCGCGACGGCGGCGACGCCAGAGCAGTCGCCAACCGCGCCGTCGGGGGCGGCGCCAAGACGCGCGGGCGGAGCCACGATCAGAGCGGCCAGCCACGCCCCACGAACGGACGCGCTGGCGGCAACCATCCCCACCCCTCAAGCTCCGACCTTGCGCGCCTGCGGCCCGAGACGAGCTCGAGGGCAGCGGCGGCGACCGCACCTGCCGCGAGCCGGCGGCAGAACCCCGCTCGTGTGGGGCTGAGCCACCGGCCCGGCCGGGCTGGGCGGTGTGACAGGGAGCGACGGGAGGGAGGGGGGGGGGACGGCTCCTCATCCGCAAGGTCAGCCTACCGGATGCGAAGAACGGGCGCGGGGGTGGGCGAGGAGGGCGGTGGGGCGGCAGACGCCGCCGGCGCCGGCGGCGGGGAGGGGAGCGCGGAGGACGGGGAGGCGACATGGCCGACTAGGGGAGCGACGGGAGCCAGCACCGCGGCCGGGGCCGTGTCGCCGTTGGCGTCGCAGGAGCGCTCCATCGCTCGCGTCCCCCGTCTTGCACCAACTTACACAAGGTATCCATGTGCGAACATGTGCGAATTAAGATCGTGGATCACCGCGCGGGAGCAGTCGCCTTCGCAACATGTGTTCGGACGTACCCACCTCTCCTTTTCGCCTTCTGCTTGCAAAGATTTGTTCGTACGTAAGAGTACGTACATGTTGAAAGGAGAATCAATTCATACAAAAGGAAACCTGAGTTGAACGGAGGCGTGGCTCGGAATTATTGGAACCATGCTTGCATCACATGGGCCTAATTTTTTGCAGATGAAGAAATTAACTTGATTGCTGCAAATTATGGGATTGAAGCATCATGCTGAATTTGCCGATGTCGTCCGGTGAGTAAACATTTTTAAAGCTGCTGAATTTCCATCCTAGACAAGGTGGCTAGTTCGCATATGCTTAATATTTGCAAATAAAGAAACTAGGCTGCTAAAAATTATGGGATCGCATGCGTCATGCTGAATTTGCCGATGGTAAGTTGAGGGTAACTTGACATGGACGACCTAATTTTTGCAGACCTTTTTTAAGCTGCAAATCCAAGCAACCAGGAAGATAAAGAAAAACGCCGACACCTCAGCCACGAACAAATCCAAAAGGTCGCACGATTAAACAAGCCAGGTTGACTTTTGCACTTCAGCCAGAATCGTGCTGTCGCAGTAACTCATGTGGCCATGGGGCTAATGCGAAGCATGATCTAACCCGCGCGTAATCATTTATACCTTGCTAGAAGATGTAATCAAACTCAACGAGCACGTCGGTCTGGTGAATGAATCGTGCCGGTGTATATATCATGTTGGTTGCTGAATGCCGAGTCGTCAGCATGTTGTTTTAGTCTGATCGAGTCCAAGATCCGGTTCTAACAAGGTGGCACTCGATCACGCCACTCGTGATATATGTTTCTGTTGAAACAGCGGGGATTGGTTGGTGACACTATAGAGTAGTCGTCCACCATGCATGAGTCATGCATCATGTGCTAGGAGTTGTTATGTACTTACTACAAAATTAAGACTTATAGTTATGTCTCTAATCAGGGTGGCTTTGATCTTCTAAACCAAATTTCTACTTGAAAAAACTGAAGTCCAACCAAGGGTATTTTTCACCAAAACCACAGCAACCTTCGTGTAGTGCAAACCCTGTAGCCGTCCAATCCAAACTTCTATCACCGTGATGTATGATGCTAGACGAAAATTACCCACCTTGCCATCGGTTCATTCTTTTTCCCTTCCACATCTGCGCGTCGAGTGAGCAAACATAAAAGACTGGGTCTCTTCGAATGGAGGGAGCAACCGCCACCACCACCCCACACAAGCTAGGGTTCAGCCGCAGCCGCCTCTGCGACCTGCAAAGAGCTTATACTCGAGAATGGTCGTGCCATACTTTTGCGATGCTGAAGGGTTCCAACGGCGTCTTTCTAATGTGTGCACATGCTATTAGTTTATTTGTTTAATTTTGGACCTAGAAAACAATTAAAAGATGTGCAACAGTTGTGCTACATCATGATTAGGGACGTACAGTACTTGATCATTGAAGTACTCCCTCCCTCCGGGTTTATTAGGCCCGCTCTCATTTTGAACTACAATTTGACCAATAAATTTAAGTAATAAAATATAAACTATATGCCATACAAATTATACCGTCGGGAAGCTCTTTCAAATACAAATCTAAATGTGTACTTTTTTAGCATATATTTTATATTTTATTAGAAACTCATTTTGACTATAGTTTGACCAATAAATTTAAGTAATAAAATATAAACTATATGTCATAAAAATTATACCGCTGGGAAGCTCTTTCGAATACAAATCTAAATGTGTACTTTTTTAGCATATATTTTATATTTTATTAGAAACTCATTTTGGACTAAAGTTTGACCAATAAATTTAAGTAATAAAATATAAACTATATGTCATAAAAATTATACCGTCGGGAAGCTCTTTCAAATACAAATCTAAATGTGTACTTTTTGTAGCATACTCCCTCCGTCCGCGAATAAGTGTACTTCTACCATTTGTCCTAAGTCAAAGTTTTATAATTTTGACCAACTTTTTAGAAAAGAGTAGTAGTATATATGACATTAAATTGGTATATTATGAAAATACATTTCAAAAGGAATCTAGTGATACTAATTTAGTGCCATAAATGCTGCTATTTTTTCTATAAAGTTGGTCAAAGTTTCAAAACTTTGACTTAGGACAAAAGCTAGATGTACACTTATTCGCGGACGGAGGGAGTATATTTTATATATTACTAGAAATACGGATGGTCAAATTGAGCTCAAAATACTAGGGGGTCTAATAAACCCGAACGGAGGTGGTACTGCCAACTATACCTGGCCATGGGCCGGGCTTGGGCCGGGTCTTAAAAAGCCCACAGCAGAAAACTGAGGCCCAGGCCCTACCATCGGGCCTACTTTTCAAGCCCAAGCCTGGCCCATCTGGTAAAAAGCCCTGAAAAGCCCTTAGGGCTTAGGGCCGTGGGCCGGGCCTCTTCCTTAAAATGTCAATATGCCAAGCCCAAGCCCGTCCAGGCCTTGCTGGTGGGCTCAAAACTCAGGCCCAAGCCCGGCCCACGGGCAAGCCCATCGGGCCTAGGCCCTGGATTTTAGGGCTGGGCCTGGTTGGCCCGACAGGGCCGGGTTGGAGATGACCAGGACTACTGCCAACCCTATAAGAAAGGATAATAGTATAGCCAACTGTTGGCTATAAGAAAGTGCCATGTCATTTATAGCCAACCCTATAACCAACATGTATAACAATTAGCTATAAGTATGTGCTACTTTATTAATACATGACCCACCTTCCATTCTTACACAGTGCCTAGGAGCACGTGCTGCAGCTAGCTCTTGCATGAGAGCCCGCTTACATTCTCTCTCCTATCCTCTCTCCTTCAACTAAGCATAGAAATATTAATTTAGTCCTTACAGCTTGCTGATTGTACCTTATTGTAATTGCTCTAATTACTTATGTGCAGAAGGCATTGGGTGGGACCGGGACCTGGTGAACCAAGCAAAATACATGCATACATACTACTTCTTTTGTTCCTAAATATAAGTCTTTTTAAAGATTTTAATATGGACTACATATGTATGTATATAAACGTATTTTAGAGTATACATTCACTTGTTTTGCTTCGTATGTAGTTCATATTGAAATCTCTAAAAAGACCTAGTAAGTCTTTTTAGAGATTTTATATGAACTACAGACGAATGTATATAGACATATTTTAGAGTATAGATTCACCCATTTTACTCGGTATGTAGTAAACAAAGGGAGTACATGCTAGGAGTACAACTTGTCACGGGAGGTACGATCGAGTAATTTTCATTCGGATTAAATTGGTCAAATTATTTTGCCGGCAAGACCGTACTGCACTCTACCTAACGACGGTGTATGCAGGGCATCAGTCGTCCAACGTCACCAACAATTCCTTGGAGACCAGCCAAGCATCGTTCCTCTTTCTCCGCTTCTCTTTTCTCCTTATAATTGCCGGATTAGTCAACCAGTTGGTTTTAAAGTCTAAACCACAAAGATCTTTAATTATGTTTGTTTGAATATGACAAGTTTGATTGGAGAAAAAATGATTCCTGGCAAGTGGCACACACGGCTAAGAACGCGGGCTGGCACACAATACCATTTGACCCGGCTGCTGCAAAGTTGCTCTCGTCATTACGAAACTTGATCATTCGTTGTTCTGGAAAAGAAATACGACCAAAAGTTGATTATCCAAAGAATTCCAAGGGTCTTCCGGCGGGTTAGCTAAAGCGTGCATATAGCCGGTCAAACCTACCAGTAGATGTCCGCAGCCAGGAATAACAGTTTAACGGTCGAGCAGCTTGCATGTTGAGCACATACATGTAGGCGGCCTATCAGATGCCCGCAGTTAGCTACTAGCAGCCGTTAATCCCAGTCAAGGGACTAATCAACACTAACCCGGACTGCTATCAAGCTAAAAAGAACGAAGACTGCTAAGAGTTTCTAAATTTCATCAGGGACGTCACTTCGCTCGTTCTAGAGGATATTCGGATTGAATAGAGTCGTGTCGATCTCGAACACTCGACGGCAGCAACAAAACCAACCCAACATGTCTTCGTTGTACACCAACCGGAGAGTGTGTGAAACACTGAAACCCGTGCAGCAGGCCGGGTCGAGATCGCCGCCCGCGAGGAAGTAAAACACGCACGCATGGTGAATGAACCAAAGGCAGGTCGCCACCCGCGCACACGCTCCGCCGCGGCGCGCGGCTGCCAGTCGGGCGGCTGGCTGCTCTAGAAGAGTCAGCTCGCTCGAACACACACATGTTGACTAGACTAGCTACTACTCCTAGCTAGACTCACATGACGAGATTGAACGTAGATCGTGTACGTACCGTAGCACTACTCTCACACCACGCGGGCGCGGTCAAACGGTCAGAAAAGTACATGCACACACGTCCACGTCTAGAAGCCACCCGTACGTACTCCAAGAAAGACTTTGCTGGGCACTAGTGGTCGTGCGTGCGTGCCCCATTTCCTACGTGCACCAAACCCCAAGTAGGCACTATATATATAGAGGCATCGGCCAGACAAGACAACCCAGAGCCACATATGCATTACACAGTGCAGTAATCAGCCGATTAGCCGAAAGTGATTTTACACGATCCATCGAGTAGCACACCGCCACTTTTGATCGGGGGACTAGCCTGCCAGGGATCGAGTATTGGTCCAGACTCGAGAGACGTCGGCCATGAGCAAGAGAGGCAGGGGCGTGTGGGACGTGGAGCTGGGCAGCCTAGACACGGCCCGCCTGCTCATGCTCCTGGCGCAGCAGCGCCAGCATCAGCACCACCAGAGCGGCGTCGCCGGGGCGCCGCAGGCAATGGGCGGCGGCCGCATGTTCGAGTGCAAGACGTGCAACCGGCAGTTCCCCACGTTCCAGGCGCTCGGGGGACACCGCGCCAGCCACAAGCGCCCTAGGCTGCACCACACACCCCCGCAGCACGCGCTCGTCCGCGTCGACGACGACGCAGCGCTCTGCCTCGGCCGCCGGGCTCCCCAGGCGCCGCCGCAGCCGGCAAGGCCGAGGGTGCACGAGTGCCCCGTCTGCGGGCTCGAGTTCGCCGTCGGCCAGGCGCTGGGTGGGCACATGCGCCGGCACCGCGTTGAAGCCGAGGCCGAGGCCGGGGCCAACGCCCCGAGCAGCAAGGCGGCAGCGGCGACCGAGATGGTGGTGGCCTCGTGCGACGACGGAGGGATCTGCCTGGACCTGAACCTAACGCCTTCGGAGAACTGCGGCAAATGCAAGAGCGCGGCGGTGCTCCGTGCCGCTACTGGGCAGGGTGTACATAAGGCGCTGGGCGGGCACATGCGCGGGCACCAAGCCGAGGCCGAGGCCAAGGCCCACGCGTCGAGCGGGAAGGAATGTTGGGATAAGTCGGGAAAAAGGCAACCTTATGGCAGATTGGAAGATTCTAATATCTCCATTTCAATTTGTTGATTGATGCTTTAATGGAAGTGCAATGGACGTTGCACACTAATTATAATAGGGATAAGTATATTTTTCATCCTTGAATTCTCTCAAAAGTTTAGAAATCGTCCCTCAATTTCGAAACCAGTAAAACTCAGTCCTTGAACTAATTAAACCGAATAATTTTCGTCCCCGATAACACTTTGGGCGGTTTGAGTATGGTCTGGATCTGGTTTTGACTAGCACCGGCCACGTGGCCCGGTTTGACCGCTACGTCTCTTCAGCTTAGGTTTCGGGAGCTGATGGACGCCGTTAGCTGCTCCTTCGTGCCGAGCTAGAGGTTCTCGGCAGCCTCAGCCACCTCAACCTCGCCCGCCTGCTACCTCGAGCTCGGCCTCTGTGTGTGTTACCTCGAGCTTGGCCACGGGCCACCTTGCGTGCCACCTTGAGCACGAACGATACGACAACGGAGGCGGCATGGACTGACACGTGGAAGGGCATGCACTAGTCGCTGAGTGGTGCCGAGGCCAGCTGCCGGCGAGGCGCCTGGACCGACGCGAAGGCTGGGCTACACCATGACAGCTTGACATCTCCGGGTACGGCGGCGCCGGCATCCCTGGTCGCCATACTCCTCACGGAGCAGACAGGCATGCTGAACGGGTACGGCGGCGCTGGCCGCCATTCTCCTCATGGAGCAGACAGGCATGCTGAACAGGTACGCGGTGCTCACGTACAGCCGGGGTAGTGCGGCTGGTTGTAGACGAGCTGGCGGGCGCCGGCGTGTGTACACCTTCTCGCCTGTTTGCTACAGTAGCGTGGCTGTCAAAACCGGGCCACGTGGCCACTGTTAGTCAAAAGTCAAAACCAGGTGTGCATAGTACTCAAACCGCCCGAAGCGTTATCAGGGACGAAAAATATCCGGGTTGATTAGTTGAGGGACTGAGTTTTGCTAGTTTTGAAGTTGAGGGACGATTTCTAAACTTCCGGGAGAATTCAAGGATGAAAAATATACTTATCCCATTGTAATATGCCACTTTCCAAGGATGGACCTTGCCAAATGTGTCTTTTGCGTGGGCTAATAAATATATGTTCGGTCCGTTGCCGGCATTCGAAAAACTTGATCGGGTACTCATGGACACAAACAACAACTAAATTTCCTCACCTTATTGGACTATGCGCCAATCATTCTTAATTCTAATTCTGTTGGCCTCTTGCTGCTCGTCGCCTATTCAAAATTTTGAGATAATTACAATGGGACGGTCTTGAAGACTTAATCAAGAATTTATAGGAGAAGCCCACTGCCGGTACAACGCGGTTCCATCTGGATGGATGAAACACACCATTGGTATATACAAAAATGAGAAGCAACAACTTTCCACCGTTATCAATGATCTCGATAAAATCACAGAGACTTTACCTCAACAGGTGGCTGATACAAAAAATCAATCCAATGAGCAGATTGCACATCTTATACGAGAAGAGGGGATCAAATGGTACCAAAAATCCAAAGACTAATTCATTCTTGAGGATGACAACAATACCTGATATTTGCACATGGTCGTCAATGGACAACAGAGAAAAATGTGTATTTTTAACCTCCAACTGTATGATGGAAATACTAAAGGGCAAACTGAGCTTAAACGATATTTAACTAGATATATTACAATTCTACATGCCTTGATGCTAGCTAACTCTGTTAGAAGTTTTGGTAAGCTGCTGCTATGGGACAGGGCTAGGAGCACTCAAGCAGCCCTGATGGTTAAGATTAGAGTTGAACTCGTGAGTGATGTTCCTATAAGTATTGTTGTGGGTGAATCTGATGATCCCAATGCAGAATCTTGGACTGTACCTGTTGTCATTATCCAGCAAGAGCCATTGGGTGGAGGCCCACCTGATGAAGATCTAGTACCTGTTGATGGCAATCCTCAACCCCAGCCTGTTAATAATTTTTCCATCCCAATCAGCTTAACCATTTTGTTGGGCCTATTTAGCAACACCAGGCTCAAGATGTTATGGGAGGTGATCCTCAAAATTTCCACCATCAAGCTATGCAGCATAATGTAGAAGATTTGGATCAAGAGGAGGATGATGGGGAGCTTCCTGGCTGGGGGCACTAGGCAATGCCAGCAGAAAATGATGACCTCATTGACCAGGAGCTGGAAGAGGGTGAATTCATGGAGCTTGCTGATCTGTTTCAGCCTTTGGATGAGCAACACCAAAATAATCTTCCTGATATGGATATGAACAGTGATTTAACACTCTCAGTGGGATCCAATGGGGTGGACATTTATATGCTTGAAGCCCATGCACAACCAAATATGGAGGGAAATGAGATTTTGAACTTATTGGGCCAGGCCCAAGTTGGTATTCCAGACCTCAATTTGGCCCTTGGGCCCATGCCAGCTTTGCCACAGGAAGTCTTTCAGCCACATGCTCAGCCTGCTTTTGCTCAACCTGCCTTGGATGCTCCCCTGGACTTTATAAACCTGTTGCCTCCTGTGGGATCAAATGTTAGACTTTATCTTGATCTTAACCAAGGGTTACCTCAGTCACCTCCTGCTGGCCTTAGCATCCAAGCCCAAGATATTTCTCCCAGGGTTGAAAATGAGCCAACAGTTGACATGAATTTGGTGGAACAGGATGGATCTCTTTTCAATCTAAATCTTGCTGAGGGAGAAGATCCTGTGATTCAGCTAGCTTCTCCTATTGAAATCCTGGCTTCTATGATCAGAGAAGATGACCAGAGCTCCTATGTTGATGAGGAAATTGAGATCCTGGACTGTTCTTCAGATGTTTCTTCCAAACCAGATTCAACCTCAGAAAGTATTAATGTCACCTGCACCTCATCCTCAACTTGTTCAGCACCCCCAGGTTTTAATATCAAAGGAAAGTATTTAGCTAATTATGTCCCTGCTGGCTCTACTGCAGATTCTGACATACATGAAATGGCTTTTTACTCTGCTTGGGAGCAATATTTTTCTGTCAGCACTGAAGGCACCACAACAGTCAAGGTACCCCTAGATTGGATGGATTTCATTTGCTCTACTTTATTGACCCCTAACAAATTTGATTGGGCAAAAGGGGTTTTGCAATCCCCTATGTGGCATATCATCTGTGAAGAGTTTCAACAATCCCAGCATCTTGTATTCTTCATTGCTTCTTCTTGTCCTGTAACTGTGGCTCCTTCATGCTCTTAGTTGCAGGATCTTGGCTTGAAGGAAGTCCATCCTCCACCTGTTGCTGAAGATGCTAGCTTCTGCAGTCCTGCCAAAGGAAAAAAGAAAAGACAGAGTGCCACTAGTTGTATCTGAGGTAAGAAGAAGTGAAAGATTGCATCATTTAAATAAGGGCTATCGAAAGAAAACTTGTCATGATAATAACTGTAAGGCCTGCTCTGCTAAACCTCCTGTCTGCAACTCCAAAGTAATTAAGAATCTGAATTCCTCTTACTGCAAGGTGGACCCAAAAGTCTGCACTGAAGATAACCTCCTGCAGAAGAAGGTCAAGATAGGAGGAAAGCCACCAGCAGGAAAGGATTGAAGATGCTGAGATCAAGGAGGGTTGACCTAGTAGTAGGTCCAATTTTGGCAATGATTAGCAATCTGTACAAAAGTTATTTGCTTCTGGTCACTTTTGTAATGAAACTCCTTTATGCACTATCAGCCCCTGTCAAAGATGCTACTTGTTATGGGACTATATCAGTGTTGATTGTCTGCTTTACATTCAGTTTTTGAGTAGTGATCTTCACCCTTGATTTGTGTTTGCTTAATCTGAAATGAATAAATCCTGGAGTATATTGAATTGGAATGTGAGAGGCATAAATTCAAGTCATAAGTGGCTAGCCATTTCAAATAAGATTGATGAGGCCCAATGTTCAGTCATTTGTCTGCAAGAGACCAAAAGAGAAGTCTTTGTTAGTTCTTATTTAAGAAAATTTTGCCCCAAAAGAATAAACAAATTTGATTATCTGCCTTCCGTGGGAGCTTCTGGGGGATTGCTTGTGGCATGGAATGATAATATGTTTCACGAGGAGTGTCTATTCAAAAATGATTTCTCTATCTCCTTTAGATTTATTTCAGTTCACACAGGAGATTCTTGGATCCTAACAAATATATATGGACCTTGTGATAATGAAGGAAGACACAACTTTCTGGATTGGTTCAGAAACATTCAGATGCCTGATGAATCTAATTAGATCATCACAGGAGACTTCAATTATATCAGATATCCCTCTAACAGGAATGTTGGCAATGGTGACTTTACTAATATGATGGATTTCAATGCTGCAATCAGTCAACTGGCGCTAGTTGAAATTCCTTTGAAAGGTAGAAGTATTACTTGGAGCAATATGTAGCAAGCTCCCCTGCTGGAGAAAATTGACTGGGTGTTCACCTCTGAAAATTGGTCTTCCAATTATCCCAATACTATGGCCATTCCTCTGGCAAAACCTGTTTCTGATCACTGTCCTTTTGTCATAAAAATTGGTACAAGCATTCCTAGAGCTCAAGTCTTCAGATTTGAAAACTTCTGGCTTCAGCATCATGATTTCCAAGAGGTAGTCCAATCTATTTGGCAACAACCCATTCTGGCAAGTGACAGTGCTAAACTCATCACTACAAAATTCAAAAGGCTTAGGAAAGGTCTGAAAATTTGGAGTAAAAGCCTCTCCAACCTTGCTAGCAACATTCATGCCACAAATAATGTCATCTTCGTGTGGGATCTTTTTGAGGAATACAGAGTGCTCACAGATATAGAGCAGAATGGAAAGGAATTGCTAAAAGAGCATTTGTTAAAACTGCTGTCTTTTCAAAGGATTTATTGGAGACAAAGAGCAACAATTCGATGGTTTAAATTTGGTGATGAAAACTCTAAATTCTTTCAGGCTAAGGAAACCATCAAATACAGATATAACTACATTCAATGTTTGTGCAATGATCAAGGATTAGAAATGTCAGCTCATCATGAAAAAGCAGCAGTTCTTTGGGTTGCATTTAAAGAAAGACTAGGCCAGACTGGTGAGATCTCAGACCCTCTAAACCTGATCAGCCTCATTACCAGGGTAGAGGACTTGGAGGAACTGGATGTCACCTTCACCAAACAGGAAATTGACTCTGTTATCAAGCACTTGCCTTCTGATAAAGCACCAGGGCCGGATGGTTTTAATGGAGATTTTATTAAAGCCTATTGGAATATTATTGCTCAATATTTCTACAAGTTGATTGATGATTTCTATCATGGGAAGATCTCCCTTCAGAGTATCAATGCCTCTTTCATCACTTTGATTCCAAAGAAGGACAATCTAGTGACAGCCAATGACTTCAGACCAATTTCTCTACTCAATTGCACTATCAATATCATTACCAAACTTTTGGCCAATAGATTACAAACTGTCATTCCCAAAATTGTGCACACTAATCAATATGGCTTCATCAAGAGCAGAACTATTCATGATTGTCTAGGGTGGGCTTTTGAGTACCTGCATCAATGTCAGCAATCTAAACAGCCTATTGTACTCCTCAAATTGGACTTTGAGAAAGCTTTTGACCTGCTTAACCATAAAGCCATTCTTGCTATTCTAAAAGCCAGAGGTTTTGGAAGTAGATGGATTAAATTTTTTTTGAATATGTAGATGGATTAATTGGATCATAATGTTGCTATCCTCAGGTACTTCTTCTGTTCTGCTCAATGGAGTGCCTGGGAAATTTTTTCACTGCAGACAAGGGGATCCTGTTTCTCCTTTACTCTTTGTGCTTGTAGCTGATCTTCTCCAGTCAATGCTCAATGAAGCTATGCATCAGAATTTGATTCATGCTCCCATTAGCAGTCAAGCTTGCCCAAATTTTCCTGTGATCCAATATGCTGATGATACAATCCTAGTACTGCCTGCTGATGCCAGACAACTTGCTCAAGTCAAAAACCTCATCTTGCATTATACTGCTTTTACTGGGCTCAAAGTTAATGATGAAAAATTATTCATGGTGCCAATCAATGTTCCAGACCCTCAGCTCCAAACCCTGCTCAATATTATGGGGTGTCAACAAGGCCACTTCCCCTTCACTTATTTGGGCCTGCCACTTGGTACTTCTAAGCCAAAAATTGAAGATTATAGCCCTATGATGCAAAGAATTGAGAGAAGGCTCTCTGGTTGTTCTACTATGTTGTCATATGATGGACGATTATTGCTCATCAAATCTGTATTCGCAGCTCTGCTATGTGTACCTTGGCACTTCCTAGAGGTGTGATTGAGCAAATCAATAAGTATTTGAGAAACTTCCTCTGGAGAAAATTTGGCATGGAAGATAGAGGGACAACACTCATTGCTTGGTCCAAGGTGTGTTTACCAAAAAAGCAAGGGGGACTTCGTATTCTTGATATGGCTCTCCACAATAAGGCTCTCATGAAAAACCTCCTCAAGTTTATGAACAAAGAAGACATACCTTGGATTAAGTTGGTCTGGGAGAAGTATTATCATTCAGAAACACCAACAGAAAAAGCTGTGGGTTCTTTCTGGTGGAAATCACACATATGTCTCCTAGAAAGGTTTAAGCAGATTAGCAGGTGCACAATTGGAAATGGACAAACTGTACTCTTTTGGAAAGATACTTGGAATGATCTTAACCTGCAATCTACCCTTCCACATCTCCATTCCTTTGCACCGAATGATGAGCAGTCTGTTCAAGATTTTTTTGGGGAGGATGATTGGACTGAACATTTTCACCTGCCTCTTTCTATTGAAGCATATGAAGAGCTCAATCAACTTCAAGATCTAGCACCCACTTTACTTCCAAATAGAGAGGCTAAATGGACTATCATTGGGGCTGTTGGCAAGACCTCTGCAATCCACATCTATAATCTAATTTTGGAACAGCAGGAAGAAAATCCCTTTTTCAGTATTATTTGGAGAAGTTCTAGCAGACTCAAGCACAAAATCTTCTTCTGGTTAGTGGATCATTGCAGAATCAACACTAGAGCTCTCCTAATCAGAAAAGGTATGCAGCTAGATGACATTCATTGTCCTAATTGCAATCAGCATGCAGAAGAGACCGCTATGCACTTGTTATGGGACTGCAACTTTGCACAGGATTGTTGGAATTCCTTGATTCCACATAGGAAAAGAGGTACATCAGTTTATGAGGATACCATTCTGGCCTTACATCTCTTGCCAAAGCAGTTTGCAGTTGAGATCATCATTTTGGGTTGCTGGAATATATGGCTACAGAGGAATGGCAAGATCTTCAGAGCAATTCCCCAGTCCATTCAGTCTTGGAGATTTTACCTTAAGCAAGACCTCAAACTCCTCAAACACAAGATCAAGCAAAAGTTTGAAGCTCGGCTGTCTCAGTGGATAGAACATAATCTGTAATCATGAGTTTCATACCTAGAGCAGGCATTGGCTAGCTTCTTAGCTGAAGTTCTCCCTTTGGGGTCCTGTAATATATTTGTACTATATTTATTTTAATATATTTACCGTAGAACAATTGTTCTACGGTGTTGGGTCAAAAAAAACATGCCCTGATGCCACACAGCCACAAAGTTCTATCAGAATTTATGGGATGTCATCAAGACTGGCCTTGTGGATTTATTCTATTTATTTCACGATGCCCAACATAACCCATTCAAGCTAAATTTTGGTGAGATAGTATTTTTGCTTAAAATTAAGGAGGTTGAGCAGATCCAGCAATACAAAACAATTTGCCTCCCCAATGTTATCTTCAAAATTTTCACCAAAGTTTCTAGCAATAGGCTCATCGAGGTAGCTGACTATGTTGTTCGGTCATTTCAAACGCCTTGTGTGAAAGGAAGAAATATATTTGATGGAGTAGTTATCCTCCATGCACACGCTAGGCATGTTGTTAGACTGGTTTTTTTTTCAAAAAACAAACCCCAAAATTTGTGTTTTTATGTCTTTTAGATGCTCTGACTGCAAGTCCTCCTCGTGTGCTGACTTTCTTACTGATGGGTTAGCCTAGTCGGTAGTGTTGGAAATATGCCCTAGAGGCAATAATAAAATGGTTATTATTGTATTTCCTTGTTCATGATAATTGTCTATTGTTCATGCTATAATTGTATTAACTGGAAACCGTAATACATGTGTGAATACATAGACCACAACATGTCCCTAGTAAGCCTCTAGTTGACTAGCTCGTTGATCAATAGATGGTTATGGTTTCCTGACCATGGACATTGGATGTCATTGATAACGGGATCACATCATTAGGAGAATGATGTGATGGACAAGACCCAATCCTAAGCATAGCACAAGATCGTGTAGTTCGTTTGCTAGAGCTTTTCTAATGTCAAGTATCATTTCCTTAGACCATGAGATTGTGCAACTCCGGATACCGTAGGAATGCTTTGGGTGTACCAAACGTCACAACATAACTGGGTGGCTATAAAGGTGCACTACAGGTATCTCCGAAAGTGTCTGTTGGGTTGGCACGAATCGAGACTGGGATTTGTCACTCTGTATGACGGAGAGGTATCTCTGGGCCCACTCGGTAATGCATCATCATAATGAGCTCAATGTGACTAAGGAGTTAGCCACGGGATCATGCGTTACGGTACAAGTAAAGTGACTTGCCGGTAACGAGATTAAACAAGGTATTGGGATACCGACGATCGAATCTCGGGCAAGTAACGTACCGATTGACAAAGGGAATTGTATACGGGATTGATTGAATCCTCGACATCGTGGTTCATCCGATGAGATCATCGTGGAACATGTGGGAGCCAACATGGGTATCCAGATCCCGCTGTTGGTTATTGACCGGAGAGTCGTCTCGGTCATGTCTGCATGTCTCCCGAACCCGTAGGGTCTACACACTTAAGGTTCGGTGACGTTAGGGTTGTAGAGATATTAGTATGCGGTTAACCGAAAGTTGTTCGGAGTCCCGGATGAGATCCCGAACGTCACGAGGAGTTCCGGAATGGTCTGGAGGTAAAGATTTATATACGGGAAGTCCTATTTTGGCCACCGGAAAATGTTCAGGATTTTTCGGTATTGTATCGGGAAGGTTCTAGAAGGTTCCAAAGTGAGGCCCACCTGCATGGGTGGACCCACATGAACGTGGGTAGTGGGGGCAAGGTCCCACACCCCTGGTCAAGGCGCACCAAGATCCCACCTTAGAAGGAATAAGATCATATCCCGAAGGGATAAGATCAAGATCCCTAAAAAGGGGGGATAACAATCGGTGGGGAAGGGAAATGATGGGATTTCTTTTCCCCACCTTTGCCAACGCCCCAATGGACTTGGAGGGAAAGAAACCAGCCCCCTCCACCCCTATATATAGTGGGGAGGCGCATGGGAGTAGCACCCCAAGCCCTGGCGCCTCCCTCCCTCCCGTGACACCTCTTCCTCCCCGCTTGCGCTTGGCGAAGCCCTGCCGGGATCCCGCTACTTCCACCACCATGCCGTCGTGCTGCTGGATCTCCATCAACCTCTCCTCCCCCCTTGCTGGATCAAGAAGGAGGAGACGTCGCTGCTCCGTACGTGTGTTGAACGCGGAGGTGCCGTCCGTTCGGCGCTAGGATCATCGGTGATTTGGATCACGACGAGTACGACTCCATCAACCCCGTTCTCTTGAACGCTTCCGCTCGCGATCTACAAGGGTATGTAGATGCACTCCTCCCCTCTCGTTGCTAGCATCTCCTAGATTGATCTTGGTGACATGTAGGAAAATTTTGACTTTCTGCTACGTTCCCCTACAGTGGCATCATGAGCCAGGTCTATGCGTAGATTCTATGCACGAGTAGAACACAAAGTAGTTGTGGGCGATGATTTGTTCAATTTGCTTACCGTTACTAGTCTTATCTTGATTCGGCGGCATTGTGGGATGAAGCGGCCCGGACCAACCTTACACGTACTCTTACGTGAGACAGGTTCCACCGACTGACATGCACTTGATGCATAAGGTGGCTAGCGGGTGTCTGTCTCTCCCACTTTAGTCGGATCGGGTTCGATGAAAAGGGTCCTTATGAAGGGTAAATAGAAATTGGCATATCACCGTTGTGGCTTTTCCATAGGTAAGAAACGTTCTTGCTAGAAACCCATAGCAGCCACGTAAAACATGCAACAACAATTAGAGGACGTCTAACTTGTTTTTGCAGGGTATGCTTGTTGGGGAACGTAGCAGAAATTCAAAATTTTCCTACGTGTCACCAAGATCAATCTAGGAGATGCTAGCAACGAGAGGGGAGGAGTGCATCTACATACCCTTGTAGATCGCGAGCGGAAGCGTTCAAGAGAACGGGGTTGATGCAGTCGTACTCGTCGTGATCCAAATCACCGACGATCCTAGCGCCGAATGGACGGCACCTCCGCGTTCAACACACGTACGGAGCAGGGACGTCTCCTCCTTCTTGATCCAGCAAGGGGGGAGGAGAAGTTGATGGAGATCCAGCAGCACGACGGCGTGGTGATGGAAGTAGCGGGATCCCGGCAGGGCTTCGCCAAGGCAAGCGGGGAGGAAGAGGTGTCACGGGAGGGAGGGAGGCGCCAGGGCTTGGGGTGCTGCTCCCATGCGCCTCCCCACTATATATAGGGGTGGAGGGGGCTGGTTTCTTACCCTCCAAGTCCATTGGGGTGTTGGCAAAGGTGGGGGTAAGAAATCCCATCATTTCCCTTCTCCACCCATTCTTATCCCCCTTTTTTTAGGGATCTTGATCTTATCCCTTCGGGATATGATCTTATTCCTTCTAAGGTGGGATCTTGGTGCGCCTTAACCAGGGGTGTGGGGCTTTTCCCCCACTACCCACGTTCATGTGGGTCCCCCCATGCAGGTGGGCCCCACTTCGGAACCTTCTAGAACCTTCCCGGTACAATACCGAAAAAAACCGAACATTTTCCGGTGGCCAAAATAAGACTTCCCATATATAAATCTTTACCTCTGGACCATTCCGGAACTCCTCGTGACGTCCGGGAACTCATCCGGGACTCCGAGCGACTTTCGGATTTCTGCATACTAATATCTCTACAACCCTAGCGTCATCGAACCTTAAGTGTGTAGACCCTACGGGTTCGGGAGACATGCAGACATGACCGAGACGACTCTCCGGTCAATAACTAACAGCGGGATCTGGATACCCATGTTGGCTCCCACATGTTCCACGATGATCTCATCGGATGAACCACGATGTCGAGGATTCAATCAATCCCGTATACAATTCCCTTTGTCAATCGGTACGTTACTTGCCCGAGATTCGATCGTCGGTATCCCAATACCTTGTTCAATCTCGTTACCGGCAAGTCACTTTACTCGTACCGTAACGCATGATCCCGTGACCAAACACTTGGTCACATTGAGCTCATTATGATGATGCGTTACCGAGTGGGCCCAGAGATACCTCTTCGTCATACGGAGTGACAAATCCCAGTCTCGATTCGTGCCAACCCAACAGACACTTTTGGAGATACCTGTAGTGCACCTTTATAGCCACCCAGTTACGTTGTGACGATTGGTACACCCAAAGCATTCCTACGGTATCCGGGAGTTGCACAATCTCATGGTCTAAGGAAATGATACTTGACATTAGAAAAGCTCTAGCAAACGAACTACACGATCTTGTGCTATGCTTAGGATTGGGTCTTGTCCATCACATCATTCTCCTAATGATGTGATCCCGTTATCAATGACATCCAATGTCCATGGTCAGGAAACCATAACCATCTATTGATCAACGAGCTAGTCAACTAGAGGCTTACTAGGGACATGTTGTGGTCTATGTATTCACACATGTATTACGGTTTCCAGTTAATACAATTATAGCATGAACAATAGACAATTATCATGAACAAGGAAATACAATAATAACCATTTTATTATTGCCTCTAGGGCATATTTCCAACAGTCTCCCACTTGCACTAGAGTCAATAATCTAGTTCACATCACCATGTGATTAACACTCAAAGTTCACTAGAGTCAATAATCTAGTCCACATCACCATGTGATTAACACTCAATGAGTTCTAGGGTTTGATCATGTTATGCTTACGAGAGATGTTTTAGTCAACGGGTCTGCAACATTCAAATCCGTGTGTGCTTTACAAATCTCTATGTCATCTTGTAGATGTAGCTACCACGCGCTACTTGGAGCTATTCCAAATAACTGCTCTACTATACGAATCCGGTTTACTACTCAGAGTCATCCGGATTAGTGTCAAAGTTTGCATCGACGTAACCCTTTACGACGAACTGTTTTACCACCTCCATAATCGAGAAAATTCCTTAGTCCACTAGATACTAAGGATAAGTTCGACCGCTGTCATGTGATCCATTCCCGGATCACTATTGTACCACTTGACTAACTCATGGCAAGGCACACTTCAGGTGCGGTACGCAGCATAGCATACTGTAGAGCCTACATCTAAAGCATAGGGGACGACCTTCGTCCTTTCTCTCTCTTCTGCCGTGGTCAGGTTTTGAGTCTTACACAATACTCACACCTTGTAACACAGCCAAGAACTCCTTCTTTGCTGATCTATTTTGAACTCCTTCAAAATCTTGTCACGGTATGTATTCATTTGAAAGTACTATTAAGCATTTTTGATCTATCCTTATAGATCTTGATGCTCAATGTTCAAGTAGCTTAATTCAGGTTTTCCATTAAAAACACTTTTCAAATAACCCTGGATGCTTTCCAGAAATTCTACATCATTTCTGATCAACAATATGTTAACAACATATACTCATCAAAAATTCTATAGTGCTCCCACTCACTTCTTTGGAAATACAAGTTTCTCATGAACCTTGTATAAACCCAAAAGCTTTGATCATCTCATCAAAGCGTTCATTCCAACTGTGAGATGCTTACTCCAATCCTTAGAAGGATTGCTGGAGCTTTGCATACTTGTTAGCATCTTTCAGGATTGACAAAACCTTCTGGTTGTATCACATACAACCTTTCCTCAAGAAAATCGTTGAGGAAACAATGTTTTGACAACCTTACGACCATCAGGTAGTTCTTTCAAAGTCTATACTTTGTTTTCATACATGGATCCTCTCGGATTTTATGGCCTCAAGCCATTCATCGGGATCCGGGCCCACCATCGCTTCTCCATAGCTCGTAGGTTCATTGTTGTGTAGCAACATGACTTCCAAGACAGGATTACGTACCACTCTGAAGTAGTACGCATCCTTGTCGTCCTATGAGGTTTGGTAGTGACTAGATCTGAAGTTTCATGATCACTATCATAAGCTTCCACTTCAATTGGTGTAGGTGCCACAGGAACAACTTCCTGTGCCCTGCTACACATTAGTTGAAGTGATGGTTCCATGACCTCATCAAGTCTCCACCATCCTCCCACTCAATTCTTTCGAGAGAAACTTTTCCTCGAGAAAGGACCCGTTTCTAGAAACAATCACTTTTGCTTCCAGATTTGAAATAGGAGGTATACCCAACTGTTTTGGGTATTCTATGAAGATGCATTAATCCGCTTTGGTTTCGAGCTTATCAGCCTGAAACTTTTTCACATAAGCGTCGCAGCCCCAAACTTTTAAGAAACGACAGCTTAGGTTTCTCTAAACCATAGTTCATACGGTGTCGTCTCAACGGAATTGCATGGTGCCCTATTTAAAGTGAATGCGGTTGTCTCTAATGCCTAACCCATAAACGATAGTTGTAATTCGATAAGAGACATCATGGTATGCACCATATCCAATAGGGTGCAGTTATGATGTTCGGACACACCATCACAATATGGTGTTCCAGGCGGTATTAGTCGTGAAACAATTTTCACAATTTCTTAATTGTGTGCCAAACCCGTAACTCAGATATTCATCTCTATGATCATATCACAGACATTTTATCCTCTTGTCACGACGATCTTCAACTTCACACTGAAATTACTTGAACCTTTCAATAATTCAGACTTGTGTTTCATCAAGTAAATATTCTCAGCATCTACTCAAATCATCTGTGAAGTAAGAACATAACGATATCCACTGCGTGCGTCAGCACTCATTGGACTGCACACATCAAATGTATTACTTCCAACAAGTTGCTCTCTTGTTCCATCTTACTGAAAACGAGGCCTTTCAGTCATCTTGCCCATGTGGTATGATTTGCATGTCTCAAGTGATTCAAAATCAAGTGAGTCCAAATGATCCATCTGTATGGACTTTCTTCGTGCATATATACTAATAGACATGGTTCGCATGTCTCAATCTTTTCAAAAAACGAGTGAGTCCAAAGATCCATCAACATGGAGCTTCTTCATGCGTTTTATACCAATATGACTCAAGTGGCAATGCCACAAGTATGTGGTACTATCATTACTATCTTATATATTTTGGCATGAACATGTGTATCACTACGATCGAGGTTCAATAAACCATTCATTTTAGGTGCAAGATCATTGAAGGTATTATTCAAATAGACAGAGTAACCATTATTCTCCTTTAATGAATAACCGTATTGCGATAAACATAATCCAATCATGTCTATGCTCAACGCAAACACCAAATAATAATTATTCAGGTTTAACCCCAATCTCGATGGTAGAGGGAGCATGCGATGCTTGATCACATCAACCTTGGAAACACTTCCAACACATATCGTCATCTCACCTTTACCTAGTCTCCGTTTATTCCGCAGCTTTTATTTCGAGTTACTAACACGGCAACCGAACCGGTATCTAATACCCTGGTGCTACTAGGAGTACTAGGAAAGTACACATTAATATAATGTATATCCAATATACTTCTGTCGACCTTGCCAGCCTTCTCATCTACGAAGTATCTAGGGTAGTTCTGCTTCAGTGACCGTTCCCCTCATTTCAGAAGCACTTAGTCTCGGGTTTGGGTTCAACCTTGGGTTTCTTCACTAGAGCAGCAACTGATTTGCCGTTTCATGAAGTATCCCTTCTTGCCCTTGCCCTTCTAGAAACTAGTGGTTTTACTAACCATCAACAATTGATGCTCCTTCTTGATTTCTACTTTCGCGGTGTCAAACATCGCGAGTTGCTCAAGGATCATCATGTCTATCCCTGATATGTTATAGTTCATCACGAAGCTCTAATAGCTTGGTGGCAGTGACTATGGAGAACCATCACTATCTCATCTGGAAGATTAACTCCCACTCGATTCAAGTGATTGTAGTACTCAGACAATCTGAGCACATGCTCAACAATTGAGCTTTTCTCCCTTAGTTTGCAGGCTTAAGAAACTTGTCAGAAGTCTCATACCTCTTGACGTGGGCATTAGTCTGAAATCCCAATTTCAGTCTTTGGAACATCTCATATGTTCTGCGACGTTTCAAAACCGTCTTTGGTGCCACAATTTTAAACCGTTCAACATTACGCACTGAACTATCACGTAGTCATCAAAATGTGTATGTCAGATGTTCGCAACATCCACAAATGACGCTCGAGGTTCAGCACACCGAGCGGTGCATTAAGGACATAAGCCTTCTGTGCAGCAATGAGGACAATCCTCAGTTTACGGACCCAGTCCGCATAATTGCTACTATCAACTTTCAACTAAATTTTCTCTAGGAACATATCTTAGTAGAACTAAAGCGTAAGCTACGACATTATTTGCAAAGACCTTTTGACTATGTTCATGATAATTAAGTTCATCTGATTATTTAATGAACTCCCACTTAGATAGACATCCCTCTAGTCATCTAAGTGATACATGATCCGAATCGACTAGGCCGTGTCCGATCATCACGTGAGACGGACTAGTCATCATCGGTGAACATCTCCATGTTGATCGTATCTACTATACGACTCATGTTCGACCTTCCGGTCTCTTGTGTCCCGAGGCCATGTCTGTACATGCTAGGCTCGTCAAGTCAACCTAAGTGTTTTGCTTGTGTTCCGAGGCCATGTCTGTACATGCTAGGCTCGTCAACACCCGTTGTATGCGAACGTTAGAATCTATCACACCCGATCATCACGTGGTGCTTCGAAACAACGAACCTTCGCAACGGTGCATAGTTAGGGGGAACACATCTCTTGAAATTTTAGTGAGGGATCATCTTATTTATGCTACCGTCGTTCTGAGCAAATAAGATGTAAACATGACAAACATCACATGCAAATCATAAAGTGACATGATATGGCCAATATCATCTTGCGCCTTTGATCTCCATCTTCGAGGCACGGCATGATCACCTTCGTCACCGGCATGACACCATGATCTCCTTCATCATGATCTCCATCATCGTGTCTTCATGAAGTTGTCTCGCCAACTATTACTTGTACTACTATGGCTAACGGTTAGCAATAAAGTAAAGTAATTACATGGCGTTTTCATTGACACGCAGGTCATACAATAAATTAAGACAACTCCTATGGCTCCTGCCGGTTGTCATACTCATCGACATGCAAGTCGTGATTCCTATTACAAGAACATGATCAATCTCATACATCACATATATAATTCATCACATCCTTTTGGCCATATCACATCACATAGCATACCCTGCAAAAACAAGTTAGACGTCTTCTAATTGTTGTTGCATGTTTTACGTGGCTGCTATGGGTTTCTAGCAAGAACGTTTCTTACCTACGCAAAAGCCACAACGGTGATATGCCAATTGCTATTTACCCTTCATAAGGACCCTTTTCATCGAATCTGATCCAACTAAAGTGGGAGAGACAAACACCCGCTAGCCACCTTATGCATCAAGTGCATGTCAGTCGATGGAACCTGTCTCACGTAAGAGTACGTGTAAGGTCGGTCCGGGCCGCTTCATCCCACAATGTCGCCGAATCAAGATAAGACTAGTAACGGCAAGCAAATTGAACAAATCATCGCCCACAACTACTTTGTGTTCTACTCGTGCATAGAATCTACGCATAGACCTGGCTCATGATGCCACTGTTGGGGAACGTAGCAGAAATTCAAAATTTTCCTACGTGTCACCAAGTTCAATCTAGGAGATGCTAGCAACGAGAGGGGAGGAGTGCATCTACATACCCTTGTAGATCGCGAGCGGAAGCGTTCAAGAGAACGGGGTTGATGGAGTCGTACTCGTCGTGATCCAAATCACCGATGATCCTAGCGTCGAACGGACGGCACCTCCGCGTTCAACACACGTACGGAGCGGGGACGTCTCCTCCTTCTTGATCCAGCAAGGGGGGAGGAGAAGTTGATGGAGATCCAGCAGCACGACGGCGTGGTGGTGGAAGTAGCGGGATCCCGGCAGGGCTTCGCCAAGCGCAAGCGGGGAGGAAGAGGTGTCACGGGAGGGAGGGAGGCGCCAGGGCTTGGGGTGCTGCTCCCATGCGCCTCCCCACTATATATAGGGGTGGAGGGGGCTGGTTTCTTGCCCTCCAAGTCCATTGGGGCGTTGGCAAAGGTGGGGGAAAGAAATCCCATCATTTCCCCTCCCCACCGATTGTTATCCCCCCTTTTTTAGGGATCTTGATCTTATCCCTTCGGGATATGATCTTATTCCTTCTAAGGTGGGATCTTGGTGCGCCTTGACCAGGGGTGTGGGGCCTTGCCCCCACTACCCACGTTCATGTGGGTCCCCCCATGCAGGTGGACCCCACTTCGGAACCTTCTAGAACCTTCCCGGTACAATACCGAAAAATCCCGAACATTTTCCGGTGGCCAAAATAGGACTTCCCATATATAAATCTTTACCTCCGGACCATTCCGAAACACCTCGTGATGTCCGGGATCTCATCCGGGACTCTGAACAACTTTCGGATTTCCGCATACTAATATCTCTACAACCCTAGCGTCACCGAACCTTAAGTGTGTAGACCCTACGGGTTCGGGAGACATGTAGACATGATCGAGACGACTCTCCGGTCAATAACCAACAGCGGGATCTGGATACCCATGTTGGCTCCCACATGTTCCACAATGATCTCATCGGATGAACCACGATGTCGAGGATTCAATCAATCCCGTATACAATTCCCTTTGTCAATCGGTACGTTACTTGCCCGAGATTCGATCGTCGGTATCCCAATACCTTGTTCAATCTCATTACCGGGAAGTCACTTTACTCGTACCGTAATGCATGATCCCGTGACCAAACACTTGGTCACATTGAGCTCATTATGATGATGCATTACCGAGTGGGCCCAGAGATACCTCTCCGTCATACGGAGTGACAAATCCCAGTCTCAATTCGTGCCAACCCAACAGACACTTTCGGAGATACCTGTAGTGCACCTTTATAGCCACCCAGTTACGTTGTGACGTTTGGTACACCCAAAGCATTCCTACGGTATCCGGGAGTTGCACAATCTCATGGTCTAAGGAAATGATACTTGACATTAGAAAAGCTCTAGCAAACGAACTACACGATCTTGTGCTATGCTTAGGATTGGGTCTTGTCCATCACATCATTCTCCTAATGATGTGATCCCGTTATCAATGACATCCAATGTCCATGGTCAGGAAACCATAACCATCTATTGATCAACGAGCTAGTCAACTAGAGGCTTACTAGGGACATGTTGTGGTCTATGTATTCACACATGTATTACGGTTTCCAGTTAATACAATTATAGCATGAACAACAGACAATTATCATGAACAAGGAACTACAATAATAACCATTTTATTATTGCCTCTAGGGCATCTTTCCAACAATGCTATGTGATGTGATATGGCCAAAAGGATGTGATGAATGATATATTTGATGTATGAGATTGATCATGTTCTTGTAATAGGAATCACGACTTGCATGTCGATGAGTATGACAACCGGCAGGAGCCATAGGAGTTGTCTTAATTTATTGTATGACCTGCGTGTCAATGAAAACGCCATGTAATTACTTTACTTTATTGCTAACCGTTAGCCACAGTAGTAGAAGTAATAGTTGGCGAGAGAACTTCATGAAGACACGATGATGGAGATCATGATGATGGAGATCATGGTGTCATGCCGGTGACGAAGGTGATCATGCCGCGCCTCGAAGATGGAGATCAAAAGGTGCAAGATGATATTGGCCATATCATGTCACTTTATGATTTGCATGTGATGTTTGTCATGTTTACATCTTATTTGCTTAGAACGACGGTAGCATAAATAAGATGATCCCTCACTAAAATTTCAAGAGATGTGTTCCCCCTAACTGTGCACCGTTGCGAAGGTTCGTTGTTTCGAAGCACCACGTGATGATCGGGTGTGATAGATTCTAACATTCGCATACAACGGGTGTTGACGAGCCTAGCATGTACAGACATGGCCTCGGAACACAAGCAAAACACTTAGGTTGACTTGACGAGCCTAGCATGTACAGACATGGCCTCGGAACACAAGAGACCGAAAGGTCGAACATGAGTCGTATAGTAGATACGATCAACATGGAGATGTTCACCGATGATGACTAGTCCGTCTCACGTGATGATTGGACACGGCCTAGTCGATTCGGATCATGTATCACTTAGATGACTAGAGGGATGTCTATCTAAGTGGGAGTTCATTAAATAATCAGATGAACTTAATTATCATGAACATAGTCAAAAGGTCTTTGCAAATAATGTCATAGCTTACGCTTTAGTTCTACTAAGATATGTTCCTAGAGAAAATTTAGTTGAAAGTTGATAGTAGCAATTATGCGGACTGGGTCCGTAAACTGAGGATTGTCCTCATTGCTGCACAGAAGGCGTATGTCCTTAATGCACCGCTCGGTGTGCTGAACCTCGAGCGTCGTCTGTAGATGTTACGAAACATCTGACATACACGTTTTGATGACTACGTGATAGTTCAGTGTGTGATGCTAACGGTTTAAAATTGTGGCACCAAAGACGGTTTTGAAACGTCGCAGGACATATGAGATGTTCCAAAGACTGAAATTGGGATTTCAGACTAATGCCCACGTCAAGAGGTATGAGACCTCTGACAAGTTTCTTAAGCCTACAAACTAAGGGAGAAAAGCTCAATCGTTGAGCATGTGCTCAGATTGTCTGAGTACTACAATCACTTGAATCGAGTGGGAGTTAATCTTCCAGATGAGATAGTGATGGTTCTCGATAGTCACTGCCACCAAGCTATTAGAGCTTCGTGATGAACTATAACATATCAGGGATAGACATGATGATCCTTGAGCAACTCGCGATGTTTGACACCGCGAAAGTAGAAATCAAGAAGGAGCATCAATTGTTGATGGTTTGCAAAACCACTAGTTTCTAGAAGGGCAAGGGCAAGAAGGGATACTTCATGAAACGGCAAATCAGTTGCTGCTCTAGTGAAGAAACCCAAGGTTGAACCCAAACCCGAGACTAAGTGCTTCTGAAATGAGGGGAACGGTCACTGAAGCAGAATTACCCTAGATACTTCGTAGATGAGAAGGCTGGCAAGGTTGACAGAAGTATATTGGATATACATTATATTAATGTGTACTTTACTAGTACTCCTAGTAGCACCAGGGTATTAGATACCGGTTCGGTTGCTAAGTGTTAGTAACTCGAAATAAAAGCTGCGGAATAAACGGAGACTAGGTAAAGGTGAGATGACGATATGTGTTGGAAGTGTTTCCAAGGTTGATGTGATCAAGCATCGCATGCTCCCTCTACCATCGAGATTGGGGTTAAACCTGAATAATTATTATTTGGTGTTTGCGTTGAGCATAGACATGATTGGATTATGTTTATCGCAATACGGTTATTCATTAAAGGAGAATAATGGTTACTCTGTCTATTTGAATAATACCTTCAATGATCTTGCACCTAAAATGAATGGTTTATTGAACCTCGATCGTAGTGATACACATGTTCATGCCAAAATATATAAGATAGTAATGATAGTACCACATACTTGTGGCACTGCCACTTGAGTCATATTGGTATAAAACGCATGAAGAAGATCCATGTTGATGGATCTTTGGACTCACTCGTTTTTGAAAAGATTGAGACATGCGAACCATGTCTATTAGTATATATGCATGAAGAAAGTCCATACAGATGGATCATTTGCACTCACTTGATTTTGAATCACTTGAGACATGCAAATCATACCACATGGGCAAGATGACTGAAAGGCCTCGTTTTCAGTAAGATGGAACAAGAGCGCAACTTGTTGGAAGTAATACATTTGATGTGTGCAGTCCAATGAGTGCTGACGCACGCAGTGGATATCGTTATGTTCTTACTTCACAGATGATTTGAGTAGATGCTGAGAATATTTACTTGATGAAACACAAGTCTGAATTATTGAAAGGTTCAAGTAATTTCAGAGTGAAGTTGAAGATCGTCGTGACAAGAGGATAAAATGTCTGTGATATGATCATAGAGATGAATATCTGAGTTACGAGTTTGGCACACAATTAAGAAATTGTGGAAATTGTTTCAAGACTAATACCGCCTGGAACACCATATTGTGATGGTGTGTCCGAACATCATAACTGCACCCTATTGGATATGGTGCATACCATGATGTCTCTTATCGAATTACAACTATCATTTATGGGTTAGGCATTAGAGACAACCGCATTCACTTTAAATAGGGCACCACGCAATTCCGTTGAGACGACACCGTATGAACTATGGTTTAGAGAAACCTAAGCTGTCGTTTCTTAAAAGTTTGGGGCTGCGACGCTTATGTGAAAAAGTTTCAGGCTGATAAGCTCGAACCCAAAGCGGATAAATGCATCTTCATAGAATACCCAAAACAGTTGGGTATACCTCCTATTTCAGATCTGGAAGCAAAAGTGATTGTTTCTAGAAACGGGTCCTTTCTCGAGGAAAAGTTTCTCTCGAAAGAATTGAGTTGGAGGATGGTGGAGACTTGATGAGGTCATTGAACCGTCACTTCAACTAGTGTGTAGCAGGGCACAGGAAGTTGTTCCTGTGGCACCTACACCAATTGAAGTGGAAGCTTATGATAGTGATCATGAAACTTCAGATCAAGTCACTACCAAACCTCATAGGACGACAAGGATGCGTACTACTTCAGAGTGGTACATAATCCTGTCTTGGAAGTCATGTTGCTAGACAACAATGAACCTACGAGCTATGGAGAAGCGATGGTGGGCCCGGATTCCGACGAATGTCTCGAGGCCATAAAATCCGAGAGGATCCATGTATGAAAACAAAGTATATACTTTGAAAGAACTACTTGATGGTCGTAAGGCTGTTGGGTACAGATGGATTTTAAAGGGAAGACAGACAATGATGGTAAGTGTCACCATTAAGAAAGCTCGACTTGTCGTTAAGATGTTTTCGGGCAAGTTCAAGGAGTTGACTGCGATGAGACTTTCTCACTCGTAGCGATGCTAAGAGTCTGTTAGAATTATATTAGCAGTTACTGCATTATTTATGAAATCTTGCAGATAGGATGTCAAAACATTGTTTCCTCCACGATTTTCTTGAGGAAAGGTTGTATGTGATACAACCAGAAGGTTTTGTCAATCCTGAAAGATGCTAACAAGTATGCAAAGCTCCAGCAATCCTTCTAAGGATTGGAGTAAGCATCTCGGAGTTGGTATGAACGCTTTGATGAGATGATCAAAGATTTTGGGTTTATACAAAGTTCATGAGAAACTTGTATTTCCAAAGAAGTGAGTGGGAGCACTATAGAATTTTTTATGAGTATATGTTGTTAACATATTGTTGATCAGAAATGATGTAGAATTTCTGGAAAGCTTCCAGGGTTATCTGAAAAGTGTTTTTAATGGAAAACCTGGATTAAGCTACTTGAACATTGAGCATCAAGATCTATAAGGATAGATCAAATACGCTTAATAGTACTTTCAAATGAATACATACCATGACAAGATTTGAAGGAGTTAAAAATAGATCAGCAAAGAAGGAGTTCTTGGTTGTGTTACAAGGTGTGAGTATTGAGTAAGACTCAAGACCTGACCACGGTAGAAGAAAGAGAAAGGACGAAGGTCGTCCCCTATGCTTTAGACGTAGGCTCTACAATATGCTATGCTGTGTACCGTACCTGAAGTGTGCCTTGCCATGAGTTAGTCAAGGGGTACAATAGTGATCCAGGAAGGGATCACATGACAGCGGTCGAACTTATCCTTAGTATCTAGTGGACTAAGTAATTTTCTCGATTATGGAGGTGGAAAGGGGGTTCGTCGTAAAGGGTTACGTCGATGCAAACTTTGACACTAATCCGGATGACTCTGAGTAGTGAACCGGATTCGTATAGTAGAGCAGTTATTTGGAATAGCTCCAAGTAGCGCGTGGTAGCTGCATCTACAAGATGACATAGAGATTTGTAAAGCACACACGGATCTGAATGTTGCAGACCCGTTGACTAAAACCTCTCTCGTAAGCATAACATGATCAAACCCTAGAACTCATTGAGTGTTAATCACATGGTGATGTGAACTAGATTATTGACTCTACTAAACTCTTGGGTATTAGTTACATGGCGATGTGAACTTTGAGTGTTAATCACATGGTGATGTGAACTAGATTATTGACTCTAGTGCAAGTGGGAGACTGTTGGAAATATGCCCTAGAGGCAGTAATAAAATGGTTATTATTGTATTTCCTTGTTCATGATAATTGTCTGTTGTTCATGCTATAATTGTATTAACTGGAAACCGTAATACATGTGTGAATACATAGACCACAACATGTCCCTAGTAAGCCTCTAGTTGACTAGCTCGTTGATCAATAGATGGTTATGGTTTCCTGACCATGGACATTGGATGTCATTGATAACGGGATCACATCATTAGGAGAATGATGTGATGGACAAGACCCAATCCTAAGCATAGCACAAGATCGTGTAGTTCGTTTGCTAGAGCTTTTCTAATGTCAAGTATCGTTTCCTTAGACCATGAGATTGTGCAACTCCCGGATACCGTAGGAATGCTTTGGGTGTACCAAACGTCACAACGTAACTGGGTGGCTATAAAGGTGCACTACAGGTATCTCCGAAAGTGTCTGTTGGGTTGGCACGAATCGAGACTGGGATTTGTCACTCCGTATGATGGAGAGGTATCTCTGGGCCCACTCGATAATGTATCATCATAATGAGCTCAATGTGTATAAGGAGTTAGCCACGGGATCATGCGTTACGGTACGAGTAAAGTGACTTGCCGGTAACGAGATTGAACAAGGTATTGGGATATCGACGATCGAATCTCGGGCAAGTAACGTACCGATTGACAAAGGGAATTGTATACGGGATTGATTGAATCCTCGACATCGTGGTTCATCCGATGAGATCATTGTGGAACATGTGGGAGCCATCATGGGTATCCAGATCCCGCTATTGGTTATTGACCGGAGAGTCGTCTCGGTCATGTCTGCATGCCTCCCGAACCCGTAGGGTCTACACACTTAAGGTTCGGTGATGCTAGGGTTGTAGAGATATTAGTATGCGGTTAACCGAAAGTTGTTCGGAGTCCCGGATGAGATCCCGGACGTCACGAGGAGTTCTGGAATGGTCCGGAGGTAAAGATTTATATACGGGAAGTCCTATTTTGGCCACCGGAAAATGTTCGGGATTTTTCGGTATTGTACCGGGAAGGTTCTAGAAGGTTCCGAAGTGGGGCCCACCTGCATGGGGGGACCCACATGAACGTGGGTAGTGGGGGCAAGGCCCCACACCCCTGGTCAAGGCGCACCAAGATCCCACCTTAGAAGGAATAAGATCATATCCCGAAGGGATAAGATCAAGATCCCTAAAAAGGGGGGATAACAATCGGTGGGGAAGGGAAATGATGGGATTTCTTTTCCCCACCTTTGCCAACGCCCCAATGGACTTGGAGGGCAAGAAACCAGCCCCGTCCACCCCCATATATAGTGGGGAGGCGCATGGGAGCAGCACCCCGAGCCCTGGCGCCTCCCTCCCTCCCGTGACACCTCTTCCTCCCCGCTTGCGCTTGGCGAAGCCCTGCCGGGATCCCGCTACTTCCACCACCACGCCGTCGTGCTGCTGGATCTCCATCAACCTCTCCTCCCCTCATGCTGGATCAATAAGGAGGAGACGTCGCTGCTCCGTACGTGTGTTGAACGCGGATGTGCCGTCCGTTCGGCGCTAGGATCATCGGTGATTTGGATCACGACGAGTACGACTCCATCAACCCCGTTCTCTTGAACGCTTCCGCTCGCGATCTACAAGGGTATGTAGATGCACTCCTCCCCTCTTGTTGCTAGCATCTCCTAGATTGATCTTGGTGACACATAGGAAAATTTTGAATTTCTGCTACGTTCCCCAACAGGTAGTACTGTTCTACTGCTAATCAGTACACGGCACTCGATCTGTCACCTAAACAACAATTGGCATAGTATCTTCTGGCGTTGATCTTCCGGATTTTGCTTGTTTAAACCCAGACAGGACACAGCAGCTTTCTCTCTTGACTGGTAACACATCCTAATCTTCTGATCTTCTGAAAGACTGAAACATACAAAGGGACTCGGAGTTAGATTAGTCTACCAGCAGATACAGTCATGCAGATTGGTAAGCTCCAATCGACCTGTGGACGTTTTTAGAAAGAGAGGGTTGCGCCCCTGTTCCATTTCACAGAAACGAAACAACAGAACCAAAGTATGTTACATCACGAGAGCTCACGACGGCCAGCAGGCACGCTGCCGCAGTAGAGCGTCACAATTATGGCAACGCAAAGCTTAGTAGCTAGACACTAACAGAAAGTAAGAGATTCAGTAGTGCTAGAGCACTATTACACATAGAGAAGCTACAAGCTCATAAGCCAAAAGGAACAGATCTAAAAGGAGTATCCCCGCCTCAACCAGGATCTGGCCATAGCAACAGAGGAGGGCTTCTCGCTTTCGTCTCCAACTTTTCCACAGCCCACTCCAGTTTGCCTCTAGCACCTCCTGAGGAGAGGCACCCCCATGTAGACAGATTTGATGCTGCTCTCCTCCAAATAGCCTGCAAACCAGGCCAACACACGTTATTGAAAACCATGTCGTTGCGAGTTTTCTAGATCGCCCACAGCCTAGCCGCGTGGACCGTGTTAATGGCAGCGAACTTATCTCCCCTGAGCCAGTACGAGGAGATAGACATCATATTTATGTCTTCACTCACTCCAGTAATGGCACATATGGCTTTCCAGAACTCAACAGCAACAACACAAGCGCTAAATAGATGAGAACAGGTTTCTTGCTCAGAGCAAAACACGCAAGTGAGATCACCCACCTCCTGTCTTTTGCTCAAATTATCTCTGGTTAGAAGTTCATTATTAACCAAAAGCCAGAGAAAAATTTGAATCCTGGGGGGAATTTTAAGTTTCCAAACAGCAGGAGAAGTAGTAGGCAAGACCCCTCTAAAATTAATAAACTTATAAAAGGATTTGACTGTATACTCCCCTTTAGAATTCAGATTCCAAACAGGGGAGTCCTCCGCATCTACTAACCTAATGGAACTAGCAATTTCCATAAGCTCATACCAAACAGCTATCTGCTCTTGAGTGAAGCATCTTCTAAAAGTAAGTTTCAGATTATGGCCATCCCAAATTTTATCAATGGTGGCATTATGTTCATTAGCTAAATTGTACAGATCCCAATATTGGGTAGCCAAAGTAGCATTTCCGAACCAGTGGTCCTCCCAGAACCGAGTTCTCTTGCCATTACCAACCTTCCAAGAGAAGCCCAGTTTGGCAGCTTGTGCTGCCCAGATCACCCCTTTCCAGAAAGGGGAGGCCCCAGCCGCAGAACAAGCAAAGATGTTACTGTTTTGAGGGTTATATTTGGAGTCAATGATATTCTTCCAAATTTTGCCCTCAGAGTTGTAGTATCTACTAATCCAAGAAGCTAGTAGGGCCAAATTCATATCTCCTATGTCAGTAATACCAAAACCACCAAACTCTTTTCTCATATTTATAGAGTTCCAGGCAGTTAAATGGTATTTGTGGTGACCTTCATAATCGTCCCAAAAGCAATGAGCTAATTGGGAGTTAATGAGTTTAATAGCCCATTTAGGAAATTTAATAAAGCCCATAAGATAAGTAGGGATACTGGCTAAGCAGGCTTGGACCAAGATAAGTCTCTTGCCAAAGGAGAGCAGTCTCCCCCTCCAGCCAGCAGCTTTCTTGATGATCTTATCAACAGTGGGTTGCAGATCCTCCTTCCTAATTTTGCTAAAATGGAGGGGGGCACGCAAGTACTTGATAGGAAAAGTACTAATTTTACAACCCAGGGTTTGAGCGAAAACTATGGCCTCCTCCCTATCTATATTAATAGGGACGAGGTCACATTTGTGAAAATTGATCCTCATACCAGAGACCTGCTCAAAGCAAGATAAAAGCCATTAAAGGTTTTTGGCATGCTCTAAATTCTTATCTAGGAAGAGCAGGGTGTCATCAGCATATTGCATGCTAATGACTCCAGCAGGGTTTGAGGGAGGGAATACACCAGCAATTACGTTTTCATTAGCAGCTTTAATCAAAATTCTAGTGAACACGTCAGCAACTAAATTAAACAACAGGGGGGAAATAGGGTCTCCTTGCCTTGCCCCCTTGCCAGCTATGAAATACTCACTGTTGGTGTCATTAATTCTGACACCAACAAACCCATTGCAGAGTAAGGATTCGATTTTATACATCCATATAGGGCCAAATCCTCTTTTCCTAAGCATTTTCAGGAGGAATTCTCTACTGATCATGTCATAGGCTTTTTCATAGTCAAGTTTAAAACAGAAACCAGACATTTTGTTAGTGGCAACTACATGGACTACTTCATGAGCAACCATTATGCTTTCAAGGATAAATCTTCCTTTTAGGAAAGCAGTCTGGTTGGGAGAAATTAGAAAATTACAAACAGGGCCAAACCTATTGGTGGCACATTTGGCAAAAAATTTAAAACTGCAATTAATCATAGCTAAAGGCCTGAACCTATCCAGCTTAACAGCATTAGGTTCTTTAGGCACTAAAGTAAGGAGGGAGAAATTGAGCCTGTATAAATCAAGATCTCCGGCCTCCCAATCTCTAAACAGAACAAACAGATCTTTTTTAATTAGATCCCAGTACTTTTGATAAAACAGGAAAGGGAAACCATCCGGCCCAGGTGCTCCTTCAGCATAAGAGCCAAATACAGCAGCGTTAATCTCCTCCTCAGAGAAAGGTTTTTCAAGCAAATTAAAGTGCTCCGTAGAGAGCATACTATCATGATCCCAGAATTCATCCATGAGATCAATGTCAATGGTAGGAACATAACCAAATAGATTTTTATAATAATCTACAGCTATTTGAAGAATACCTTGGGTGTCCTCCACAGGACCTGAAGGGGTTTCCATCATAGCAATTTGCTTCTTCCTCCTCTTCTGATTCGCCACTGCTTTGAAATAACCAGTGTTATATTCACCCTCTAAAATCTCTTTCTCTCTGGACCTGTGTCTGGCCTTGATCTCTTCCCTTCTCCAAATTTCATTCAGCTCACCTGCAATATTTTTATATTATTCTTAGAGTTAGGAGATAAAGGTTGAGATTCAGCCAGGATATCTAAACAATTATATTCAGCAACTAGTGCCTGCTTATGTCTGTTCTGGTCTGCTTCATAATTAGCACACCAACCCTTAGCAGCTTTCCTAGTTGTCCTAATTTTAAATTGCCAAATGTCAATAGCCTTGGTGGCTTTGCACTCAGTGTTCCAAGCTTTGTGAATAACATCATCAAAACCAGGAATATTAAGCCACCATTTATCAAATCTAAAGAATTTAGAAGTAGGGTTTGGGAGCCCAGATGTAGTATTTAACACCAGAGGAGTGTGGTCACTCCCTACTCTGGGTAGGGCTTTGATAGAATCCCCAGGGAAAATCCGATCCCAATCCACAGTAACAAAAACTCTATCTAGAGTGGCCATAATCAAGTTATCTTGATTATTAGCCCAAGTATATCTTCTACCAACATTTTTAATCTCAATGAGACCAAACTTGTTGATCCAATCATTAAACAGGTCAGCCCAATGCTGATTAATATTACCAGTATTTTTTTCACTAGTGTCCCTAACCAGATTGAAGTCACCCCCACAAGAGTAGGGCCTGACCAACTAGCAAGAACACTATTGAGTTCATTAAGAAAGTCTAGCTTGAACTCATCATATACAGAACCATAAACAGAGATCAATCTCCATCTGGTATTATTATGTTTAAACTTTAAAATACAAGAAATGCAAAAGGTGCCTATATCACACTGTAAAATGTCAAAGCAATCCTCTTTAACACCTACTAGGACACCACCTGCAGTGCCAACAGCAATCAGCCAGTTCCACACAAAACCACTTCTAGAATCTAGGGCATCTAGCTGTGGGATGGTGAAGCTGGCTTTTTTTAGTCTCTGATAAACAAATAAAATCAGGGCTACATGCTTTTATGATCTCTTGCACTCTAGAATTCTTAGCAGGGCCATTAAGGCCTCTAATATTCCAGAAGGCGCCAATCATAGAGATTTATTAAAAAAATCCTACTCCTAGATGACACTTTTTTGTTCCTTTGGTGGGATACCTCCAACCAGGGAAGCTCTCCTTCCTCCTTATTTGAAATATCTTCAGTGTTGGGAGTAGGGTGTTTTCCAGTGTCATTATTGTTACTAAAAGAAACCTCTCCATCAGCATCAGTGCTAG
The DNA here is from genome assembly GCF_002575655.3 of Aegilops tauschii subsp. strangulata. Lineage (NCBI taxonomy): Eukaryota > Viridiplantae > Streptophyta > Magnoliopsida > Poales > Poaceae > Aegilops > Aegilops tauschii. The sequence goes on along the minus strand of NC_053037.3, from coordinate 470,713,848 downwards.
GAGGGGGGAACATTTCAGGGTTGTCTTTATGGAATTTCGACAACCTCTCAAGTTCTTTTTGTTTAATAATATTAATATTATTATTACAACTGCTAGGATCATTCCCAAGACTCAATCTAGAGAAAGTAGCATTATGTAAAAGCAGATCATTATCCAAGCAAGCAAAGGAATTAAGAGAAATAGTTGCAGTGCTACCTTTGGATACTTCCAGGTTTTGCACTTTTTTAATCTCTTGGGCCTTAGCTATAGAATTTTTTCCATCTCTCTTAATCCTGTTGCTCATCCTAGTGGCAACAACAGGGCCCCACTTACCTCTGTCGGGCCTATGGGCCTGAGGCTTGGGAGCTGGGCACAAAAGAGTGGAAGTAGAGGGAGCCAGGGGATTGAAACCAATGCTAACTGTGCCATTCACAACAGATTCAAACTGCCCCAGCAGACTGTTACCACAGCCCACATAGCTGGGTTTTTTGGCAGCATCTAAGTAGCTTTTGGTAACAGGGGCCACCTGGTAGTTAGATAGAGCAGCATAGCCCAGGGGAGATCTCACAACAGGAGTATGAGGATGGAGACAACCAACTCTGGTCTTAGATCCATTGAAGGTAGGGGTAGGTTTCCTGGCAAGCTGGTTACTATTGTCCTGCTCCATTTCTTCCCCAAGAAGATCATCATCACTATCCTTGTCCACCTCACTGTTCCTGTCAGCATTTTTATCCCCACTGTTCCCACTAGGAGGACCAGGGGGGCCCCTAGGGTGATTGTGAGAGGGAGAATCAGTGGCTACATCATCATCAACCTCAAAGTTGAGTAGATACAACTCTTGTTGGATTTCAACCAATCTGTCTCTAGGAATCAGCTCAGGATCTCTAACTGCAACCTGAATTCTAACAATCTCATAAAAACTCCCGAAGATTTCATGCCAATCAACATTGACAATGACACCTAGAGAAGAAGCAATTTGAGCAATAACTGGCCAAGAGCACCAGACAGGAGGAATACCAATGACATTAATCCAGACTTCTTTAAGAGAGTCATAGGGAGGTAGTTCACCATGCCAGTCTTTGAAGGAAATAGTAACACCAGATTTCTTCAGATTGATGGATTTAAAAGCAACTAAGTCAGCAATCTTTTTATTGGGAGGAAATCTGACCAGGAACTGAGTATCATCATAAGCTCTGATCTGCCATGGCCAGTTGGTTTTCCACATGCTAGTAAAACATCTTTCTAATTCATCAGCAGTTATGTTCCCATCTTCCACAACAACTAGACCAACATTACCAAAATTAAGCCAGTCACTCTTGTCTCTAGTTTCAATGTGAAAGAATCCCAGACCATTGTTGGCACTCCCCCAGAATTGAGCAGCTGGGTATGGTTCATACCACTTGGGGCAAGCATCCATGTGATGTCCTGGGGTTTTGCAGATAAAACACACCTTGGGGATAGAGCACATTCCTATAAAGTGGCCAGGGAGGCCACAGCTGTAGCAAGTGGTGCCAATGTACTTAGGATCTACCATGAACTCCTCAGAATCAGTAGCACCCTGTCCAACAGCACTATCCATGGACCCAGCAGCAGCAGAACCAGTTTGCTTTTTGGCCCCTGCTCTGTTCTTCTTCTTGTTTTTTCCAGTTCCAACCTGGCCACTCCCTCCAGAAGCACTCCCAGCACTAACTGGTTGTTGAGGTTGTTGAAACTGAACAGGAAGATTTTGCTGCATATATGGGAAATGGAATTGTGGTTGCTGCATCCAGGGGGTCATTTGAGGGTATTGGAAGTTGGGCGCAGAGAAACCAGGGTACATCTGGTTCATAGCTGGATGGATCATATTAGCAGAGCTGGACCCGATGGGGATGATAGGGGGTTTAGCGAAGATCGACAAAGGGGGCCCTTGCTGGGTGGCTGTAGGGGGAGGGTTGGGCGCAGGGGCACGAAGCGGAGGCGCAGCCACTGGCGGAGGGGCAGGTGGAGGGATATGAGGCCGAACAGCATCATTGCGACCACAGCCTCCTCCACTCCTACCTCCTCTGGGCCTGGTTTGTCCAGCTCCAGCCATCTTCCTAGCTACAGCAGCAAAGGGGCCTTTGCCTGTCTTCTCGACCAGAAATCTCGAGAGAAGCTAAATTGCTTAGCCTCGAAGAGGTGATCAGAGGGACCAGCAGGAAAACAATCGACAGCCGAGAAATTTCCAGAGATGAATAAATCGCGACGGATCCAAACTAAGTTTTGGTTTCCATGGCGGCGGAGGGGGCGGCGACGAACCCTAGAAGTATGGGGATCGGGTCTGCCGTCGAGAGGGGAAATATAGGTCACTTGGCTGCTTGGAGCCCGCATTTCAGTGGTCAGGATCAAATTAGGTTGCATCGGACGGCTCTCAGGACTAGTGAGGCTGACACCGGGGCCCCGCCCCAAAATCCCCTTTCTCTGACCCCCAATCCTCACCGGAGAAGATACCACAAACGGCGGCGGCGACGTAGCACGCCGTCGACTAGGAACCCGCCTAGCACCACAATAGCAATGAGTAAAATCAGAGGCTCGAAGATTACCAGAATTCGCAGTCATTGTTGGCTTTGTTCTCCTCAAATCTCGCCTCCGAACAGATTCGATCTCCTCCTCTGCGCTCTGAAGGTGAACCTCGCAACCTCCGCCTTCCAATTCAGGATGAGCACGAATCGAGCTCAATCCCGAATCGACGCCGGCGGCCAGGTCGAGATGTCTTGCAGCGGTGCGCCGGATGGCACCACCCCCAGCAGGCCATCCCATCTCATCGATCTGCGGGGATCTTCTGATTTTGCCTCCGCCCTCGCCCAATGCACGTACACCGTCGACGTGGAGTGCGCGAAGGGACGCATCCTCATCCTCTCCGCCGCCGTCGCCTCGTCGTAGATTCGCCTCGCTAGGTTTCTCTGTTCCCCTTCTGCTCTCAAACGACAAGCATATGCATACCTTGTTGCCGCTGCTCTCGTATCTGGATCTCTCGCTGCCACCACCGCCTGATCCGCTGCTTTCAACTCCTGGATCCGGCAAATCCACGCCGCCGTGGCGGCGCGAATCCTTGAAGCCCGTTCCACTCACCCCGGATCCCCCGTCGCCATGAGTATCGCCCGCGGGAGTGGTGAAATCAGTCTCACCAACTCTGCGCAGGCCTCCTGGGCTCGGGCGGGGGAAGGGGGAGGGGAAGGTGGAGTGGCCGCAGTCGCCGCATCCAGTCTCCGCCGCCGTGGAGGCATCCCGCGGGGTCGGCGCAGCTAGATCTGTGGTGGGGGCAATGGCGAGCGGGAGGTGTGGAGTCGCCGTGGTTGCAGATTTTATTGACAGTACATGGTCCATTGCTATTGATAGGTGCCTTCCTCCACTCTTTCGTAGTTTATTATCCTTTCTAACATCGACCTGTGGACGTCTCAGTCGGAGATCTATATATGTCCATACGTTACATGCTATTCCAGGTAGTTTGTGCGTGCAGCCAAAGTTAGACGAGAAATGTATACCTGTTTCCTATTTGTCCTATTTTCTACGGCGAAAAAAGGTGCCACTATTCTACCACTTGAGCTGTCAAGTACAGACTCAAAGGTTCCAGCAATTTGATTAATCGCGTTAGATTATTTCCTTGAAATAAGATGCCAGGAGGAAATTAATCGCAGCCACAGATCGAAAATAGGTTCAGAGCAGTATCGTTCGCTTGCTTCAGCATAACTGGAGGTGCTTCCGCAGCTAACGACAACGGGTTTCATCGGGTATCATCAGGCGTGGTATCATTTTGGCGCAGATTAATTACTCTGCTGCATCATTTGCTGCCATTAACTAAGCTGTGACGTGAGATTACGATGCAACACGTACGTACGTCTGATGTAATTCCCAGTACATAGACCGTCATTTCATAGCCGATTGCAGCGACCTGCCGTGTGGCAGGCAGAGACACATTCCCTCATTTGATTTGACTCGGTAATAAGCAGTCACTAGCAGCTTAGCTTAGCAAAACCGGCACATGCATACGTATGCGTGACCAATCTCCACCTCACCACTAGCTAGGGCGCGTAGTCACATCTCACACTCACACACGCCCATGCACACGTGCCATGCTAACTTAACACTCCATTTGTGTCCATGTTTCCTCTTGACTTGGCTAGCTAGTACGTGCGAATTAAGATGGTGTTGTAGTGGATCATTATGCGCGCGGGAGCAAAGAAGAAGGTGGGAGAAAAGGACGGGAATTAGGGGCGTGTTTGGTTGTCGTTTGCTACAGGGCCTGCATCGCATACACTTCCCAACCCAGTCTAGTTGAGCAAAAACAGGCCCTAATACGCCATCTGCCAGTTGTTTTGTTGCCTGCATCTAGTGTCCCTGCATTAGGTAATACGCAAGTGCATTTTGTTTGGTTCCCTGCATTGGCCCGAGCGGCACATGAACACGGCGTTTGGTTGCATACGGCGTACATGTTGTGCTTACCTTGTACCCTAGTTGGTGAGCTTACCCATACCTAGCACACCAACGCCACAGCACAGCAATGGCGATGAACTGGGCAAAGATGATGAAGTTCTTTAGCATCAGCCCAAACTGACGATCCACCTTGACACCTCCAACCTCGCGACTGTCAACACTGCTGTCGTGCTTTTGCATCCACTCGGAGTAAGCTTGTTCTGTTGTCTGCCTAGTCTTGAACCCTCTATGAATGTTGTTGCTATATGATGCCACTTGTGCACTGGCTTCTTCCCATGAACTATAAACCCCTGGGACCTTACCGATGAACACGGCATACCACTTGCCCTAGTAATGCACAAGAGCAAGAGTTGAAGCAGCAAACCAATGGAGCACACAAGTAGCAAGCAAAGTAGCACACAACCAACAATGGAGCAGAAGAGAAGTAAAGCATGCATGATCATACGGCATAGCATGTTCTTCCTAGCACTACCTTGGTGTTAACCTACCACCACATCCAAAAGAGGGTGTCGTCCTACCACCGCAAGTTCACCATCAGCGTGAGGGGTTAGTATATACCACCTCACCAAAATATACAGACCATCAAATAGTTTTTGAGCCCTAGCTACACAAAATGTACGTTGTCATCGTCATCGTCGTCGTCGTCGCCACCGCCATCGTCGTCGGGGATCATGCACGCTCACAGGCAGCACTACTCTAGTAGTAGTGCTTGCCCAGCCAGCTCCTGAGCCACAGCACCCTATGAGCGTCGGCCATGGCAACGAACCCAACACCCTAGGCCTTGTTGTCAAGCAGGTGGCTGAGAGCTGCCATGAGAGCCTTGTCGTTGAAGCCACCTTGGGTCATGACAGCGCCATAGAGGTCAGGGTGGACGTCGAGGGGCTTGCACTCCCTGATGGCTATTGCCACCTCCTTCACTGCCTCAGTCATGCTGCAAAAGACATTGATCTCCTCCTCCATCAGGCCTCCTCTCTTCCTCTTCCTATCATGGACGGGGTCAAATGGCTTGTCGAAGGGCTTCGCAGCGGGCTTGTCAGGGCCATCAAGGACCTCGACGTCCGGGGTCCCAGGGAAGTCCGGCATGGGAGAACCAAGAGGCTCCCCCGAGCCCATGGCATGCTTCCCAGTTGCCAGCCCGAAGGAGAAGATGTGCTGCATCTAGCTGTAGTTCTGAATGGGTGTGTTGAGGAACTCAGCGTCCCTTGGGTGGTCCTAAGAATGAAACACAAGTGTTGTTAGTTGCGATTAGGAGTAGGCAATGGTGGACAGTATGAAAAGGAAGAGGGTTGTGAGCTAACTGCGACATGGACGGCGTAGTGCTCTGCCTCCAGAACTATGGAGCAAGTGTTCTCATCCCATGAGGCGCCGCTAAGGTCTCTCAGCTTGGACACTTGGATCCATCGACTTCACCACTTCCTCAGGTGGTTGTACACCTGGGTGGCAGACACCTCTTGCCCACAGAACTCGAACACCTGCTTCGCAACGGTGTTCAAGTGCACCTCCTTGAAGCCCTTGTCGGTCCTAACTCCACTAGAGATGAGCTCACACATCTTGTTCAGCACGAATGTGGACATGAACGGCTGCCACTTCATGTTGTTCGACCTACCATCCTTCTTTGCCTTTGCTGCTGCTAGCTTGAGTGCAGCAGCAGCAGCAGTAGTTGGCTCAACGAGCACTACTGGCACATAGAAAGAATCAGACGCGAACACCTCTGAATCAGGTGCCATCTCGGACATAGGCTGCGAGTCCTCGACAAACGGTGGAGCAAACTGGCTATCGGACACGACAAGGGCGTGACTAAGATCTTGCGTCTGCGTGGTCATGTCCTAAAATCGTAGCACGCATTGACAGTAAGCATAGCACACAACATACCGGACAATCCATGAAAGCAGAAGCATACATGTACATGGTTCATCAGTATCATAGTAAGCACATGATTCATCGCTATCATACCAAGCATACCGGACAATCTATGAGCAGGAACATACATCTACAACAAACAACATGCTACAAATGGACCACCAATAGCTACAAATCACAGATCTAAGCACGAATTCAACAAGCACAAGGTTCAACTTCAAACTCTACTACTAATCTAGCCTACCACATGCTTGAACATCTAGCCCTACCACAAATTGCAACCACACCATAGCAATCAACCATATCAGCTCACAGATCAGACCACTAACCAACCATGCACCTAGATCAAACCCTAGCTGCAGCTCAGATCTAGCAAGAAGGAACAGAGAGAAAGGGGGATTGAACTCACAGAGGCCATGGCTACAGCTCGAGGACGATGGGGGACGGTCGTGGAAGATGAACGCCGGCCGGTGAAGTGCGCCGACGCCGTGGACCGCCGGCCGATGAAGATGCGTCGCTTACCTGCTCATCGGTGCCGATGCGCATCGGCGGGAAAGCTCGAACGGAGGGAGAATGGTGGCGGGAGTTGGGGCGGTGAGGGAGGGGCTAAATAGGGGTGGACTCGGCGGGAGGTGAGCCGAAATCCTCCCGCCGATTTTTCGGCGACGCAGGCGAGCTCTCGCCTTCTCCCCTGCTCGCACGAGGGGAGAAGCGCGTCGCCCTCCCCTGCCTCGCCCGAGCCAGACTCACGAGCTACTGCCGATTCGGGCGTTTCCCCGGGCCTGGCCTGGAGGTGCTTTAAGTTCCGTGCGATGCGGGCCGCATAGTGAACGCGGGCAACCAAACGGGCCACTTTCTTGCCGCGCGGGCCAGGCTTGGCCTAATGCGGGTAACCAAACACGCCCTAGGTGGTGAGCGGTGGGATGGAAGAAGAGAGTGGCGGATTGTGATGTGGAAACGGTGCGGGATGCTACAGCATGGGCTCCGCCTTCCTTTTAGGTGGGCCATGGGTGTAAGAGTTTGACGCGTCTCGTGTTCGGACTCCCGCAAAGCCCTCACGTTTGGTTTCGGTTTGCGGAAAAAACGCTCTCCGCACCTTAACCAATACAGACACGCATTGCATGACATTCAGAATCGGGGTCGCACGATCTGGAGTATGCGTGCGGTTTAGGATCGGAGTTGAAGATGCCCTTAACATGGTGTTCTAGTGGATCGGTATGCGCGGGCTCAGTCGCCATTAGCAACGTGTGTTCGTACGTACCTACCCCCTTTTCACCTTCTGCTTCCAAGGATTCGTTCGTACGTACGTACATGTTGAAAGGCAAATCAATACACATAAAAGGAAACCTGACTTGAACGCAGGGGTGTCGCAGAATTATTGCAACATCACATGGGCCTAGCTTTTTGTAGATGATGGAACTTGACTGCTCAAAACAATTGGGTAATTCAGCGCGTCCTGCTGAATTTGCTGATGATTTTGATGGTGGAGCTGATTTGACTTTGGACGGCCTGATTTTGATGGACAATTTTGAAGCTGCGAGACCACAAGATCTATCTACTTCACATGGCCTAGCTCTCGCAGTAAGTAAACTTGATAGGCGAAAATCATGAGATTTGGGATGTAGAGGTATCGGGGATTGCGGTTGTCGTGCGTTGGGACGGTTTGTATGGCCACGTGTGTGGATGTGGAGTTCATGCTTTAAGTGTGGTCAATTGTGTTGATCTTTGCCCAGTTTTCTGTAATTTATTATGCAGTTCTCTTCTACTTAATTAATCATTGAGACAACTCTTTCGCATTCGCAAGGGCACGTGGAGGTAACTTGACGTGGGCGGCCTAATTTTCACAGACTTTTTTAAGCAGCAAATCCAAGCAACCAGAAAGAAGAGACACCTGAGCCACCAACAAACCCAAAAGTCGCACGATTAAACAAGCCAGATTAATTGACCTTTACGCTTGAGCCAGAATCATGCAGTCCCAGTACGCATGCATGCATGTGGCCATAGGACTTATGCAAAGCATGATCTAGCCAGGGCGTAATAATCCAAGTAGTAGCTGTGATCAAATTCAACGGGCATGCACGTCTGGGGGTGAATGAATCGTGCCGGTGTGTATATCATATTCGTTGCTGAATGCCCAGTCGTCAGTGAGTTGTTACTTGTTAGTCCGGTCGAGTCCAAGATCCGGTTCTAACCACCTGGCGCTCACCACTCGTAATGTTTCTGTTGACGAAAAAGGCAGGGATTGGTTGGTGACTCTATGGTGTTCTCATCCACCACGCATGAGTCATACATCATATGCTAGGAGGCGTTACGTACATATAAAAAAATTAAGACTTTTAAAGCATCTACAGCTGGGCGCCTCAAACACGCCTCATACGCCTGGACAGGCCACCCGGTCATTGCCCGGTCGCGAAATTTCGATCCATATGGACGTCGTAAACGGGCCTCAAACGCCCGAACTGACCGGCACCCCCCATATTCAGCCCACATATGGGGCGTATAAGGGGGCGCCCGGACGCGCCCGGGCACGCCCACCATGTCGGATCCGACAACCCACCACAAATTGCACCAAATCCACCCCCTAGACCTGGCGGATCCATTTGCTATCTCATCTCTTCTTCCTCGTTCGTGTCATCTGTATCATAACTCCGCCGCCGCGCGCGCTCCGCAGCTATTCCTAGCCTCTGCGCCGCCAGCTCCGGCAGAGCAGTCCTCTCTCCCATCCTCACGGCTGGGGACGTCGTCGCCGGCCTGGACGCTGCTGCGGTACGTTCGGCAACTCTCTGGCTCCACCTTACGCTTCATGTGTTCGACACATTATTTCATCGGATTTTTGTGATTTTATTAGGGAAATGATGGATTCCAATGCTTCGTCGGACAAGGAGTATGGACCGATGGAGCTTGATCAAATGATTCAAGATGAGTTCTTCGATTCCTTGGACTCGGATAAAGAACTGGACATGATCATGCTCATGAGCATGCAGGAGAAAATGGACCGGCAAGTGGAGCATATTCTCAACTTCAAGGGCTCAATCAAAGGGAAAAGAGTGGTCAGTCGGGATAGGGTGTCCAGAGCAAACCTACTGCACAGGGACTACTTTGCTCCCAAGCCTATTTTCCCGGATGATCCATGGTTTCGTTGCCATTTTCGCATGCGGAAACCATTGTTTTTGCGTATTGTGGAGGGAGTGGAGGCACATAATGACTACTTCAAGCTCACAAGGAATTGCTGCGAACAACTCTCTTTCTCTTTCAAGTAGAAGTGCACGGCTACTCTGAGGATGCTTGCACTCGGTACTGCTGCAGATGTCGTTGGTGAGATGGTCAGGATGGGGGAGCACATGCCTGAAGACTACTGTCAAGTTTGCCCGCACCATGGTGGAGGTGTTTCGACCTGAGTATCTCAGAGAACCAAATGCGCAAGACACAGAGAAGTTGTTGGCTATTGGAGAGGCAAGGGGGTTTTCAGGAATGCTCGGATCAATTGATTGCGTGCATTGAAAATGGAAGAACTGCCCCAAAGGTTTGTGGAGAATGTATTAAGGTCACACCAAAGAGGCCACGATCATTTTAGAAGCGGTGGCATCACATGACTTATGGATTTGGCATGCTTTCTTTGGAATGTCGGGTTCTCACAATGACATCAACTTGCTTCAACTATCTCCGGTGTTCAGGAGGCTTTGCAATGAGGAATCACCGTCGTGCAACTACACCGTCAACGACCGAGACTACAACATGGTATACTATCTTGCCGATTTTATCTATCCTCAGTGGGCGGCGTTTGTGAAGACCATATCCGAACCGCATGGCAATAAACAGAGCCACTTTGCAACAATGCAGGAAGCAGCTAGGAAAGATGTGGAGAGGGCATTTGGTGTGCTTCAAGCTCACTGGAGATGTGTGGCACTGCAATGATGTGGGAATCGAAAACTTTGTGGCAGTTGATGACATGTTGTGTTATTTGGCACAATATGATTGTTGAGAACGAGGGTGATGGTGTAGCCCAAACCAATGATTTTGAAGCACCTAGAGAACAAATTGAAATCCCAGAAGATCAAGATACAACTCAGCTGGTGAACTTTCTGTAGATGCATCAGAATGTTCGAGATCATCAGGTGCACGCGCAGCTATTCAATGATCTTGTGGAGCATCTGTGGACCCATAATGGAAACCAAAGACCTGATGTTTGAGTTGTGCACTTCAAATATATTTTATGTAAACACTATTTACGTTCGGCACCAACATTTGTTATTTACGTGCGGCATTAGCTTGTATGATCAACGTGCATGGATTTGCATGGATTTGAGAGCAGTGGCAGAGGCAGGGGGTGCTGGCAGGGGCCTTGGCCCCCTATGCTCTCACAAATACACCTATATGTACTCCTAATCCTCCATTTGTCAGACAAGATTAGCTAGGTTTAGGTGTTTTGGCCCCCTCTAACATTATACGACATGTTTTGGCCCCCTCTACATTCAGTTTCTAACTCCGCCACTGTTTGTGAAGGAAATATGCCCTAGAGGCAATAATAAAGTTGTTATTTATATTTCCTTATATCATGATAAATTTTTATTATTCATGCTAGAATTGTATTAACTGGAAACTTAGTACATGTGTGAATACATAGACAAAACAGAGTGTCACTAGTATGCCTCTACTTGACTAGTTCGTTAATCAAAGATGGTTAAGTTTCCTAACCATAGACATGAGTTATCATTTGATGAACGGGATCACATCATTAGAGAATGATGTGATTGACTTGACCCATCCGTTAGCTTAGCACTATGATCGTTTAGTTTATTGATATTACTTTCTTCATAACTTATACATGTTCCTATGACTATGAGATTATGCAACTCCGAAATACCGGAGGAACACTTAGTGTGCTATCAAACATCACAACGTAACTGGGTGATTATAAAGATGCTCTACAGGTGTCTCCGATGGTGTTTGTTGAGTTGGCATAGATCGAGATTAGGATTTGTCACTCCGATTGTCGAAGAGGTATCTCTGGGCCCTCTCGGTAATGCACATCACTATAAGCCTTGCAAGCAATGTGACTAATGAGTTAGTTACGGTATGATGCATTACGGAACGAGTAAAGAGACTTGCCAGTAATGAGATTGAACTAGGTATTGAGATACCGACGATCGAATCTCGGGCAAGTAACATACCGATGGCAAAGGGAACAACGTATATTGTTATGCGGTTTGACCGATAAAGATCTTCGTAGAATATGTAGGAACCAATATGAGTATCCAGGTTCCGCTATTGGTTCTTGACCGGACATGAGTCTCGGTCATGTCTACATAGTTCTCGAACCCGTAGGGTCCACACGCTTAGCGTTCGATGACGATCGGTATTATGAGTTTATGTGTTTTGATGTACCAAAGGTTGTTCGGAGTCCCGGATGTGATCACAGACATGACGAGGAGTCTCGAAATGGTCGAGACATAAAGACCGATATATTGCAAGGCTATGTTTGGACACCGGAATGGTTCCGGATGAGTTCGGGCATTTTCTGGAGTATCGGGAGGTTATCGGAACCCCCCGGGCAGTCATTCGGCCTTATAGGGCCTTAGTGGAAGAGAGGAGGAGGCGGCCAAGGTGGGGGCGCCCCTCCCCAAGATCAATCCGAATTGGGAAGGGTGCCGGCCCCCTTTCCTTCTCTCCCTCTCCCTCTTCCTTCTTCTCCTACTCCGACTAGGGAAGGGGGAAACCTACTCCTACTGGGAGTAGGACTCCCCCCCCTTGGGCGCGCCATAGAGATGGCCGGCCCTCCCCTCCTCCACTCCTTTATATACGGGGGAGGGGGCACCCCATAGACAAACAAGTTGATTGTTTAGCCGTGTGCGGTGCCTCCCTCCACATATTTCCACCTCAGTCATATCGTTGTAGTGCTTAGGCGAAGCCCTGCATCGGTAACTTCATCATCACCGTCATCACGTCGTCGTCCTGACGAAACTCTCCCTCGACCTCAGATGGATCTAGAGTTCGTGGGATGTCACCGAGCTGAACGTGTGCAGATCGCGGAGGTGTCGTACCTTCGGTGCTAGGATCGGTCGGATCGTGAAGACGTACGATTGCATCAACCGCGTTGTCATAACGCTTCCGCTTTCGGTCTACGAGGGTACGTGCACAACACTCTCCCCTCTTGTTGTTATGCATCACCTAGATAGATCATGCGTGATCGTAGGATATTTTTTGAAATTACCGCGTCCCCCAACAGTTTGAGAGTTCGAATTTAACATATGTGGATGCCGAGAGAAAAATATGAGGGTCCGTCTGAATGCGTCCGCAGGCATGTCCGGACGTGTCGGACGTATAGAGAGCCGGATTTTCCAAGTCCGGTTGTAGATGCTCTTAATTATGTCTCTAAGACATGCTACGAGCCTATTCCAACTGAAGTACTTCAGTTTTCAGAAATTTTGGATTCTTGGGATCCCCCTATAGTTCTTGTTTGTTTCGCTAGGACGGAAATCACGTGAATATGTATGGCCTACTTTGCATGTAATTTGGTAGGAAAAATCCCATCAAGTCTAATATTCTTTCCCCCTTTTTCAATGACAACTATTTGAAGTTCAAACGCAGGGGGTGGGGGTGGGTACCCATGTCTTTTATTCTTAAAAAGTTGATCCCGATTCTCTCAAAATGCAGAGTGCACACCACAACGTCCCACTAAGTCATTCATTAAAGGTCTCTCTTCGAGTAAACCGTGCATTTTAAGTCTGCTACATAAGCAAGCCATGCATATAACTTATAACTTATAATTATTTTTGCATTAGTCTATGCATGCAACGGTGCCACATCATACATGCATGTTAGTCATACTTCACATTTTTGTTCGTAATAGCATTTTTAACTTCAATTAGTTTTTTTCCTATTTTACTCATTTTTAATTGATTTGCAAACTTACATTTTCTTTTCATTAGAGTTAGTTATTGTAGCAACTATTTATGCATTGTTTTAACAAAGTTACCAGAGCAATGCGCGGGGCATCATCTAGTTCCATAAAAAAAGGGCCAAAATGCCCAGTCAATGATAAGTATGGTACTATTTTAGAAAAAATCCCTTCATTTTTTTCCTCTGATGCAACCAAACAACAACTCTTACACAATCATGCATGTATTTTCAATTCCTGTAGAATCTAACATGTCATGGCATCTAAGTTCTACCCACGTGTTTCTCACATCCTGCAAATATGTTATGTTGGCAAGAAACCGTACACTAGTAGAAAAAGGGCCTAATGTTCAGCTCATTAGTCCCGGTTCGTATTTGAGCCGGCACTAATGTGACCATTAGTGCAGGTTCCAACGGCTAGGCGGGCGGCGCTCATTAGTACCAGTTCGTGGCGAACCTTTAGTACCGGTTCATGCCACGAACCGGTACTAAAGAGGTGGTGGCCTTTAGTACAGGTTGGTGGCTCCAACCGGTACTAAAGACCCCACCTTTAGTACGGGTTCGTGCCACCAACCGGTACTAAAGGGGTGCGCTGCCACCCGCCGTGCACAATGTTTAGTCCCACCTCGCTAGTTGAGAGGAGCTCGCACCGGTTTATAAGCCCCGCCGCGGCTACCGTGTCGAGCTCCTCTCTAAGCAGGCCTTTGTGGGCCTATTGCAAGTCTTCTGCCCTGTGGGGCCTACTGGGCCGTACGGGCCTGCATCCTGGCCCAACTAGAGGTTGGGTTTCTAGTCGTATGCAGGCCGTGCCGGCCCAGTAGGTGGGCTGTTTTTTCTTTATTTAAAAAAAAATTCAAAAAAATCCTTTAGTACTGGTTGGTGTTACCAACCGGTACTAAAGGGCTCCCCTCCCCCGGCGCTGGCTCGTGCCACGTGGTCGCCCTTTAGCGACGGTTCGTGCAGAACCGGTACTAAAAGGAGGGGACCTTTAGTCCCCACCCTTTAGTGTCGGTTACAGAACCGACACTAAAGGGCCTTACGAACCGGTGCTATAGTTCGGTTCTGCACTAGTGGTAGTTGCTTACTGGAGCCATATGAACTAAAGAGACGCATTTTATTATTATCAGGTAGCATCACCGTCTTTCTATTTGAAGACAAGAGTTTTTTTACAGATATTTAGAACCCTGTTTTTGGAGGGCTCAGGTAAAGCTGCAAACCGGCATGCAAATGACTCGTCCGGGAAAAGAAACCGGCATGCCAAAGCTAGAGGTGTTGCCTCCGAGTAAATCCTTTTGGATATTCAAATCCATCGTTCCAACAAGATTTGCCTGGTTCTAGTGAAGGAGGGGCGAAGACGGCGACACACAATCGGCTTGCATTGGTGCTTGTAGTCATTGCTATGTGGTCTACGAATGCATTTTTTGTTACTTTTGGTGTTTAGATGATGAATAGATCAGAAGTTTCTTTTGTAAAAAAAATCAATCGTTCCATTTGTTGGGGAACGTAGTATATCAAAAATTTTGCCTACGATCACGCAAGATCTATCTAGGTGATGCATAGCAACAAGAGGGGAGATTGTTGTCCACGTACCCTCGTAGACCGAAAGCGGAAGCGTTATGCGCGGTTGATGTAGTCGTACGTCTTCACGATCCGACCGATCCTAGCACCGAAGGCACGGCACCTCCGCGATCTGCACACGTTCAGCTCGGTGAAGTCCCACGAACTCTAGATCCAGTTGAGGCCGAGGGAGAGTTTCGTCAGCACGACGGCGTGATGACGGTGATGATGAAGTTGCCGACGCAGGGCTTCGCCTAAGCACTACAACGATATGACCGAGGTGGAAATCTGTGGAGGGGGACACCGCACATGGTTAAGATCAACTTTGATGTGTTCTAGGGTGCCCCCCTCCCCACGTATATAAAGGAGGGAGGGGGAGGCCGGCCGGCCCTCATAGGTGCGCCAAGGGGGGAGGAATCCTCCTCCTAGTAGGAGTAGGACTCCCCCCTTTCCTAGTCCTACTAGGAGAAGAAGGAAAGAGGGGGAAAGAGAAGGAAGGAGGGGGCGCCACCCCTCCCCCTAGTCCAATTCGGACTAGGCCCATGGGGGGGTCGCGGCCAGCCCTTGGCAGTGAAGGAAATATGCCCTAGAGGCAATAATAAAGTATTATTTATTTCCTTATATCATGCTAAATGTTTATTATTCATGCTAGAATTGTATTAACCGGAAACATAATACATGTGTGAATACATAGACAAACAGAGTGTCACTAGTATGCCTCTACTTGACTAGCTCGTTAATCAAAGATGGTTATGTTTCCTAACCATAGACATGAGTTGTCATTTGATTAACGGGATCACTTCATTAGGAGAATGACGTGATTGACTTGACCCATTCCGTTAGCTTAGCACTCGATCGTTTAGTATGTTGCTATTGCTTTCTTCATGACTTATACATGTTCCTATGACTATGAGATTATGCAACTCCCGTTTACCGGAGGAACACTTTGTGTGCTACCAAACGTCACAGCGTAATGGTGTGTCCGAACGTCGTAATCGTACTTTACTAGATATGGTGCGATCTATGATGTCTCTTACTGATTTACCGCTATCGTTTTGGGGTTATGCTTTAGAGACGGCTGCATTCACTCTAAATAGGGCACCATCGAAATCCGTTGAAACGACACCTTATGAACTATGGTTTGGCAAGAAACCAAAGTTGTCGTATCTTAAAGTTTGGGGTTGCGATGCTTATGTGAAGAAACTTCAACCTGATAAGCTCGAACCTAAATCGGAGAAATGTGTCTTCATAGGATACCCAAAGGAGACTGTTGGGTACACCTTCTATCACAGATCCGAAGGCAAGACATTCGTTGCTAAGAATGGATCCTTTCTAGAGAAGGAGTTTCTCTCGAAAGAAGTGAGTGGGAGGAAAGTAGAACTCCCTTATTGGAAAGTAGATCATCACAGAAACCAGTTTCTACGACACCTACACCAATTAGTGGGGAAGTTAATGATAATGATCATGAAACTTCAGATCAAGTTATTACTGAACCTCGTAGGTCAACCAGATTAAGATCCGCACCAGAGTGGTACGGTAATCCAGTTCTGGAGGTTATGTTACTAGACCATGACGAACCTACGAACTATGAAGAAGCGATGGTGAGCCCAGATTCCGCAAAATGGCTTGAGGCCATGAAATCCGAGATGGGATCCATGTATGAGAACAAAGTATGGACTTTGGTTGACTTGCCCGATGGTCGGCAAGCCATTGAAAATAAATGGATCTTCAAGAAGAAGACTGACGCTGATGGTAATGTTACTGTCTATAAAGCTTGACTTGTTGCGAAAGGTTTTCGACAAGTTCAAGGGATTGACTACGATGAGACCTTCTCACTCGTAGCGATGCTTAAGTCTGTCCGAATCATGTTAGAAATTGCCGCATTTTATGATTATGAAATTTGGCAAATGGATGTAAAAACTGCATTCCTGAATGGATTTCTGGAAGAAGAGTTGTATATGATGCAACCGGAAGGTTTTATCGATCCAAAGGGAGCTAACAAAGTGTGCAAGCTCCAGCGATCCATTTATGGACTGGTGCAAGCCTCTCGGAGTTGGAATAAACGCTTTGATAGTGTGATCAAAGCATTTGGTTTTATACAGACTTTTGGAGAAGCCTGTATTTACAAGAAAGTGAGTGGAAGCTCAGTAGTATTTCTGATATTATATGTGGATGACATATTGCTAATTGGAAATGATATAGAATTTCTGGATAGCATAAAGGGATACTTGAATAAGAGTTTTTCAATGAAAGACCTCGGTGAAGCTGCATATATATTAGGCATCAAGATCTATAGAGATAGATTAAGACGCTTAATTGGACTTTCACAAAGCACATACCTTGACAAAGTTTTGAAGAAGTTCAAAATGGATCAAGCAAAGAAAGGGTTCTTGCCTGTACTTCAAGGTGTGAGATTGAGTAAGACTCCATGCCCGACCACTGCAGAAGATAGAGAGAAGGTGAAAGATGTTCCCTATGCTTCAGCCATAGGCTCTATCATGTATGCAATGCTGTGTACCAGACCTGATGTGTGCCTTGCTATAAGTTTAGCAGGGAGGTACCAAAGTAATCCAGGAGTGGATTACTGGACAGCGGTCAAGAACATCCTGAAATACTTGAAAAGGACTAAGGATATGTTTCTCGTTTATGGAGGTGACAAAGAGCTCATCGTAAATGGTTACATTGATGCAAGCTTTGACACTGATCCGGACGATTCTAAATCGCAAACCGGATACGTATTTACATTGAACGGTGGAGCTGTCAGTTGGTGCAGTTCTAAGCAAAGTGTCGTGGCGGGATCTACGTGTGAAGCGGAGTACATAGCTGCTTTGGAAGCAGCAAATGAAGGAGTCTGAATGAAGGAGTTCATATCCGATCTAGGTGTCATACCGAGTGCATCGAGACCAATGAAAATCTTTTGTGACAATACTGGTGCAATTGCCTTAGCAAAGGAATCCAGATTTCACAAGAGAACCAAGCACATCAAAAGACGCTTCAATTCCATCCGGGATTTAGTCCTGGTGGGAGACATAGAAACTTGGAAGATACATACGGATCTGAATGTTGCAGACCCGTTGACTAAGCCTCTTCCACGAGCAAAACATGATCAGCACCAAGACTCCATGGGCGTAAGAATCATTACTGTGTAATCCAGATTATTGACTCTAGTGCAAGTGGGAGACTGAAGGAAATATGCCCTAGAGGCAATAATAAAGTATTATTTATTTCCTTATATCATGATAAATTTTTATTATTCATGCTAGAATTGTATTAACCGGAAACATAATACATGTGTGAACATAGACAAACAGAGTGTCACTAGTATGCCTCTACTTGACTAGCTCGTTAATCAAAGATGGTTATGTTTCCTAACCATAGACATGAGTTGTCATTTGATTAACGGGATCACTTCATTAGGAGAATGACGTGATTGACTTGACCCATTCCGTTAGCTTAGCACTCGATCGTTTAGTATCTTGCTATTGCTTTCTTCATGACTTATACATGTTCCTATGACTATGAGATTATGCAACTCCCGTTTACCGGAGGAACACTTTGTGTGCTACCAAACGTCACAACGTAACTGGGTGATTATAAAGGTGCTCTACAGGTGTCTCCAAAGGTACTTGTTGGGTTGGCGTATTTCGAGATTAGGATTTGTCACTCCGATTGTCGGAGAGGTATCTCTGGGCCCACTCGGTAATGCACATCACTACAAGCCTTGCAAGCATTGTAACTAATGAGTTAGTTGCGGGATGATGTATTACGGAACGAGTAAAGAGACTTGCCGGTAACGAGATTGAACTAGGTATCGAGATACCGACGATCGAATACTCGGGCAAGTAACATACCGATGACAAAGGGAACAACGTATGTTGTTATGCGGTCTGACCGAAAAAGATCTTCGTAGAATATGTGGGAACCAATATGAGCATCCAGGTTCCGCTATTGGTTATTGACCGGAGAGGTGTCTCGGTCATGTCTACATAGTTCTCGAACCCGTAGGGTCCGCACGCTTAAAGTTACGATGACAGTTATATAATGAGTTTATATGTTTTGATGTACCGAAGGTTGTTCGGAGTCCCGGATGTGATCACAGACATGACGAGGAGTCTCGAAATGGTCGAGACATAAAGATTGATATATTGGAAGTCTATGTTTGGACATCGGAAGTGTTCCGGGTGAAATCAGGATTTTTCCGGAATACCGGGAGGTTACCGGAACCCCCCGGTAACTTAATGGGCCTTATTGGGCCTAGGTGGAAGAGAGGAGAGGAGGCTAGGGCAGGGCCGCGCCCCCTTCCCCCCCAGTCCGAATAGGACAAGGAGAAGGGGGCGGCGCCCCCCCTTCCTTCCTCCCCTCCACCTCTTCCCCCTTCCACTCCTAGTCCAACATGGAAAGGGGGGAGTCCTACTCCCGGTAGGAGTAGGACTCCTCCTGGCGCGCCTCTACCTCCTAGGCCGGCGGCCTCCCCCTTGCACCTTTATATACGGGGGCAGGGGGCACCTCTAGACACACAATTGATCAACGATCTTTTAGCCGTGTGCGGTGCCCCCCTCCACCATATTACACCTCGATAATATCGTAGCGGAGCTTAGGCGAAGCCCTGCGTCGGTAGAACATCATCATCGTCACCACGCCCTCGTGCTGACGAAACTCTCCCTCAACACTCGGCTGGATCGGAGTTCGAGGGACGTCATCGAGCTGAACGTGTGCTGAACTCGGAGGTGCCGTGCGTTCGGTACTTGATCGGTCGGATCATGAAGACGTACGACTACATCAACCGTGTTGTGTTAACGCTTCCACTTTCGGTCTACGAGGGTACGTGGACAACACTCTCCCCTCTCGTTGCTATGCATCACCATGATCTAGCGTGTGCGTAGAATTTTTTTCAAATTACTACGTTCCCCAACAGGCAGCCCCTCTCTCTCTCCCCTAGGCCCAATAAGGCCCATTACTTCTCCGATGGTTCCGATAACCCTTTCCGCACTCCGATATTTATCCGGTGACCCCCGGAACTCATCCGGTGTCCGAATAACATTGTCCAATATATCATTCTTTATGTCTCGACTATTTCGAGACTCCTCGTCATGTCCATGATCACATCCGGCAATCCTAACTACCTTCGGTACATCAAAACACATAAACTCATAATACCGATCGTCATCGAACGTTAAGCGTGCGGACCCTACGGGTTCGAGAACTATGTAGACATGACCGAGACTCATCTCCGGTCAATAACCAATAGCGGAACCTGGATGCTCATATTGTCTCCTACATATTCTATGAAGATCTTTATCGGTCAAACCGCGTAACAACATACGTTGTTCCCTTTGTCATAGGTATGTTACTTGCCCGAGATTCGATCGTCGGTATCTCAATACTAGTTCAATCTCGTTACCAGCAAGTCTCTTTACTTGTTTCGTAATGAATCATCTCGCAACTAACTCATTAGTCACATTGCTTGCAAGGCTTATAGTGATGTGCATTACCGAGAGGGCCGGAAGATACCTCTCCGACAATCGGAGTGACAAATCCTAATCTCGATCTATGCCAACTCAACAAACACCATCGGAGACACCTGTAGAGCATCTTTATAATCACCCAGTTACGTTGTGACGTTTGATAGCACACTAGGTGTTCCTCCGGTATTCGGGAGTTGCATAATCTCATAGTCATAGGAACATGTATAAGTCATGAAGAAAGCAATAGCAACAAACTAAACGATCATCGTGCTAAGCTAACGGATGGGTCATGTCAATCACATCATTCTCTAATGATGTGATCCTGTTAATCAAATGACAACTCATATCTATGGTTAGGAAACTTAACCATCTTTGATTAATGAACTAGTCAAGTAGAGGCATACTAGTGACACTCTGTTTGTCTATGTATTCACACATGTACTAAGTTTCTGGTTAATACAATTCTAGCATGACTAATAAAGATTTATCATGATATAAGGAAATATAAATAACAACTTTATAATTGCCTCTAGGGCATATTTCCTTCAGTCTCCCACTTGCACTAGAGTCAATAATCTAGATTACACAGTAATGATTCTAACACCCATGGAGTCTTGGTGCTGATCATGTTTTGCTCGTGAGAGAGGCTTAGTCAACGGGTCTGCAACATTCAGATCCGTATGTATCTTGCAAATCTCTATGTCTCCCTCCTTGACTTGATCGCGGATGGAATTTAAGCGTCTCTTGATGTGCTTGGTTCTCTTGTGAAATCTGGATTCCTTTGCCAAGGCAATTGCACCAGTATTGTCAGAAAAGATTTTCATTGGACCCGATGCACTAGGTATGACACCTAGATCGGATATGAACTCCTTCACCCAGACTCCTTCATTTGCTGCTTCCGAAGCAGCTATGTACTCTGCTTCACACGTAGATCCCTCCACGACGCTTTGCTTGGAACTGCACCAACTGACAGCTCCACCGTTCAATATAAATACGTATCCGGTTTGTGACTTAGAGTCATCCGGATCTGTGTCAAAGCTTGCATCCACGTAACCATTTACGATGAGCTCTTTGTCACCTCCATAAACGAGAAACATATTCTTAGCCTTTTCAGGTATTTCAGAATGTTCTTGACCACTGCCCAGTGATCCACTCCTGGATTACTTTGGTACCTCCCTGCTAAACTAATAGGAAGTCACACATCAGGTCTGGTACACAACATTGCATACATGTTAGAACCTATGGCTGAAGCATAGGGAATGACTTTCATTTTCTCTATATCTTCTGTAGTGGTCGGGCATTGAGTCTGACTCAACTTCACACCTTGTAACACAGGCAAGAACCCTTTCTTTGCTTAATCCATTTTGAACTTCTTCAAAACTTTACCAAGGTATGTGCTTTGTGAAAGTCCAATTAAGCATCTTGATCTATCTCTATAGATCTTGATGCCCAATATATAAGCAGCTTCACCGAGGTCTTTCATTGAAAAAATCTTGTTCAAGTATCCTTTTATGCTATCCAGAAATTCTATATCATTTCCAATCAACAATATGTCATCCACATATAATATTAGAAATGCTACAGAGCTCCCACTCACTTTCTTGTAAATACAAGTCGGTATAAAACCATATGCTTTGATCACACTATCAAAACGTTTATTCCAACTCCAAGATGCTTGCACCAGTCCATAAATGGATCGCTGGAGCTTGCACACTTTGTTAGCATCCTTTGGATCGATACAACCTTCTGGTTGCATCATATACAACTCTTCTTCCAGAAATCCATTTAGGAATGCAGTTTTTACATCCATTTGCCAAATTTCATAATCATAAAATGCGGCAATTGCTAACATGATTCGGACGGACTTAAGCATCGCTACGGGTGAGAAGGTCTCATCATAGTCAACTCCTTGAACTTGTCGAAAACCTTTTGCAACAAGTCGAGCTTTATAGACAATAACATTACCGTCAGCGTCAGTCTTCTTCTTGAAGATCCATTTATTCTGTATGGCTTGCCGATCATCTGGCAAGTCAACCAAAGTCCACACTTTGTTCTCATACATGGACCCCATCTCAGATTTCATGGCCCCAAGCCTTTCGCGGAATCTGGGCTCATCATCGCTTCCTCATAGTTCGTAGGTTCGTCATGGTCAAGTAACATGACCTCCAGAACAGGATTACCGTACCACTCTGGTGCGGATCTTACTCTGGTTGACCTACGAGGTTGGGTAGTAACTTGATCTGAAGTTACATGATCATCATCATTAGCTTCCTCACTAATTGGTGTAGGAGTCACAGAAACTGATTTCTGTGATGAACTACTTTCCAATAAGGGAGCAGGTACAGTTACCTCATCAAGTTCTACTTTCCTCCCACTCACTTCTTTCGAGAGAAATTCCTTCTCTATAAAGGATCCATTCTTAGCAACGAATATCTTGCCTTAGGATATGTGATAGAAGGTGTACCCAACAGTCTCTTTTGGTTATCCTATGAAGACACATTTCTCCGATTTGGGTTCGAGCTTATCAGGTTGAAGCTTTTTCACATAAGCATCGCAGCCCCAAACTTTAAGAAACGACAACTTGGGTTTCTTGCCAAACCAAAGTTCATAAGGTGTCGCCTCAACGGATTTAGATGGTGCCCTATTTAACGTGAATGCAGCCATCTCTAAAGCATAACCCCAAAATGATAGCGGTAAATCTGTAAGAGACATCATAGATCGCACCATATCTAATAAAGTGCGGTTACGACGTTCGGACATACCATTACGCTGTGGTGTTCTGGGTGGCGTGAGTTGCGAAACTATTCCGTATTGTTTCAAATGAAGTCCAAACTCGTAACTCAAATATTCTCCTCCACGATCAGATCGCAAAAACTTTATTTTCTTGTTACGATGATTTTCCACTTCACTATGAAATTCTTTGAACTTTTCAAATGTTTCAGACTTTGCTTCATGAAGTAGATATACCCATATCTGCTTACATCATCTGTGAAGGTCAGAAAATAAAGATACCCGCCGCGAGCCTCAGTATTCATCGGACCGCATACATCAGTATGTATTATTTCCAACAAATCTGTTGCTCGCTCCATTGTTCCGGAGAACGGAGTTTTAGTCATCTTTCCCATGAGGCATGGTTCGCAAGTACCAAGTGATTCCAAAAGTCCATCAGTATGGAGTTTCTTCATGCGCTTTACACCAATATGACCCAAACGGCAGTGCCACAAATAAGTTGCACTATCATTATAAACTCTGCATCTTTTGGCTTCAATATTATGAATATGTGTATCACTACTATCGAGATTCAATAAAAATAGAACACTCTTCAAGGGTGCATGACCATAAAAGATATTACTCATATAAATAGAACAACCATTATTCTTAGATTTAAATGAATAACCATCTCGCATCAAACAAGATCCAAATATAATGTTCATGCTCAACACTGGCACCAAATAACAATTATTCAGGTCTAAAACTAATTCCGAAGGTAGATGTAGAGGTAGCGTGCCGACGGCGATCACATCGACTTTGGAACAATTTCCCACGTGCATCGTCACCTCGCCCTTAGCCAATCTTCGCTTAATCCGTAGCCCTTGTTTCGAGTTGCAAATATGAGCAACCGAACCAATATCAAATACCCAGGCGCTACTGCGAGCATTAGTTAAGTACACATCAATAACATGTATATCAAATATACCTTTCACTTTGCCATCCTTCTTATCCGCCAAATACTTGGGGCAATTCCGCTTCCAGTGACCAATCCCTTTGTAGTAGAAGCACTCAGTCTCAGGCTTAGGTCTAGACTTGGGCTTCTTCACTTGACCAGCAACTTGCTTGCTGTTCTTCTTGAAGTTCCCCTTCTTCCCTTTACCCTTTTTCTTGAAACTGGTGGTCTTGTTGACCATCAACACTTGATGCTCCTTCTTGACTTCTACCTCCGTAGCCTTTAGCATTGTGAAGAGCTCGGGAATTGTCTTATCCATCCCTTGCATATTATAGTTCATCACGAAGCTTTTGTAGCTTGGTGGCAGTGATTGAAGAACTCTGTCAATGACACTATCATCAGGAAGATTAACTCCCAGTTGAGTCAAGTGGTTGTGGTACCCAGACATTCTTAGTATATGTTCACTTACAGAATTATTCTCCTCCATTTTGCAGCTATAGAACTTATTGGACACTTCATATCTCTAAATCCGGGCATTTGCTTGAAATATTAACTTCAACTCCTGGAACATTTCATGTGCTCCATGATGTTCAAAACGTCGTCGAAGTCCCGGTTCTAAGCCGTAAAGCATGGCACACTGAACTGTCGAGTAGTCATCAGCCTTACTCTACCAGACATTCTTAACGTCATCAGCAGCATCTGCAGCAGGCCTGGCACCTAGCGGTGCTTCTAGGACGTAATTCTTCTGTGCAGTAATGAGGGTAATCCTCAAGTTACGGACCCAGTCCGTGTAGTTGCTACCATCATCTTTCAACTTAGCTTTCTCTTGGAACGCATTAAAATTAAGAGGAACAGTAGCACGGGCCATTGATCTACAACAACATAGACATGCAAAATACTATCAGGTACTAAGTTCATGATAAATTAAAGTTCAATTAATCATATTACTTAAGAACTCCCACTTAGATAGACATCCCTCTAATCATCTAAGTGATCACGTGATCCAAATCAACTAAACCATGTCCGATCATCACGTGAGATGGAGTAGTTTTCAATGGTGAACATCACTATGTTGATCATATCTACTATATCATTCACGCTCGACCTTTCGGTCTCAGTGTTCCGAGGCCATATCTGCGTATGCTAGGCTCGTCAAGTTTAACCCGAGTATTCTGCGTGTGCAAAACTGGCTTGCACCCGTTGTATGTGAACATAGAGCTTATCACACCCGATCATCACGTGGTGTCTCGGCACGACGAACTTTCGCAATGGTGTATACTTAGGGAGAACACTTATACCTTGAAATTTTGTGAGAGATCATCT
Organism: Aegilops tauschii subsp. strangulata; assembly: GCF_002575655.3. Lineage (NCBI taxonomy): Eukaryota > Viridiplantae > Streptophyta > Magnoliopsida > Poales > Poaceae > Aegilops > Aegilops tauschii. The sequence continues at coordinate 470,688,651 of NC_053037.3, read as the reverse complement.
TATAATGCTACCGCCGAACTAAGCAAAATAAGATGCATAAAGGATAAACATCACATGCAATCAATATAAGTGATATGATATGGACATCATCATCTTGTGTTTTTGATCTCCATCTCCAAAGCACCGTCATGATCACCATCGTCACCAGCTTGACACCTTGATCTCCATCGAAGCATCATTGTCGTCTCGCCAACTATTGCTATTATGACTATCGCTACCGCTTAGTGATAAAGTAAAACAATTACATGGCGATTGCATTTCATACAATAAAGCGACAACCATATGGCTCCTGCCAGTTGCCGATAACTGTGTTACAAAACATGATTATATAATCATGTCTTGACCATATCACATCACAACATGCCATGCAAAAACAAGTTAGAAGTCCTCTACTTTGTTGTTGCAAGTTTTACGTGGCTGCTACGGGCTTAGCAAGAACCGTTCTTACCTACGCATCAAAACCACAACGATTTTTCGTCAAGTGTGCTGTTTTAACCTTCAACAAGGACCGGGCGTAGTCACACTCGATTCAACTAAAGTTGGAGAAACAGACACCCACTAGTCACCTGTGTGCGAAGCACATCGGTAGAACCAGTCTCGCGTAAGCGTACGCGTAATGTCGGTCTGAGCCGCTTCATCCAACAATACCGCTGAATCAAAGTATGACATGCTGGTAAGCAGTATGACTATTATCGCCCACAACTCTTTGTGTTCTACTCGTGCATATAACATCTATGCATAGACCTGGCTCGGATGCCACTGTTGGGGAACGTAGTATATGAAATTTTTTGCCTACGATCATGCAAGATCTATCTAGGAGAAGCATAGCAACGAGCGGGGAGAGTGTGTCCACGTACCCTCGTAGACCGAAAGCGGAAGCGTTAAGTAACGGGGTTGATGTAGTCGAACGTCTTCGTGATCCAACCGATCAAGTACCGAATGCACGGCACCTCCGTGATCTGCACACGTTCAGCTCGGTGACATCCCACGAACTCTAGATCCAGCTGAGGTCGAGGGAGAGTTTCGTCAGCACGACGGCGTGATGACGGTGATGATGAAGTTACCGACGCAGGGCTTCGCCTAAGCACTAACACGATATGACCGAGGTGGAAATCTATGGAGGGGGCACCACACACGGTTAAGATCAACTTTGATGTGTTCTAGGGTGCCCCCTCCCCTCGTATATAAAGGAGGGAGGGGGAGGCCGGCCGGCCCTCATAGGCGCGCCAAGGGGGGAGGAATCCTCCTCCTAGTAGGAGTATGACTCCCCCCTTTCCTAGTCCTACTAGGAGAAGAAGGAAGGAGGGGGCACCGCCCCTCCCCCTAGTCCAATTTGGACTAGGCCCATGGGGGGCGCGCGGCCAGCCCTTGGCAGCCCCTCTCTCTCCCCTAGGCCCAATAAGGCACATTACTTCTCCGGTGGTTCCGATAACCCTTCCGGCACTCCGATATTTATCCGGTGACCCCGGAACTCATCCGGTGTCCGAGTAACATCGTCCAATATATCATTCTTTATGTCTCGACCATTCTGAGACTCCTCGTCATGTCCGTGATCACATCCAGGGCTCCGAACAACCTTCGGTACATCAAAACACATAAACTCATAATACCAATCGTCATCGAACGTTAAGCGTGCGGACCCTACGGGTTCGAGAACTATGTAGACATGACCGAGACTCGTCTCCAGTCAATAACCAATAGCGGAACCTGGATGCTCATATTGGCTCCTACATATTCTACGAAGATCTTTATCGGTCAAACCACATAACAAAACGTTGTTCCCTTTGTCATCGGTATGTTACTTGCCCGAGATTCGATCGTCGGTATCTCAATACCTTGTTCAATCTTGTTACTAGCAAGTCTCTTTACTCGTTCCGTAATGCATCATCCCGCAACTAACTCATTAGTTACATTGCTTGCAAGGCTTATAGTGATGTGCATTACCGATAGGGCCCAGAGATACCTCTCCGACAATCGGAGTGACAAATCCTAATCTCGATCTATGCCAACTCAACAAACACCATCGGAGACACCTGTAGAGCATCTTGATAATCACCCAGTTATGTTGTGATGTTTGATAGCACACTAAGTGTTCCTCTGGTATTCGGGAGTTGCATAATCTCATAGTCACAGGAACATGTATAAGTCATGAAGAAAGCAATAGCAACAAACTAAACGATCATCGTGCTAAGCTAACGGATGGGTCATGACAATCACATCATTCTCTAATGATGTGATACCGTTAATCAAATGACAACTCATGTCTATGGTTTGGAAACTTAACCATCTTTGATTAACGAACTAGTCAAGTAGAGGCATACTAGTGACACTCTGTTTGTCTATGTATTCACACATGTACTAAGTTTCCGGTTAATACAATTCTCGCATGAATAATAAACATTTATCATGATATAAGGAAATATAAATAACAACTTTATTATTGCCTCTTGGGCATATTTCCTTCACCATTTCCTTGCCCGCGCACACACACACATGAGTCATCCCACCATTGGTTAATAGACTGCTTTGGATCGGCCATCATCAGACGTGGGAGGCTAGTCCTGCAATCCATACATCCTACAAGGAAGGGCATTCCTTGTGTCGGTGCGCAATCCTCTCATTAATAATGAGGCTCAATTGGTTGGTTCGGCCTAAACTAGGGCATTCCTCAGGCCAGGCCGGGTTTTGGGCCGGGCTTGTAAAAGCCCAATAGGCAAAGTCTAGGCCTGAGACCAGGCCGGTCCGAGTGAAAAAACGAAACTGCAAGCTCGAGCCAGACCCGAAGGGACTAAAAAGAGCAGTTCCGAGCCGGGTTGGGTCGGGGCTAAGTGTAAATCGCCTAATATCCTGGGCGCGAGCCCGGCTCGAAATACACAACAGGTCCAAAAATCAAGCCCGGGTCCAGCCCGAACACAAAGCCCACCCTGCTCGGCCTGAGTTTTTGGGCCGGGTTTGGGCTGGGTCGTCAGGCCGGGCCAGGTTTAGTTCGGCCATGGGGTCACTCCTTGATTGCCAAATTTTTGGCAATGAGGATTCGGGCATGCAATGTTGGGAACGTTGCATGGGAAACAATAATTGTCTACGCTCACCAAGATCAATCTAGGAAATGCACGTCTACGAGAGGACAGATTGGATGTACATACTCTTGTAGATCGCTAAGCGGAAGCGTTAAGAAACGCGATTGCTGTACTCGAACGTCTTCGCGATCCAATCATGATCCGTCCATGAACTCCCGATCAACTGCCGAACAGACGACACCTCCGAGTTTAGCACACGTGCGGCTCGGCGGCGTCCTCTTATCCTTCATCCAGAAAGCGAGAGAGGGGGGTACATGAGATCAGGACCAACACAACGGTATGGTGGTGGTGGTGGCAGCGGAATTCCAACAGGGCTTCATGCTACCTCTTGAGCACTGCGTTGGTTTTCCCTTGAAGAGGAAAGGGTGATGCAGTAAAGCAGCGTAAGTATTTCCCTCGGTTTTTGAGAACCAAGGTATCAATCCAGTAGGAGGCCACGCACGAGTCCCTCGCACCTACACAAACAAATAAAATGCTTGCAACCAACGCAATAAAGGGGTTGTCAATCCCTTCACGGTCACTTACGAAATTGAGATCTGATAGATATGATAAGATAATATTTTTGGTATTTTTATGATAAAGATGCAAAGTAAAATAAAAGGTAATAAAAGTAGCTAAGTGTTGGAAGATTAATATGATGGAGAATAGACCCGGGGGCCATAGGTTTCACTAGTGGCTTCTCTCGAGAGCATAAGTATTAAGTTGGGTAAACAAATTACTATTGAGCAATTGATAGAATTGAGCATAGTTATGAGAATATCTAGGTATGATCATGTATATAGGCATCATGTCCGAGACAAGTAGACCGACTCCTGACTGCATCTCTACTATTACTCCACACATCGACCGCTATCAAGCATGCATCTAGAGTATTAAGTTCAAAAGAACATAGTAACGCTTTAAGTAAGATGACATGATGTAGAGGGATAAACTCATGCAATATGATATAAACCCCATCTTGTTATCCTCGATGGAAACAATACAATACGTGCCTTGCTGCCCCTACTGTCACTAGGAAAGAACACCGCAAGATTGAACCCAAAGCTAAGCACTTCTCCCATTGCAAGAAAGATCAATCTAGTAGGCCAAACCAAACTGATAATTCGAAGAGACTTGCAAAGATAACCAATCATACATAAAAGAATTCAGAGAAGATTCAAATATTGTTCATAGATAAACTTGATCATAAACCCACAATTCATCGGTCTCAACAAACACACCGCAAAAGAAGATTACATCGAATAGATCTCCACAAGAGAGGGGGAGAACATTGTATTGAGATCCAAAGAAAGAGAAGAAGCCATCTAGCTAATAACTATGGACCCGAAGGTCTGAGGTAAACTACTCACACATCATCGGAGAGGCTATGGTGTTGATGTAGAAGCCCTCCGTGATCGATGCCCCGTCCAGCGGAGCTCCGGAAAAGGCCCCAAGATGGGATCTCACGGGTACAGAAGGTTGTGGCGGTGGAATTAGGTTTTTGGCTCCGTATCTGGTAGTTTGGGGGTACGTAGGTATATATAGGAGGAAGAAGTACGTCGGTGGAGCAACGTGGGCCCCACAAGGGTGGAGGGTGCGCCCAAGGGGGGTAGGCGCGCCCCCCTACCTCGTGCCTTCCTGGTAGTTTTCTTGACGTAGGGTCCAAGTCCTCTGGATCACGTTCGTTCCAAAAATCACGTTCCCGAAGGTTTCATTCCGTTTGATATTCTTTTTCTGCGAAACTCTGAAATAGGCAAAAAACAGCAATTCTGGGCTGGGCCTCCGGTTAATAGGTTAGTCCCAAAAATAATATAAAAGTGTATAATAAAGCCCAATAGTGTCCAAAACAGAATATAATATAGCATGGAACAATCAAAAATTATAGATACGTTGGAGACGTATCACTTCGCTAAGCGCGTACCGGTGAAATGTGGGAGGAGTTGGGAGAGGTAACGGGCAAGGGTCAAAGGGAGGCTGCCCCCAATTCCTCCCCACCTTTATATAGGCGTGGAAGGGGCTAGTGGCTTGCCCTCCAAGGCCCTAGGGTTGTTGGCCAAAGGGGAGGAAGGAAATCCCACCTTTCCTTCCCCACCGATCGCTATCCCCCTTTTAGGGATTCTGATCTTATCCCCTTGGGATATGGTACTATTTCTTTTAAGGGAGGACCTTGGTGCGCCTAGACTGGGGTTGTGGGAAATTTCCCCACTACCCACGTTCATGTGGGTCCCCCATGCAGGTGGCCAGGTGGGCCCGCTCCGGAACCTTCTAGAACCTTCCCGGTACAATAACAAAAAAACTCGAACTTTTTCCGGAACCCCGATAACAACTTTTCATATATGAATCTTTACCTCCGGACTATTTCGGAGCTCCTTGTGATGTCTCGGAACCCATCTGGGACTCCGAACAACTTTCGTACTTTTCACTATTAATATCTCAATACTACCCTAGCGCTACCGAACGTTAAGCGTGCGACTCTACGGGTTCGAGAGTCATGTAGACATGTCTGAGACTCCTCTCGATCAATAACCAATAGCGGGACCTGGGATGCCCATATTGATTCCTACATATTCCATGAAGATCTTTATCGGTTGAACCATGATGTCAAGGATTCAATTAATCCCGTATACAATTCCCTTTGTTCGGCGATATGTTACCCGGGATTCGATCGTCGGTATCTCCATACCTAGTTCAATATCGTTACCGGCAAGTCTCTTTACTCGTTCCGTAATACAAGATCCCATGACCAAACTCATCAGTCACATGCTTGCAAGCTTCTTGTGATGTTATATTACGGAGAAGGCCCCGAGATACTCCTCCGTCATACGGAGTGACAAATCCCAGTCTTGATCCATGCTAACTCAACAGACACCCTCGGAGATACCTATAGAGCATCTTTATAGTCACCCAGTTACGTTGCGATGTTTGATCCACACAAGGTACTCCTCCGGTGTCAGTGAGTTGCATGATCTCATGGTCATACGAACAGATACTTGACATGCAGAAAACGATATCAATACACTTGATACGATCATATGCTATGTTTATAGTTTGGGTCTTGTCCATCACATCATTCTCTTAATGATGTGATCCCGTTATCAAATGAAAACTCATGTCTATGACTAGGAAACCATAGCCATCTTTTATCAACGAGCTAGCCCAGTAGAGGCTCACTAGGGACATGTTGTTGTCTATGCATCCACACATGTATTTGAGTTTCCAATCAATACAACTATAGCATGGATAATAAACGATTATCATGAACAAGGAAATATAATAATAACCACTTTATTATTGCCTCTAGGGTATATTTCCAACATGCAACATGAGCCATGCAAAGAGCTTACATTTGAGAATGTTCGTTGTCTTCAAACTTTTGGTGGGTGGAAGGCTTTTAATGGCATCATTTTCATGTATGCACATAAAACTTGTTTCATTTGTTTAATTCTGGTCCTAGAAACACTTAAAACATGTGCATTAGTTGAGCTCACATTATTACTTACATACTTCCTCCGTAAAGAAATATAAGAGCGTTTACATCACTACTTTAGTGATCTAAACACTCTTATATTCTTGATCACTGAAGTATCTAATTTATTTATGTGAAGAAAGGCACTAAGATGGGACCAAGTGGGCCAAGCAAAATGCATGCGTACATAGTACATGCGACGCACTAATGAGCTACAATTTCTCGCACGATGTACGATCAAGTCATTTTTGTTGGGAACTTGGGATTAATGTGTCAAATAGTTTTGCCGCCAAGACCGGACGGCCTATGCGCCCTACCTAACAATGATATATGTAGGGCATCGTGTAGAATTGTATGAATAATTATTGATGCGATATTGTGCCGGTACAAGAAGTATATATAAGAGCCAAGCCGCACCTGACCTAGCCTTATTACAAACCGAGTAGGAGTCTTAATCCTATTACAAGTTGTATTCTAACATCCCCCGCAGTGTCAACGGTAGGCTCGACGACATTGAGACTGAAACGAATGTCTTGAAACGGAGTAGTCGCCAGGCCTTTAGTAAGATATCAGCAAACTGAGCAGAAGTAGGCACGTGGAGAACGCGAACTTGACCGAGAGCCACCTTCTCTCGAACAAAATGAATGTCGATCTCAATCTGCTTGGTGCGATGGTGTTGAACCGGATTCCTGACATGTAGACAGCTGAAATATTATCATGGTAAACAATGGTAGCTTGCTCAATAGGACGGTGCAGCTCCAACAACAACTGGCGCAACCAAACCGTATCAGCAACCGCATGAGCCACAACACGGTACTCAGCTTTAGCAGACGAGCGGGAGACCATAACCTGCCTTTTTGAAGACCAAGAAACCAAAGTTTTACCTAGAAAAACACAAAATCCGGATGTGGACCTACGAGTATCTGGACAACCAGCTCAGTCTGCATCAGAGTAAGCTGTCAAGGAGGTGGGAGAGGATTTGTTGATATGAAGACCTAAGTCTAGTGTGCCTTTGAGATATCGAAGAGTACGTTTCACATGATTGTAGTGTGGAATACGAGGATCATGCATGTATAAACAAGCTTGTTGGACAGCAAAAGAAATTTCAGGACGAGTGAGAGTGAGATACTGAAGTGCACCGGTAAGACTACAATAAAGAGAAGGATCAAAGAAAGGATCACCATCGGCAGAGAGTTTGGAACCTGTATCAACAGGGGTACAGGAAGTTTGACAATCAAGCATACCAGCACGAGAAAGAAGATCCAGAGTGTACTGACGTTGAGACAAGAAAAGACCAGAGGTGTCACGGATAACAGCAATACCTAAGAAGTGCTGAAGAAGACCTAAATCTGTCATAGAGAATTTGTGGCGGAGAAGAGAGATAATATGATCTAAAATTTGTTGTGAGGAAGCTTTGAGGATAATATCATCAACATATAAAAGAAGGTAAGTAGTGTTTGTGTTGTGATGAAAGGTGAAGAGTGAAGTGTCAGAACAGGAAGGGGTAAAATCGATGGTTTGAGCATAAGTAGAAAAGCGTTGGAACCGGGCACGTGGTGCTTGTTTAAGACCATAAAGAGATTTTTGAAGAAGACAAACATGATTAGGATACGAGGAATGTTCGAAGCCAAGAGGTTGTTGACAATAGACTGTTTCTTGAAGAGAGCCATGAAGAAAAGCATTTTTGACATCTAGTTGATGAATTGGCTAGGAAGAAGAGACGGCGATGCTAAGGATAGTGCGAATAGTGCTGGGCTTGACAACTAGAGAGAAAGTATCATCATAATCGATGTCGTGTTGCTGAGAGTAACCACGGCATACCCATCAAGCCTTATAACGTGCAAGACTCCCATCAGAATTAAATTTATGGCGAAAAACCCATTTGCCCGAAATGATATTTGTATTGGAAGGACGAGGAACTAACTGCCACTTGTTATTCTGCATAAGGGCATCATATTCATCTTTCATAGCTGCGGCCCAATTAGGATCTAGGAGAGCTAATTTGTAAGATTTGGGTAGAGAGGAAGGAGAAATAGATGCATGAAGATTGAGGCGAACTTTTGCAGGTAAACGAAACCTGGACTTGGCACGCGTGCGCATGGTATGATCGTTAGTAGGAGCTAGAACAGGAATAGCATGAGCAGGAGGGGTGGGGGAAGATGTGGTGGAAGCGTCCGGCATAGCGGAGGAAGCGGACGCGGGAGATGGCGGTGAAGGCTGCGGCGGCAGGAGGTCAGCCGCGACAGAGTGTAATGTGTTTTCCTCTGCCGGGACAGAGGTGATGACAGAAGTGGTCGCGGCAGGATCCGCTACTGCGGCAGAGAATTTGGCTAGTTTTGCTGGATAGGTCGGCGGGTGAAAGAAGGGAAGATGATTGTCGGATGTGTTGCGTAAAGGAAAAGTCCAAACATAATGAGTAAAATCATCAAGAATCGCGAGATAATACTTAAAACCAGATACACTTTCTATTGGTGATGTCCAAAGATCACAATGAAGTAATTCAAAAGGATAAGTACTAGAGGATGGAGAGGAACTAAAGAGAAGGTGAACATGTTTGGCCAATTGACATGACTAACTGATATGTCTCCAATGTATCTATAATTTTTGATTGTTCCATGCTGTTTTATTATCAATCTTGGATGTTTTATAATCATTTTATAGTCATCTTATATCAGTTTTTGGTACTAACCTATTGACATAGTGCCAAGTGCCACTTGATGTTTTTCCATGTTTTTTACATCGCAGAAAATCAATATCAAACGGAGTCCAAATGTCACGAAACTTCGCGGAGATTTTTTATGGACCAGAAGGAAGATATTGGGCCCTGGTTGCACCTGGGGGGAGTCCCGAGGAGGGGACAACCCACCAGGGCGCGTCCTGGCGGGTTGTGCCCACCTCGGGTGCCCCCCGGACGGCCTCTTTGCTCTATAAATACCCCAAAAATCCCAGAACCTTAGGGCAGTCGACGAAATATTCATCCAGCCGCCGCAGAGTCCAGAACCACTAGATCCAATCTAGACACCATCTCGGATGGGGTTCACCACCTCCATTGGTGCCTCTTCGATGATGCGTGAGTAGTTCTTTGTAGACCTTCGGGTCCGTAGTTAGTAGCTAGATGGCTTTCTCTCTCGCTGAATTCTCAATACAATGGTCTCTTGGAGATCCATATGATGTAACTCTTTTTGCGCTGTGTTAGTTGGGATCTCATGAACTTTGAGTTTATGATTAGTCATATCTTTTTATATCCATGAAAGTTATTTGAGTTTCTTTGATCTCTTATATGCATGATCTCATATAGCCTCGTATTTCTTCTCCGATATTTGGGTTTTGTTTGGCCAACTTGATCTATTTATCTTGCAATGGGAAGAGGTGCCCGGTAGTGGGTTCGATCTTACGGTGCTTGATCCCAGTGACAGAAAGGGAAACGACACGTATCTATCGTTGCTACTAAGGATAAAACGATGGGGGTCTATCTCTACATAGATAGATCTTGTCTACATCATGTCATCGTTCTTATTGCATTACTCCGTTTTTCCATGAACTTAATACACTAGATGCATGCTGGATAACATTCGATGTGTGGAGTAATAGTAGTAGATGCAGGCAGAAGCCAGTCTACTAATCTTGGACGTGATGCCTATGTAATGATCATTGCCTGGATATCGTCATAATTATTTGAAGCTCTATCAATTGCCCAATAGTAATTTGTTTACCCACCGTTTGCTATTTTTCCCCGGGGTCTTCTTTTTCATATATTTGCTTTGCGATCTATTTTATTTGCACTTTTTATTTTCAGATCTATTAAACCAAAAAAACAAAAATACTTTTCCGCACTTTATTTTATTTGTGATCTATTTATTCAATCTATTGCAACTTTCTCCCGTCCACACACCGTTTGAGGCGCCGTACCCTAAAGGGATTGACAACCCCTTTAACACGTCGGGTGCGAGATGTTGTTATTTGTGTGCAGGGGCTGTTTACGTTGTGTTGCTTCGTTCTCCTGCTGGTTCGATAACCTTGGTTTCATATCTGAGGGAAATACCTACCGCCGCTGTGCTACATCATCCCTTCCTCTTTGGGGAAATACCAACGTAGCTTCAAGCGACATCAAAAGGAATTTCTGGCGCCGTTACCAGGGAGGATCTTCAACATATACCAGGTTCCTAATCACAAATCTCGTCTCCTCGCAATTTACATTATTTGCCATTTGCCTCTCATTTTCCTCTCCCCCACTTCACAAAAATTTGCCGTTTTATTCGCCTCTCTTTTTTTGTTCGCTGTTTTCTTGCCGGATCTATTTTTGAGTGCAATCTTGTTGTGTGGTCATCATGACTCAAGAGAACACTAAATTATGTGATTTCTCAAATACCAACAACAAGGATTTTATTGGCACTCCGCTTGCTCCTCCCACCACTAGTGCAGAGTCTTGTGATATTAATACTACTTTGTTGAATCTTTTTATGAAAGATCAATTTTCCGGTACTCCTAATGAGGATACCGCGTCCCGTCTTAATACCTTCATGGAATTATGCGATATGCAAAAGAAAAAAGATGTGGACAATGATGTGGTGAAGATGAAATTATTTTCGTTTTCTTTGCGTGATTCTTCAAAAATTTGGTTCTCTTATTTGCCTCGCAATAGTATCGATTCTTGGAATAAGTGCAAAGATGCTTTTATCACTAAGTATTTTCCTCCTGCAAAAATTATTTCCCTTAGAACCCAGATCATGAATTTCAAGCAACTTGAACATGAGCATGTTGCACAATCTTGGGAAAGGATGAAAATGATGCTAAGGAATTGCCCAACTCATGGGTTAAATCTTTGGAGGATCATACAAAAATTTTATGCAGGGTTGAATTTTGTTTCTCATAATCTTTTAGATTCCGCCACGGGTGGTACTTTTATGGAAATTTCTTTGGGTGAAGCCACCAAATTGCTTGATAATATCATGGCAAATTATTCACAATGGCATACCGAAAGGGCTCCTACTAGTAAAAAAGTTAATTCGGTTGAAGAAATCTCTTCTTTGAGTGAAAAAGCTGATGCTCTTATGAAATTGGTTGCTAGTAAAAGTGCTCCGATTGATTTTAATGATATGCCTTTGTCTACTTTGATTGAACAAAATAGTGATGCCATATGTGTGAATTTTATCTCTCGAAATAATTTCAACAACAATGCTTATAGAGGTGATTTTAATTGATGAGGACATCAATACCATTGTTACACCCACAGCCCCTGCTGCTATACATACTGGACCAATTACTAGAGCTCGCACACACCAATTGAATTACCAGGTACTTTCGTTTCTTGGTAATGATTCTAATGTTCATGAGAATATGATGCTGCCTAAATTGGATACATTTGTTTTGCTTACAAATGAAGGGCCTGGCATGGATAAGAGGGATGAACACTGGAGCAAGACCAAGCAGGGAGATGATGGCATGCGCAAGGGGATCAAGAACGGAGTTACAAGTGATGATTTCAGGACTTTGAAGCCACCATAAGGAGTGCATGAAGCCTTGGACGAAATATACAAGATGCCACTTCATAAATTTCGTCCAGAGGCTATTCTAGGTGTTGCTCACCTTATTATTGGGCCAGGCCCATGTATTTTCGAAATACTTAAGTATAGGCTGTTTTTAGAGTCCGTATATGTGGGGAAACAAGAGTTAGGGTTGGTTTCGGACCCCTCCTCCAAGGGCCACGAAATTCCCCCCTCTTCCTCCATATATACAGCCCTTAGGGCGTCGTTTAGACTTTGGGTTTTGTTTAGACTAAAAGTTCGCCATAGCTGCAACTTCGCGTACTTCGTTTGTGTTCAACGACCAGACAAAGGCGTCACAGAACCCCACCTTCATTACTAAAGCTTTCCACTTTTATTCGCAATATCCAGATTGCAATCTCAATTTCTTGCTTGTTCTTCGTTTGCTCGCAAGAAATAGACCCTCGTGGTCAGGTTGATCGTGCTCCGGCGTGGTCAATAACCCCTCGAAAGTTGGTTTAGCGATTGCTAAGGCGCGACGTCTTCGCACGTTCGTAGTCGGATCATCAAAGTCGACTCCCACAGAAAACGATTGCTATCTCATCGAAACATCGGGACACCTTTGCCTCTATCAAGTGGTATCAAATTTCCATGTTGCTCAGTGAGATTTTACAGTTTTTCGTAGTTTAGATCGAGTCTGTTCTTCATACCTATAGTCCACGAAAAAAGCGAAAAAAATTAGGGTTAGTTCATAATATCTGAACCAGTCTGAGCCTTTGCATAGTCTTTTCAGTATTTTGCTTTGTTGAATTTGCGGTTGCATCGTCGTGTCTAGTTGCTGGTCTTAGAGTCTAGTCTTTTAGAGTTTCGAGTTCTGGTCATAATTTGTCATGCCGCCGCCGCACCATCATCATCGCCCCTGCCATCTACCACCACCGCTTATCCGACGCCGATCCATCTCCATATACCACCACCAATCCGTATCCATATACCATCACCAATCTGTATCCATATACCACCACCAATCCGAATCCATATACCACCACCAATCCGTCTTCATATACCACCACCGCTGCCATATCCTACCACCATATATCCACCACCAATCCGAGTTACTTTCATATTAGGTTTGTTTTCGAGATCCGTCTAATTTCTGATTCGTGTTTCCTTGCCTGAGTAGGTTTCGGAAAAAAAAATTGGCAGTTTTTAGGCCAAAATTTTGGCAGCCAAAAATATTTTTTCCCTATCCTGTTTTTAGGCTTTTCTGAGTCTTTTGAGCCACGTGCCATCACAGTGATTTTTTGTCGCACTTTTTCGTCGTCGCTGCCCTGATTTCCGAAAAAAGTAAAAAAAAATTCGTGCCCATCCTGTCAGTTTGACCTGGGAAGAGTTTTGAGACACTCGTCATTATAGTGATTTTTCGCAAAAAAAAGAGGAGGAGCGCAAAAAAAAGAGCACCCAAAAAAACAGAGCGATTTTTTTTCCAGAGTGTGCTTTTCCCTTGTTTATGTGCAGCACCGTGATTTTGTTAGTGTTCTAGGCTCGCGTCTCTAGCACGGTCTAGCCTAGGACCAGCACAGTACCGTCGTTGAGCGTTTATTCAACTTTGCATCTCTGAATTGATTATTGCTGACCCTTTTTGCTACCATATTATAAGCCTTCCCAGCTCCACATACATCTACATCGTGCGTTTGACTCTCCTTGGTAATCTCTCTATCCAAGCTTTGAGAGTTTTGACTACATCGATTGCCGATCACCGCCTGCTACTGGGTAAGAACTGGTAAGAATTTGAGATTTGCTTGACGGATTTGTGACACCTACCACCACCACCACTTGTTAGTAGTCTGTAGGATCATATTCTTGTGTGTTTCTATTGCTGCAAACTATGCCAGGATCACAAGCCGACGAGATTGACTGGGAGAACTTAACGAACAAGGAGCTTCATGATAAGTTTCAGCAAATGATGACTGAACAGGTGCAAGATGTGCTGAACAATTTTGAAGAGGCCATGGAGAAGATCACTGGCCTTGAGAAGACATTCGAAACAAAGCTCGATAACAGATTTAATGAACTGCTTGCGCGTCTTCCACCACCGGCTGCACCTGCCGCACCTCTGCAACAACAACAACAACTACTACCTCCACATCGCGAAACAGCCCTCCGCCGAGCGAGCCGTCTCCTTCTTCAGCCTGGTCAAACTGTTGGTGCTGCTGTTGATACTTCTATGGCTCCTGCTGCTGATGCGGAGGATGATTATGCGGGAGATTATGAGGATGAGGTTGATCAAAATCAGAACTACGTGCAACCACCAGCACCACAACCACCAGGTCGTCCACATGCAAATAATCACAATGGTAGGGCTCTCCCTTAGGTACGAGATCATGACCATCTTCCTAAACTGAAATTGAATATTCCACCATTTGAGGGTAGATATGTTCCTGATATATATCTTACTTGGGAGTTAGAAACTGAACAATGATTTACATGTTTACAATATCCCGAGGAGAGACGTGTTCCTGCTGCTGTTTGTGCTTTCACTAGCTTTGCATGTGTTTGGTGGTCTGAACATTGTAGATTATATCCTATTCCAGCTACTTGGGCTGCTTTGAAAACTGCTATGCATACTCGTTGGGTTCCACCATATTATCAACGAGAATTAATTCAAAAATTGCAGTGTTTAAGACAAGGAAAAAATTCTGTAGAAGAATATTATCAGAAATTACAAACTGGCATGATTAGATGTGGTATTGTTGAGGAGAATGAAGCTATGCTTGCGCATTTTATGGGTGGATTAAATAGAGAGATTCAGACCATTCTAGAGTATAAGGAGTATAATAATATCACTCATTTATTCCATCTTGCTTGTAAAGTTGAACGTGAAGTGCAGGATCGACAGGCATTGGCGCGAACTAACTTTTCTGCAGGTCGATCTTCATCATGGATACCACGTGCATCCTCTACTTCCACTGCACCAGCACCTCCATCAGGTGCCACCTCCAGCCGTGATACAAGAAAGTAGGCACAACCACCACTATCTGCCAAGAGCACACCTGCCGGGCCTGCGCAGAGCTCTTCTTCTTCCATGGCATCAACAGGGCACACAAGTGATATTATTTGTCGTCGTTGTAAGGGAAGAGGACATTTTGCGAGAGAATGCAAATCTTAGCGTGTGATGATTGCTACTGAGGATGGTGGGTATGAGTCCGCCAGTGACTATGATGAGGAGACTTTGGCTCTTATTACACATGAAGAACACGGTGGAGATGATTCTGATCATGAGACGCAATACATGGCTGCTGAAGATGCTGACAGGTATGAATGTTTAGTTGCTCAACGTGTTTTGAGTGTGCAGGTTACACAAGCTGAGCAAAATCAGAGGCATAATTTGTTCCATACAAAGGGAGTTGTCAAGGAATGTTCTGTTCGCGTCATCATAGATGGAGGGAGCTACAACAACTTGGCTATCATGGAGATGGTGGAGAAGGTATCTCTCACCACAAGGCCACATCCACATCCTTACTACATCCAATGGTTCAACAACAGCGGCAAGGTTAAGGTAACACGTATTGTTCGTGTGCATTTTAGTATCTCTACATATGCTGATTATGTTGATTGTGATGTGGTACCTATGCAAGCATGTTCCCTATTACTTGGTAGACCATGGCAATTTGATAAAAATTCTGTACACCATCGTAGAAACATCAGTATACTCTTGTTCATAAGGACAAAAATATTACTTTGCTTCCTATGACTCCTGATTCCATTTTGAAAGATGATATTAATAGAGCTAATAAAGCAAAACACGAGCAAAATAAGAGTGAAAATCAGATTGTGGCAAAAGAATTTGAGCAACAAATGAAGCCTAATAATAAACCATCTAGTGTTGCTTCTGAAATTAAATTGAAAAGTGCATGTTTACTTGCCACCAAATCTGATATTGATGATCTAGATTTTAGCAAATCTGTTTGCTATGCTTTTGTGTGCAAAGAGGCATTATTTTCATTCGAGGACGTGCCTTCCTCTTTGCCTCTTGCTGTCACTAACATTTTGCAGGAGTTCACTGACGTCTTTCCACAAGACGTGCCAGCGGGATTACCACCTATTCGAGGGATTGAGCATCAAATTGACTTAATTCCCGGTGCATCATTACCCAACCGTGCACCATACCGTACCAATCCAGAGGAGACGAAGGAGATTATGCGTCAAGTACAAGAGCTGCTCGCCAAAGGTTATATACGCGAATCCCTTAGTCCTTGTGCTGTTCCTATCATTTTAGTGCCAAAAAAGGATGGTATGTCGCGTATGTGCGTTGATTGTAGAGGCATTAATAATATTACTATTCGTTATCGTCATCCTATTCCTAGGCTAGATGATATGCTTGATGAATTGAGTGCCTCTACAATATTCTCCAAAGTTGATTTGCGTAATGGATACCATCAAATTTGTATGAAATTGGGAGATGAATGGAAAACAGCATTTAAAACTAAGTTTGGATTATATGAGTGGTTAGTCATGCCTTTTGGGTTAACTAATGCACCTAGTACTTTCATGAGATTAATGAACAAAGTTTTACGTGCTTTCATTGGACGATTTGTGGTAGTTTACTTTGATGACATATTGATTTATAGCAAATTTTTGGAGGAACATTTGGAACATTTACATGCTGTTTTTATTGCTCTACGTGATGCACGTTTGTTTGGTAACCTTGGCAAGTGCACCTTTTGCACCGACCGGGTATCTTTTCTTGGCTATGTTGTCACTCCACAGGGGATTGAAGTTGATAAAGCCAAGATTGAAGCTAGTGAGGGTTGGCCGCAGCCCAAAACGGTCACACAAGTGAGGAGTTTCCTTGGCCTCGCTGGTTTCTATAGGCGTTTTGTGAGAGATTTCAGCACCATTGCTGCACCTCTCAACGAGCTTACAAAGAAGGATGTGCCTTTTGTTTCGGGTACCGCACAGGAAGAAGCCTTCACGGTATTGAAAGATAAGTTGACACATGCTCCTTTACTCCAACTTCCTAATTTTAATAAGACTTTTGAGCTTGAATGTGATGCTAGTGGAATTGGATTAGGAGGTGTGTTATTACAAGATGGCAAACCTGTTGCATACTTCTCTGAAAAATTGAGTGGGCCTAGTCTGAACTATTCTACTTATGATAAAGAATTATATGCTCTTGTTCGGACCTTAGAAACATGGCAACATTATTTATGGCCCAAGGAATTTGTTATACATTCTGATCATGAATCTTTGAAACACATTAAAAGTCAAGCAAAACTGAACCGTAGACATGCTAAATGGGTTGAATTCATTGAGACTTTCCCTTATGTCATTAAACACAAGAAGGGTAAAGAAAATGTTATTGCTGATGCATTGTCTCGTCGTTATACTATGCTTTCACAACTTGACTTTAAAATATTTGGTTTGGAGACCATCAAAGATCAATATGTGCATGATGCTGAATTTAAAGATGTATTGCAGAATTGTAAGGAAGGGAGAACTTGGAACAAGTTCGTTCTTAATGATGGATTTGTGTTTCGTGCTAACAAGCTATGCATTCCAGCTAGCTCCGTTCGTCTTTTGTTGTTGCAGGAGGCGCATGGAGGAGGATTAATGGGGCACTTTGGCGTCAAGAAGACAGAGGATATACTTGCTACACATTTCTTTTGGCCAAATATGAGGCGGGATGTTGAGCGTTTTGTTGCTCGCTGCACTACATGTCAAAAAGCTAAGTCACGTCTCAATCCGCATGGTTTATATATGCCTTTGCCTGTACCTAGTGTTCCTTGGGAGGATATATCTATGGACTTTGTTTTAGGTTTACCTCGAACAAAGAAGGGGAGGGATAGCATATTTGTTGTCGTGGATAGATGTTCGAAAATGGCACACTTTATACCCTGTCATAAAAGCGATGATGCTATTAATGTTGCTGATTTGTTCTTTCGGGAAATTATTCGCTTGCATGGTGTGCCAAATACTATTGTTTCAGATCGTGATACTAAATTCCTTAGCCACTTTTGGAGATGTTTATGGGCTAAGTTGGGGACTAAACTGCTTTTTAGTACTACTTTTCACCCCCAAACTGATGGACAAACTGAAGTAGTCAATAGAACATTGTCTATTGTGCTTAGGGCTGTTTTGAAGAATAATAAGAAAATGTGGGAACAATGCTTGCCTCATATTGAATTTTCTTATAATCGTTCATTGCATTCTACTACTAAGATGTGCCCTTTTGAAATTGTGTATGGTTTCCTACCTCGTGCACCTATTGATTTGTTGCCTCTTCCATCTTCGGGGAAGGTTAATTTTGATACTAAAGAACGTGCTGAATTGATTTTAAAAATGCATGAGTTAACTAAGGAAAACATTGAGCGTATGAATGCTAAATATAAACTTGCTGGACATAAGGGTAGAAAACATGTTGTGTCTGCACCTAGAGATCTTGTTTGGTTACATTTGCGTAAGGACAGATTTCCTAATTTGCGCAAGTCAAAGCTAATGCCACGTGCTGATGGTCCTTTTAAGGTGTTAGAGAAAATAAATGATAATGCATATAAACTTGAGCTGCATGCAGATTTTGGGGTTAGTCCCACTTTTAACATTGCAGATTTGAAGCCTTATTTGGGTGAGGAAGATGAGCTTCCGTCGAGGACGACTTCATTTCAAGAAGGGGAGGATGATGAGGACATCAATACCATTGTTACACCCACAGCCCCTGCTGCTCTACATACTAGACCAATTACTAGAGCTCGCGCACGCCAATTGAATTACCAGGTACTTTCGTTTCTTGGTAATGATTCTAATATTCATGAGAATATGATGTTGCCTAAATTGGGTACATTTGTTTTGCTTACAAATGAAGGGCCTGGCATGGATAAGATGGATGAACACTGGAGCAAGACCAAGCAGGGAGATGATGGCATGCGCAAGGGGATCAAGAACGGAGTTACAAGTGATGATTTCAGGACTTTGAAGCCACCATAAGGAGTGCATGAAGCCTTGGACGAAATATACAAGATGCCACTTCATAAATTTCGTCCAGATGCTATTCTAGGTGCTGCGTCACCTTATTATTGGGCCAGGCCCATGTATTTTCGAAATACTTAAGTATAGGCTGTTTTTAGAGTCCGTATGTGTGGGGAAACAAGAGTTAGGGTTGGTTTCGGACCCCTCCTCCAAGGGCCACGAAATTCCCCCCTCTTCCTCCATATATACAGCCCTTAGGGCGTCGTTTAGACTTTGGGTTTTGTTTAGAGTCAAAGTTCGCCATAGCTGCAACTTCACGTACTTCGTTTGTGTTCAACGACCAAACAAATGCGTCACAGAACCCCACCTTCATTACTAAAGCTTTCCTCTTTTATTCGCAATATCTAGATTGCAATCTCAGTTTCTTGCTTGTTCTTTGTTTGCTCGCAGAAAATAGACCCTCGTGGTCAGGTTGATCGTGCTCCGGCGTGGTCAATAACCCCTCGGAAGTTGGTTTAGCGATTGCTAAGGCGCGACGTCTTCGCACGTTCGTAGTCGGATCGTCAAAGTCAACTCCCACAGAAAACGATTGCTATCTCAACGAAACATCGGGACACCTTTGCCTCTATCATTAATCCTAGGCCTTTTCCTAGTAATTCCTCTAATAATTATGGTGATTCCTATGGAAATCAATCTTATAATAATAGTAGGAACACCTCTGATCTTGAGAACAATATTAAAGAATTTATCAACACACAAAAAGTTTTCAACACTTCCATAGAAGAAAAGTTGAATAAGATCGATGATTTGTCTAGAAGTGTTGATAGAATTGCTCTTGATGTGGAAAATCTCAACGAAAAGTTGAATAAGACCGGTTAGTTATTTAGCAGACGTTCGTCCGTACGTTCGTTTTAACGAATGGTTTTTGCCCATTAGTCACAGGCAGCGAACGTTCGTTCGTTAGCCTGTTCGTCAGTTTTTCTTTTTCTCGGATTTTTCGCGATTATTTTCGATCGTGATTTCTGACCCGATTTTCGTTTTAGTTTATCTTTTCGCTCGTTTATCGGAATCAGGCGATTCAAGAGCCTAAAGTTTCGTCTCGAAGCCCATTTTCTGTTTAATCAACTTAAACAAGTTTTTGCTACTGTAAAATTTGACTTTAGTCCAGATTAGTAATCGAAGCTTTTTTTTCGCAGTTTGAGTTTTGTCGCTTCGTTTGATTTGATTCTTTTTTGCAAACCGGAGTTCTTAAGTTGAACTTTCTGGTTAGATCTTCTTATTTGAGTTTTATCCGTGCATCTTTGCTTGATTGCTTATTGTATGCTTATTTGTTTGCGATACAGTACCCGGAGTGCTAAGCGTGCTACTACGAGTCTCTAGGTTTCACGGATCATCAGCAAGGCAAGTAACACTTTGATCATACCTCTTTTCTACCCAGTTTTATTGCATTAGATCAACCCTCAAAAATTTGCATGGTTAGGATCTGATTTAAATTATGGGTTTGGGAAGTAGATGAGGTAGTACCTATTCACCTGTTTATTATCAAACCTATGGGAGTTACTTCTACGTTGCTTATATTGCTATGCTATGCTTGTAGACGTGGATTGGGTGAGTGTATCCATGACAGATGTGAGTATTCTTAATTAATGGTTAACCTAAGGTGGCAACTTTAATACACATCTGGGTGGATTGAGGCGCCTGGGGAACCCAGTGTTGCCTGTATTTTTGGAAAATCCCGGGGTACCGTGTGATTCTCCTATGGACTGCCACCCAGGCTCAAAGGGATCATAAGATTATTCATGCTAGAAACTTCCATGTGCAGCCACATGCCATTATGGGCTCTGGCATAGCTGAGTAAGTTGTGCGAAACCTTTCCGTGATGGGCTAGCAGTTGTAGGGGATTGTAGGTGTACCGGCCTATCTATCGGTTAAGGGGACCTCTTCGGAAAGACTGTGTCTCGGTCATCCATTTCTCAAACATCATGTAGTGCGAGAAATCCAACGGAGGAGATCGAGTCTTGTGGGAAAAAGTGCGCAAACCTCTGCAGAGTGTACAAACTAATCATGGTTAGCCGTGTCCCCGGTTATGGACATCTTGAGTATCTAGTTCTTGGATTATCATGTGGATCTCATCACTCTAAATATAATATGATTGGGTTTATGATGATGCTTAATTGGGATTGAGTTGGGTGAACCTTCTCAATGTTTTACAAATACCATGATAGTTAAATAAAATGTATTCCTCTGTTGTAGGGAAAAATTGGCTTTCCGCAAAACATATTAACCATACAGCCTCCACCAGCCATATATGCATGTAGTGATAGCATTATTCTGTTCATTACTCTCTTGTGTTACATTGCCAGCATATTCCATGTGCTGACCCATTTCGGGCTGTAATGTATCGTGTTGCAGACTTTTCAGACGAGGAGTAAGGTGCCTTAGGTCGTGGTCTTTCACTCAGTGATGCCGTTGGAGTTGATGGACTCACTTTATCTTCCAAGCCTTCCGCTGTTATCGTATTAGATGGCCTTAAGCCATATTTATTGTAATAAGTTCTCTTTTGAGACATTCGATGTAATAAGTGTGTGATTGCTACTCTGTTATAAATCCTCAAGTACTGTGTGTGTCAGCATTACCAATCCAGGGATGACACTGATGCACAGAGATCAGACTGTTTGAGGTCTGGTCGCTACAAGATGGTATCAGAGCCCACGCTGACTGTAGGACACACTAAGCTAAAGCCCTAGATCACTACTCTCTTCTCATTTCTGACTCCTCTCCATTTTCTACTCTTTAGGATGGCAGACGCAAGGAACAAGTTTGCACAACCAGATGAAGACACCCCCTTTGGACGACACTTGGAGGAAATCACCAGGTACTTGAGCATCGGAATACCAAGCTTCACCGGGACTTACAACGCCACTTTACCAGAAGAGGGGCGCTGGATGATTCATGTTCAAATTCTAGGAAGGACGTTCATGCCAGTCACTGAGCCCATAGAGTTTTCCTTTGATGCACCTACCCGGAGTCTAGGAAAGAGTATGGCAACCCACATCGCCATGGGACGCATTGGAGAAGTTTACCACAAGGATCTCAAGGATACTATCTACCGGATTTGTGGGCGCCGAGATGAGCAATGGGAGATGATCAACACCAGGAAAGATAGATCGATTGCAGCATTCATCCAGGAGTTAAACTAGCACATTCGACGCCAGGAGAACCAGATGTCCGCAGGCATGACGGATTTGAAGAAGGCGATGACAAGGATCACGGAGCTGGAGGAAGAACTCAAGGCTACACGCGAAGATTATGAGGAGGAAATCATCGTACTAGTGGAGAAGAATGATGACCTGACAAGGAAGATCGGAGTATTCATGGGAGACCCCGCGCCAGGAGCAGAAGACAACGATTCCACTTGCCCGGAGAACTACATCATCATCGACGACACCGACTCGGACCCCGACGATAGCGATGATGACTATGTGGATGAAGCTGGAGCGGATATCATGGAGTCTTCGACCGATCAATTTTTCTAGTCGACCACCATATCAGTAGTAGTATTCCACCATGTATATTGTATAGTCCGAGCACTTTTGTAACGATAGTTCTAGACCGATTGTATGCCCTTGCCTGATTGATTGAGTGATATGATTGTGTTTGTCTCATGTGCATATGGGTAGTGTTTTCCCCTAGACCTCATTCTACTCTATTTTCTCATCTTTTCTAAACCCAGCAGATGCCTCCAAGACGCGACAATGGATTTGCTTTCCCACTGGAGCTCACTCAGCTGATCCAGCAGCAAAATGCATTGATGCAGATACTAGTCCAGAATCAGAATCAGGGGAACAACAACAACAACAACCCACCATCACCACCTGTTGATCACTTAGCCCGTTTTCTAAGGCTGAATCCGCCGGTGTTCTCCAGTAGCACCGAGCCGATAGTTGCAGATGATTGGCTCCACAAGATTGGAAGGGAGTTAACCACTGCAGGATGCGCAGATGCGGAGAGAAGTGTGTTTTGCCGCACATTAGCTTGATGGACCAGCAGCATCATGGTGGGAGAATTTCACAGCCACTTACCCCATCAACAGTGTTACATGGGACCAGTTCCAGCAGGCTTTTCGCACTGCCCATGTATCCACAAGAGCTATGGCCATGAAGAAGCGTGAGTTTCACAACTTACGCCAAGGAGGACGCATAGTTGGCCAGTATGTGGATGACTTTAGTAAGCTAGCACGTTATGCCCCAGATGACGTCGCTACAGATGCTGCTAAGCAGGAGAAGTTTCTGGAAGGACTGAATGATGAGCTGAGCATGCAGTTGATGGTGGAAAATTTCAATAACTACCAGGAGTTGGTAGATAGAGCTCTCATGATTGAAGGGAAGCAGCAGCAGATTGACAACCGCAAGAGTAAGTATGGACAAGGGAAGTATAATTCTGGAGCTCAGCAGAGACCCCGTTTCACCCCGAACTCGGGAGGACTTGTCCATAACCATGGAGGTCACAATCACACTGGAGGAAGTTCGCACAACCATAGTGGCTCCAAGAACGGGAATGGTAATGGAGGAAGCAACGGACAGAACCGTTCCAACCCAGCAACGCCCGCCAAGAAAGATCTAAGCCACGTTACTTGCTACAAGTGCCAGAAGACTGGACATTACGCCAATGAATGTCCTGAAGCTAAGAATGGTAACGACAATGGAAGCTCTGGGAAGAAGCCCAACCCTTTCAACAGGGGACAAGTGAACCACGTTAACGCGGAGGAGGTTGAAGCCCAGCCAGATGCAGTAATAGGTAAGTTTTTGGTTAAGTCATTTACTGCAGTCGTTATTTTTTATGCTGGTGCATCGCATTCATACATATCAAGGGGATTTGTGGATAAGTATAAACTGCCCACCAAAGTTCTTAGTACACCTTTGTTAGTGAGCTCGCCAGGAGCAGAGTATATGGCAAACCAAGGATGTTTTCAGATGCCATTGACCATAGGTAGGCATGTTTTCCCCTCATACTTGATAATTTTGGAGTCACAAGGTTTGGATGTAATTCTGGGTATGGATTGGCTATCGATGTATGGAGGAAACATTGATTGTGCCAGTAAGTCGATTTTGCTCACCACCCCAGAATGAAGAAGGATCAAGTATGTATCCCGGCATGTGCCGAATAGGACTCAAGTAAATTCCTTATCAGGAGTTGTGCAGGAGGAAGTACCAGTGGTGAAGGATTTCCCGTATGTATTTCCAGAAGAGTTGCCAGGCATGCCACCGGATAGAGACATTGAGTTTTTGATTGAACTTTTGCCAGGCACAGGACCAATATCTAAGAGACCGTACCGAATGCCCGCAAAAGATTTGGAGGAAATTAAGAAGCAGATTAAGGAGTTACTGGATAAAGGTTATATTCGCCCAAGTTCGTCACCTTGGGGATCACCAGTGCTTCTAGTGGAGAAGAAGGATGGATCGTTAAGGATGTTTGTTGATTATCGAGGATTGAATGAGGTGACGATCAAGAACAAGTACCCACTGTCGATGATCAATGCTTTGTTTGATCAGCTGTAGGGAGCTAAGGTGTTTTCCAAGATCGACCTGCGATCAGGGTACCACCAGCTGAAGATTAGAGAGCAGGATATACCTAAGATAGCTTTTACCATGAGGTACGGGCTATATGAATATACCGTTATGTCATTTGGCCTGACTAACTTACCTGCCTATTTTATGAATATGATGAACAAGGTGTTTATGGAGTTTTTGGATAAGTTCGTTGTGGTGTTCATTGATGATATTCTGGTCTACTCGAAAAATGAAGAGGAGCATAAAGAGCATTTACGTTTAGTACTTGGGAAGCTCAGAGAACATCAGTTATACGCCAAGTTCAGCAAGTGTGAGTTTTGGTTGAAGGAAGTTGGATTCCTTGGACATGTTATATCCAGAGAAGGAATAGCGGTAGACCCCACCAAAGTTGTCACTGTGACAAATTGGGAGGCACCCACGTCAGTTGGAGAGATCCGGAGTTTTCTTGGACTCGCAGGATACTACCGGAGGTTCATTGAGAATTTCTCGAAGATTGCGAAGCCTATGACGGAGTTGTTAAAGAAGGACACCAAGTTCAAATGGACTGAGGAATGTGAGGCCAGTTTTCAGGAGTTGAAGAAACGCTTGGTTACATCACTAGTGTTGATTCTGCCAGATCAACGCAAGGATTATGAAGTGTATGGCGACGCTTCTCGTCGGGGACTTGGAGCCGTACTTATGCAGGAGGGAAGAGTTGTTTCATATGCCTCACGATAGCTTAAACCCCATGAGTTGAACTACTCTACCCATGATTTGGAATTAGCAGCCGTAGTGCATGTGTTGAAGACTTGGAGACATTTTCTCATCGGAAACCATTGTGAGGTATACACGGATCACAAGAGTTTGAAGTATATCTTCACGCAGAAGGAGTTGAATCTCAGGCAGAGGAGATGGTTGGAACTCATTAAGGATTATGATATGAAGTTGCATTATCATCCCGGAAAGGCTAACGTAGTAGCCTATGCGTTGAGCCGCAAGAGTCATGTCAATACAATCATGACTAGAGAGTTACCCAAGGAGTTAGCAGAGGATTTTCGCGAGCTATGTTTGGAGATAATTCCGAGAGGCTATGTAGCAGCATTGGAGATTCAATCTACTTTGATGGATAAGATCAGAGAAGCTCAGAAGACGGATAAGGAGATAGCCGAGATAAAGGAAAGGATGAGCAAAGGAAAGGCCAAGGGATTTCGTGAGGATGAGCACGATACCTTATGGTTTGAGGACCGCGTATATGTGCCAAATGATCAGGAGATCAGGAAGCTAATTTTGCGGGAGGCCCATGATTCGCCATATTCAATTCACCAAGGAAATACCAAGATGTATCTGGATTTGAAGGATAGCTTCTGGTGGACCGGAATGAAGAAGGATATTGCGGAGTATGCACTACAAAAAAATACACTTCCGTGATGATACGTGTTTGTCACAGTAGGTCGCGTTTTTTGTCATGCATGTACATCCATGACAAATTTATGACAGAATCAAGATAGTCATACCTGTGCTGTCGTAGAAGTGTTCCATGACAATACCAAAATTATCATCACGGAAGTGTCCACTTCCATGATGATAAATCGCGCGTCACAGAAGTGCTTTCATCAAGGGTGACCGACACGTGGCATCCACCGTAACGGAACGCTGTTAAGCTATCGGGTCGGGTTTTGGATCCGATAACCCGTTAACAGCCCCGACCAATGGGGATTTTCCACGTGTAAAATCATCATTGGCTGGAGGAAACACGTGTCGGCTCATCATTGGGACAGATGTCATCCACTCATTGGACAGAAGGCGCCTATGATATGTCGGCACGTGGCACGGCCCAACAGAGGCCCATTCCTGTGAAAAGGCCGGCCCGTTTGACTTGGTCAAAAGGTGGCGGGCCGGCCCATGGAAAGCCTGTTAACGGCATGTTCGCATATAGCCCATTTACAGCCCGCTAACCCAAGGCCCGTTACGCCCTATCCGAATTAGGCCCAGTAGCGTCATCTGGGCCATCCAATATGATTCCAGCCCATTTTCACTTCTGGCCCATGTATGGCCCATGACGTCTTTCGGCCCATATGAGGCCCTATGTAACTCCTGGCCTATTAACGACCCGTGGTGAAACTGGCCCGTAATGAACAGTGTATCACTTTACACCAATTAACGGCCCGTGGTGAAACTGGCCCGTAATGAACAGTGTATCACTTTATACCCATTAACGGCCCGTTATTCCGTTGGGCCGTTTGCAACCCATGTTATCTTTCGGCCTTCTCAGAGCCCATTTATTCTTGGGCTCATTTCCAGCATTCGTTTACTTACGGCCCCTTACTGTCATTTTCTGCTTGTGGGCCAAATTCAGCCCGTGGTTACAGTCGGCCCGTTTGTGGTCCGTCAATACGTTGGGCCGTTTTCATAGCGTCATCAAATATGGCCTATTAACGATGGCCCGTTATGGTCGGCCCATGAACGGGCGATTCCAACTCTAGCCCGTTTACGGCCATAATGCGGCCTGCTATTGGCCCATGTTTGGCCAATCGATCATACGGCCCGTATAAGGCCCATTGATGATACGGCCCGTAGAAGGCCCATTGTTTCTACGGCCCGTAGAAGGCCCATTGCTTCTATGGCCCGTGGAAGGCCTACTGTTTCTACGGCCCGTAGAAGGCCCACTGTTTCTACGGCCCGTAGAAGGCCCACTGTTTCTACGGCCCGTAGGAGGCCCAGTGTCACTACAGTAAATATTAGCCCATGGTTATTGTGGCCTAGTTTTAAAAAATAGGTTATTGCAGGCACTAGCAAACCGCGGAAAAAGAACTGCACTGACTACAAGCAAACAAATAAACAAGACAACAAGGAAATAAATAAGCAAGCAACTTATGCTAGGCTATCACGGCTATTACACATATTACATCCACTGGGCATCAAAGTTCGCCACCAGTGCAAATATAGGGAACAAAGCAGCATATAAACGCCGCAGCAAAACAAGTCCAGAACTGAAACCACTTCAGAAGAGTTCAAGAAACAATATCCTGGGTACCCATAATGCTGGCAAGATGCTTAGCAATCTTATTAACTTTCTCTTGTTTGGCGCTTAAATCCTACAACGCTTGCTGTTGCACAAGAAAGTACGCATCTGAATTCTGCAGGGACTTCCTCAGTCCTTCGGCTTCTTGCCGCAGCACAGCTGATTGATGCCTTTCAGCTTGTAGCTGAGACTGAAGAAGCCGAAGTGATTCAGGGAGCGAGTTCGAAGAGCTTGTCCCAGCGGTACTGGCCAGTAACTCGAACACTACATCAACGCAGGACTGTGGGGTTTTCTCACTGTCTACAAAATCGTTTTTATCACCTTTCTTGAAGACCAACAGGGTTGTCTCACTATCTTGAACCTTATCTGCATTACTTTCTCTACCATTTCATAGTGGGGTGCTCTTCTCCAATATTCTGTTTGCATACTACAAGAGAAACAAGCAGACACATCACAGGTTTAGCTTGTAGTATACGAAACTCATTTTGGTAAACCGGTTCAGTAGTAAGGTGGACAGGATAACAGCATGAAACAAACATATATCTATGTACTATGGTCACTTTATTGTCCATATCATTCTAGTTTATGTTCCCTAATCAAGATAGAGACACAGTTCAACTCATATATTTTTAAGACACGGCAGCATAGACAGAATATAAGTGTGAGAAACTACACAGCATTGGCAGCACTTGTAATGTGCATCACATGAGAACATAACTGTTTATACAACTTAAACTGAAATTGTAACATCCCAAATTTTCAAATTTGGATTGTTAATAGGATCATTACTTTTCATCATGATTTCTATGCTTATTTAAATTTTCTAAATATTTAAAGTGTTTTCCAACTCAAGGCAATATATTTGGAGTGGAGATAATATGACTTCTTTCCTATTAATTATATTTCGAAAATGCTAAGAGTATATTCTGGTGTCTACCTAAATTATTTTGGCTTGGTAGTAACTCAAAATTATTTTATAGTTGGTATCATACTCTTTATATGCTTGTATTGCAAAATATTGTTTCTTGTGAATTCGTGTTTTAAAAATGTTCACTATTTTGTAAAGTAGCAGTAATGTCTTACTATGTGTTCTGGTAATTTTATTTTGTTTTAGATTTGCTTAGCTATATTGTTACTTCTGTAGCAGAGGTTTAAAAAAAAGAAACCGCACACGCGTGCACAGTGCCGTCGGGCAGCACAGCTGCAGCCCAGCTCCTTTTCCTCGCCCGCGCGCGCAGCCCAACAAGCAGGCCGGCCCATTCTTTCCCCGCACAGCCGCAGCCCACTCCACAGACTTTTTGTTTTTTTCCCTCTTTCACCTCTCTGGCGCTGACCGCCTGGCCCGCATGTCATCTTGCCCGCAGCGCCGTGTTCTTCCCGAGCACTGTTGCTCACTCAACCACAACCGGATCGAATCGATCGATTCTTGACCCGTAGGCCACGGTATCTGATCTATATAAGATCCCAAACCCCTCCTCGCCCGATTTTTGGCCAAACCGCCGCCTTCCGTGCCCGTTTCGCCTCGCCCGGATCTCGCCGGAGTCCGCCGCCGCAGAAGCTTTCCGCCGGTTGATTCCGTCGCGTTTGTAGGTTCCCAACACCTCCTTCCCCTATGGTTAGATTCGCCTTGGTCTCCTCTACCTCCCCCATCTCTTATTCTACGCAGGGAGACACCACATCGAGCCCTAGGACCTCAGCCCGAAGCTTCATGGAGGCAGCTCCGCTCCAGCCGGTCATTGTCACCACAGGAGCAAGCCCCAATCGTCTCCGAGGTCACCTAATTCATCTCTGTGGCGTTCTGAACCCGTTGGTGATTTCTACGTAGCCAGAGGGCCTCTGTAGCCGTCGCCCGCTTCATCACCGAGCTGCTCCAGCCCTTCTTCTTCAAGTCCGGCGCGCAGCTCCTCTGTTCTCCGGTGAGTCGCCCCCATGAGTTCGATCTCCGTTGGACGGCTACGATTAGATCT
Source organism: Aegilops tauschii subsp. strangulata (assembly GCF_002575655.3). Taxonomy (NCBI): domain Eukaryota; kingdom Viridiplantae; phylum Streptophyta; class Magnoliopsida; order Poales; family Poaceae; genus Aegilops; species Aegilops tauschii. The sequence goes on along the minus strand of NC_053037.3, from coordinate 470,659,145 downwards.
CTGCTGTTTTGTTTTTTCTTCTTTGAAACGTTTTCCTTTAAGTTGTGGCCGTTCGCCGTTTAGACCTTGCAGCGAACAGCTTCCCACCAATCACCGGGTGCCACGTGGCGCATCCACAGCATCTGCGGCAGTTCTTCGCAGAACGCTATTATGGCATAATTTTTCATTGCAGATTTCGTATGAAATTTGCATTTAGGTATATCTTGAGATCCGTAACTCCAAATTCATCGATTCTTTTTCCTGTGTACTCGTAGAGACCAGGAGAATATTGTAGAACCAAAATTTCACATTTTTGAACAGCTCAAATTTGAATTCAAATTCCGGAGACCATATCTTTCAAAACGTTTATTCAAATCAGTTGATTCTTTTTGCATTGTGATCCTGCCAGCATGTAGATGATATATACCTACTGTTAAGTTCTGTTAATTAAGTTTTTATTTGAATTCATTGCTGTTTACTTTATTGTGGTGTTATGGGAGTACGGTTTATTTATCGGTGCCTTAGTTAATCGTATAGATTGTCCGGAGTGCGAAGCGGATCAGAATTAAGTGTTAGAGTACTTCAGCACCTTTCAAGGCAAGTTTGCACTTTTGATTTTGCTCATCCTATATTCTGCTATGCATGTGTGATTTTTATGCTATGACATGTGCTTGGTTTGATATGTATGTCCTGTGTTGTCATACTCTGATATTGATTGTATTATGTGATGGTGTGATCAACTTGCTATGATAGACGTGGGCATGTGTCGAGTGATCCATGAAAGTGGTGAGTGTTTATAGCCGTAGGCTCGGGATTATTAACTAGGTGAATGCGTCACTGGCAGAGCGCTCTATTGTCCCTAGAGAATGCGCCATTGACAGAGCGCACTTGAGGCGAGGTATAGTTTTCGGAACTTAAATCAGGTGAATGCGTCCTTGGCAGAGCGCTCTATTGTTCCTAGAGAATGCGCCACTGACAGAGCGCACTTGAGACATACTTCTGAAGTTCTTGTCATGTTTATTTAGAATCTTTGGGTTATCTTGGGCGAGTAAATTAGAGACGGTTGTGAGTTCACGTAGTGGAGGTAGGTGAAGACATTCTTCTCCAAACTAACTTGTGTGTTTTATTTGTCATACATTGCTTTGTGGATGTAGGTTTGCTATATCATATTGTGTGATTTGCCAATACATTCAATGTATTGACCCTTTGTGGCTGCAACTTATCATGTTGCCGGATTTTCAGATGATCAGTGAGATACAGTAGGGTCGCGAGTCTTCACTCAACACAGGAATAGGATAGGAATGCACGTGCAAAATAGAGCATTTGGAAACATAGGATTTCAGTCAACCTGGTTGTTTGGCTCACATGAATTGGAAGAACAGAGGAATGGAGAAACAAAGTGATGCGACGAGTGTACAACCTCTTTGGCATAGCCTTGTGGACCTCAACATCATTGGGTTGGACGTGGAGGATGGTGATGATGCTGGTGTGACTGTCGGAGGTGGGGAAGAAGATCCGAGGCCTCTGGAAACGGCGCCGAGGGTACTGCTCCGCTGTGATGGACGGTTCCGTCGTTGGAGCAGCTCCGCTAAGGTGTACGGCGACGAGGCTGAAGCATGACAAGACAGACAACGTTAATCTGAAGTGGGACCCTAATATCATCTGCAATAGATGATGTAAAATACATCATCAAAAAGTGCTACTCCCTCCGTTCCTAAATATTTGTCTTTCTAGATATTTCAACAAGTGACTACATACGAAGCAAAGTGAGTGAATCTACACTCTAAAATGTGTCTACATGCATCCGTATGTTGTAGTCCATTTGAAATGTTAGAAAGACAAATATTTCGGAACGGAGGGAGTAGATGTAAAACGCATCAGCCGCGCCACGGCCGCTCCGACAGATGCTGTAAGTATTGTTCACTCTGAACTTAACTGAAGAAAATGAAGTTCACAGTTGAAACTGAATTTTACTGTCGAAACTGATTGAACTAGTAACAGAGCATTGCAATAGATGTTTAGGGCGTTCGAGCACTAGTAGCAGAGAAGCAGTGATCTAAATCAGCAGACGCTCGAACAGGGAACGCACTAGCAGAGAGCAAGTCATGCAGTAGCATCGCGACCGAGTGCTAAAGCAGCAACTCCTGTAGCTGCCGGAGGTCGTGCAGCAGCAGCAGCAGCAGCGCAAGCGAGAGCAAGAGCAGAGCAGCAGCACGAACGAAAGTAGGAGCAGTGCAGCAGCGCGACCGACAGCAAGAACAGAGCCACAGCGCGAGCGAGAGCCGGAGCAGCTGCAGCTAGTGCCGTTGTGGAAGTCGCCGCCGAGGAAGCAACGACATGGGGGAGAGACGCCGTGGATGATGTGGCCGGCGATGGCGTCGTCGATGGAGACATGCCATGTCTGCTCGGTATAGAGCACCGGCAGCCCCGTGAGATCGAATAAAAGATAAAATGCAGCGGTGAGTGCAGAACCTCCTTGGTGGGGCCGAGTTGGCCTCGGCTTCATCGGAGGAATTGGTGAGGGTGCTGCGGTTCCGGTGGGGCAGGTCAAGACGACACTGTGGGGATTGAGGTGGCGCGATAGACGAGGCTAACGTCGGGGCAACTCCTTGGAGGTGGAGGATGGGGCAGCTGATCCGACGGGACGACGAGATCGACAACGGATCCTCATCCGGTGCGGTGGATGAGGGACGGCGAGCTATTGCGGTGGAGGACGTAGTCGGGGAAGAGTCTCCGGCTGGGCGGCAGTCAGGAGGCCGACGGAGGAGCGTGGGGTTTCGCGGGTTTTGGCGGCCTCGGTGTACGAATGGGGGGCGAAGGGGGAGGGGGGAGCCAAGCTTAGGGACGTGTTTGTCCGAAATGTAGGGTAAGTTCCAGCGTACCCCCACCGGTTTTGACACCGCGATGTGGAGCTTCATTTCCGGCTGAGGGGTAGAAGGGGGATTTCGCATGTCTGGGCTGCGGGAGCGATTTTGGATGAGGAGGGAGTTCTCGCGCGCGTCCAAATTTCGGGATAACAAGGCGCGGCGCGGGTTGAAGAAGCGGGAGTTTCAAAGCAGGTGAGACAAAAGATACTCGAGCTTGAAAATTTCGGAATAACAAGGTGCGGATTCCTTGTTCGGCAGAACAAACTTAACGTGTAAAAAAACAATTCATACAAGACACAAGAGAGTCATGTCCCCTTTTACTATATTGCTATAGATGCCATTGAAAAACTACAAGAAAAATGTAAAAAAATCGGGAGAACAAGATTACCCTGCACAGTACCAAATCGATTCGCACTTCCCTCAACAACAACAAAAAACAAATCAATTCCCACCAAAGAAAGAGTAATGTCCCTTTTTATATGATTACAGATGCCATGATCTCGAATTTCAATTTTTTGAATCCACGTTATGTTGAATTCAAATATATCGTTAGGTGACCTTGCGGTTTATAATTGATGTAGTCGTAAATTTTGATCTTCCATCATATATGAACATTTTACTCCACCATGTGAACATATATATTGTCGTCTACCATATGGACTAAATTTGAATCAATTTTCCTTATTTGTAGTTATACAATAATTTAAATATTATCTTGATAACAAAAAACATACATATAGCAGTAATCATATTTCACTATGAACTACATGTACCATACGCTCTCCAATTCAAATATTTGTATCCATTTTATGTTGAATTCAAATCATAGTACATTATTGGTCTAGGTAGCGAGATGTTTGGGATAATCTAAACCCTGTTTTCATACGTATAATTTTTGGCTGAATTGGGACAAGTTTTGGTATAAGCCTCTGGCAAAACCGGAGATTCTCTCAACAAGCCTCGTGGTTCCGAGAGGGAACGTATCACCTTTGTGTGCGAAACGATATACGCTGCCTCCCCCTGATTTTCTTTACAGAGGCAACATAGAACTATATGAGTGCCCTGTTAAATTTTGGAATTATTTTGGGTTCGTTTGGCCTTTTTATACATTAATTGAGTTTCTGGACTTTTAATGTGCATAATCTAAATATGAATTGCATGCACATGCTCCGGTGCACCAAAGTGGGTTGAAAAATCACATGTGTGTCCTTGGTTGAATTTCTAGGTCCCATGGAAGAAATGAGAATGAAATTCAAACATCTGGGCGTCATGACTCGGCCAAGAACATCGAGAAACTTTGATTTTAAATTCATGTAAATCCAAAACTCGCCTGGAAATCATGAAACTTGGCATGGTGTCATGTCATGGCACTAACATGTTGTGGTAAAAAATTGGGCCGATTTGGAAGCTTGTGGTTCTAAGAGGGAACGTGCCACCTTTGAGAGTGAAACGATATACGCTGCCCCCCCCCTTTGAGTTTCTTAACAAAGGCAACATAGAACTACATTACTGTCTTGTTAAATTTTGGAATTATTCTGGGTTCGTTTGTCGTTTTTTATACATTAATTGAGTTTCTGGTCATTTAATGTGCATAAGTCAAATTTGAACTACAAGCACATGCTCTCGTGCACCAAAGTTGGTTCGAAATTCACATTTGTGTCCTCGGGTGAATTTCTAGGTCCCATGCAAGAAATGAGAATAAAATTAAAACATCTGGGCATCGTGGCTCGGCCGAGAACATTGAGAAACTTGGTTTTAAAATTCTTGTAAATCCAAAACACGTCTGAAAATCATGAAACTTGGCATGGATGTCATGTCATGGTACTACCATGTTGTGGTAAAAAAAATTGGCCGAATAGGAACAGATTTTGGTATAAGCTTCTTGCAAACCGAAGCTTCTCTCAAGAAGGCTCGTGGTTCTGAGAGGGAACGTGCCACCTTTGAGTGCGAAACGATATACGTTGTCCCCCTTGAGTTTATTTACAAAGGCAACATACAACTACATGAGTGCCCTGTTAAATTTTGGAATTATTCCGGCTTCGTTTGGCCTTATTTACACATTAATTGAGTTTTTGGTCATTTAATGTGCATAATTCAAATTTGAACTACAAGCACATGCTCCCGTGCACCAAAGTTGGTTGAAAAATCACATTTGTGTCCTCGGGTGAATTTCTACTCCCTCCTTCCATCTATATAGGTCCTAATGCGTTTTTCGAGGCTAACTTTGACCAAACGTTAGAGCAATAATATATGACATGCAACTTACACAAAGCATACCTTCAAATTTGTATGTCAAAGGAGCTTCCAATAATATAATTTTCAGAGTATACATCTCATGTGCTATTAATCTTGCCAATAGTCAAAGGTTGTCTTGAAAAACACATTAGGCCCTATATAGATGGAAGGAGGGAGTAGGTCCCATGCAAAAAATGAGAATAAAATTCAAACATCTGGGCATCGTGGCTCGGTCGAGAACATTGAGAAACTTGGTTTTAAAATCATGAAACTTGGCATGGTGTCATGTCATGGTAGTACCATGCCGTGGTAAAAAAAATTGGCCGGATAGGAACAAATTTCGGTATAAGCTTCTTGCAAATCGGAGCTTCTCTCAAGAAGGCTCGTGGTTCTGGGAGGGAACGTGTCATCTTTGTGTGCATAATTCAAATTTGAAATACAAGCACATGTTCCAGTGCACCAAAGTTGGTTGAAAAATCACATGTGTGTCCTCGGGTAAATTTCTAGGTTCCATGCAAGAAATGGGAATGAAATTCAAAATTCTGGGCGTCGTGGCTGGGTTGAAACATTGAGAAACTTAGTTTTTTAATTCCTGTAAATCCAAAACACGCATGAAAATAATGAAACTTGGCTTGGTGCCATGACATGGCACCAACATGTTGTGGTAAATTTGCAGTCCGATTTGTGAAGGCGCACACATTAACAATCAACAAAGTCATTTTGGAACAAGTGATGTCACGTTACAATCGGAAACACAAGTATTATTGAAACCGTGGGCGTTCTACTTACTAGTACCATTTACGTGCCGCCACGCGTCCCCATTTTTTATTAGCTAGGAGGCGCCGTGCAGGGTAGCAATTTGAGTACGAGAGGCGTGCGATCAGACCCCTGCGCGTGCTTATCGGGAGGAGAGCCCTTTGACCTCCATCTGCCGTCCACCTCTCTCCCAAGGTCTCCATTAATGGCGCCCGAGCCTCTGTTTAATAGCGTGGCTATGTCTCACTCGACTGAGATTTAAGAGAGAAAAAAGAAAATCTGAAAGCACGGATCTTGATGTAAGATCCGACGGACCTATATAGAATCTACTGCGACTTATAGCAAGACTGATGAATATATAAGGACGATTAATTTTTTTTTGATCAAGGAAGGGCTTGCCCCTTCCTATTTTCATTACTGAAAACCACCACAATTCACAAGAAGTTCAACACAACTCGTTGAGAAACCACAATTCAAGGGGCGGAGGCACAAGGGGCAGTGGAGCACAGTGAGGTCCATCGAGACCTTAGAGAGCTCCATTGTCGGGTCATGTTCGGTCTGCATGATCTCGCCCTCCTCGTGCACAACCATCTCTCGACTTGGGTCGGGGTATTACAAAGCTTTACCGTCACATATTTTATACTACTTCAAGGTGCATTAAATCAACACATGCAAGTATCAAAAGGAGAGTCACGGCATGCATGCATGCGTTGTAATTAATGCATCGGTAAACGCAAATTACTGAAATATATCGAGTGCAGTGCTTTGATGTGTCGCGTCAACTCGTACATCAACGAGAAGTTTGATTATCCTCTCCCTCGCGGACTTAACTGCACCTGCCTTTGGCTGTATGACAGGTTGGCCACACACCTGTCAGGCCCACCTGTCATACACGCAAAGGCAGGAGCGTCCCTCCCTCGCCCATGAGCGTGGTGGCTGGCAAGACTAGGAGAAGTTTTCGCTACACGCTCTCCTTCCCGCACGCGGTGGACATGCAGCAGTTCAATCGGTGTCAGATGGCCAGAAGCGTACTGTAGTACTCCTCCAGTGCAGTAGTACTCCATCATTGTTCGAGTTCCCGAAGAGGCGAAGAGCCAAGCGCAGCCCGGACGCTCGTGTGGCAGTTTCATGTGTAGAGTAGTCTAGGATAGCGTGTACCGTGCCTGTAAGCTTAAAATCGTTGGGGTCGGCTCCATGCTATGTGGCCGTCTCGAAGTTAAAAAAATTAAAATAGTCTTCTGGCCCTACCTGACACCCTGGTGAATGTAGTTTGCACGCTCATCTGGTCAAGACAGGAATATATATTTTAATTTGTTTTTTCGAAAAGGAGGGACTCCCCGGCCTCTGCATCAGAACGATGCATACGGCCACATATTTTAATTTGTGGTGGGTAAATGTTAGAGGTTACAGCAAATATATTGTACACTGCGGGTCTTTCAGCCAAGTTTAGAGGCAAGCATGTGGGGCCAGTGCTATGATGTGTCGCATCAACTCGTACAACGAGGAGAAGCTTGATTTTACTACACGCCTTCTCCCTCACCCATGCGCGCGGTTGCTCGCAAACGAGGACATGATTTTGCTTAGTAGTACTTCTACAACAAGCTATCCGTCCCGCTCGCGGTGGACGGACATGCAGCAGTGGATTCGACACTGTAGAAGCAGTAGTAGTAACATCATTGTTCGTCTTCTCGAAGAGGCGAAGAGCCAAGCACAAACCGAACATTGCAGTTGCGAACATTGGAGCACGCATATAGCCAGGCTCTTGCATGAGACAAAATTGCTATGTGAGCCCACTATTGTACTAGTACGTACAACTACTTGCTAGTATAGCCCTATAAACCAGAAAGGAGTATTTGCCCTTCTAGAGATTTCAACAAGTGACTAGACTACACCGAGACGGAGTACATATGGAGCAAAATGAGTGAATCTGCACCGTAAATAAATACGTACTAGTTCTATCGTTTTCCTCTCCGAGGTGCACAATATTGAGTATACTGACTAGTCTCTTTTTGACACGCATTTATGTTTTTTACACAGTACAGACGCAAGCGCTCATATACACGCGCATACACTCACCCCTATGAACGCACACACGCACGACACTATCATCTTGAAATTTACGAAGTCACCATAGGCACCTCGTCGTCGACAATGTAGGAAAATTATGAGGGGGGGCTCTCCAACAGTGTTCCTTGGCTCGCACCTAGCATCACGGTGGTCAAACTTGGAGTCATTCATCTGGTACACGTGGCATCTCAGATCTGGACACAAGGTGACGCGACCTCTCACTTCCTCCGCCATTTGAAGCGGCGCGCCGGTGGAGGGCTAGCATGCTCCAATATTAGGTTGGCTCTATGTGATGTGGCAACTTCATATACTAACCGGATGCTGGCTATACTCCCTCTGTAAATAAATACATGGTGTATTGTTTTATTCCTATCGGCGAGGTAACTTAATGTCTTTTTGCTACTTAATAGGATTACATGCAATGAACTAACCACCGCATGTGATGTTTGGTAGTCTCAAGTCACTGAAAGCATGCACGGGCACGGAGGGGGACGCATCTTCATTAACTTACTGCACCTGCCTTTGGGTGTATGACACGTGGGTCCAATGGGTGGCTGGCCAACCTGTCATACAGCCAAAGGCAGGTGCAGTAGAGGGGCGAGGAGTAGATGGCCAACACGCACGTGAATTCTACGCAGTCTGCACTTCTCATATAAAGGCTCCCGCCAGTCCAATCTACGAAATCCTACGCACCTACGCACCTAAGGGCAAGAGTGACCACTCCAATCGCAAGATCAGTTGATTAGAAGCTAGACCCATGGAGGCGATGAGCGCGAGCATCAGCCGGCTGTGCCAGATGGTCCACGACGCCGGCCTGCATCCTGGCACCGAGGAATGTCTCCAAGTAGTGCTTGAGGCCGCCAGGGCGAGGGGCCGCTTGGACGACATCTTCGTCTCCTTGTTCGACGAGGTCCTCATCGGCTTCCTCGACAAGTTCACCGTCGTCAAGAAGCTCGCGGACGACCTTGATGTATGCCTCCAGCCCACGCGCCCAGGCTCTGCGATGCCTACCACCCTCAACAGCCTCTATGGTGACAACCTCTTCGACGCACTGGTGGCCCTGCGACTGCCCGCCGTCGCGCCGGAGAATGTCCACCTCGAGGTCGCGCTCGCCGCGCAGCGCCTGGCGCAGCAAGACACCATCGACATAATCACCCACGTCTACGCGCAAATCGTCCACAAGGACTACTACATGCAAGAGGAGGACGATAGGACGCTGGCCTTCTTGGACCGCAGGGCAACCTTGGACGACATTGTTTAGAAGCACGTTGAGCTTGCCGCCAACGCCGCTGCTCCTCACACGTCGGTTGGTGACCCGGTGCACTAGGGCGTGAGGATGTCGTTGATGGATCCGTATGTATCTTTATCTTTCCGTACAAATCCTTGTAGTAGTATATGGTACTACTAGTAATTATCTTACCTTTCGCATCAACTTCATAATTTTCGTACGTATTCCATGCATGAACTGTGCCAGAACCAAACTTCTCATTACTCTAGGGAAAATCGTTATTTATATCTATCGGTCGCCCCATGGAGCAGAACCAAATTTTACAAGTTACAAGTTCAAAAGGAAAAGCCTTCCGTGTTCGCGTCGCACCCCCACACGGTTTGTCCGGCACGCCGCTCAAGGGGGAATGCGTGCTGTGTTGCATTTTCACTTACAAGTGGGACCGCAGTTGAGCAAACCGACTATCGGCAAACCCCCACCCCGCCCACCGCGCGATGGCTGAGAAAACAGGAGGGAGATGAGATGGCTGTAGCTAGCACGGACTCCAAGAAAATTGGTGTCGGATGGGACTCGTGTGGGTGGCGTGTGCCGTACTGCTAGACATGAATGCTAGTTATGGCCCATGCTACCCCACTATATCGAGGTGCTGGTTACTCCACTATATCGAGTACGTAGAACAAATTTCCCGGAGTCCGTGCTCGGCCCTCCTCTATCTCTCTTCTTAGCCAGCCAGCAGACGCGCGGAGCCCATCGTCTGTTTGCTCATATGCGGTCCCACATGTCAGTGAAAACGCAAGAGGACCCACTGAACCTGCACATCTTTCACCTCGACATGCTGGTGATGAAAAACAAATCGAATAAAGATCTTCGGTGGCCGCTTTTGGAGTTACTCAAGAGTAGTAAGATTCTATTTACAGTTTAACCCAAGATGCACATCACGTGGCTTCACCTACCACTCTATTTTCTTGCATGACACGACCTGGATGCTGGATGTCCCACGTGTCGGCAAAAGGAGGAAGAACTCGACCAAATCTTCGGTTGTGCTCTCGGATTAGACTAGTTGTGCTAACTTAAAATTTTATTGTGTAGAATGGATGCAAGTTTTGGTATTGGGAAGAATAGTACAATGATATATTGATAGAGCACAATTTAGTAGATGTTCTAGCACTTTTAGCTAGCATAGAGGCTAGAGATGAGACTAGTGCACTTGTTGATAGAATAGAGGCTAGACACGTCTACTTCTTTACACTCGAAGAAGAAAGAAGCACGCAAGATCGAGCCTCCGCAGATCAACAATGAATGCATCGAGAAGGCACTAATCCAACTTACAGGAGCAATTATGGAAGTTGGATATCTTCTAAAATGTATTCTTGTGGTTCTTGTTTTCTTTGGTCTTGCTTTTCTAGTCAAAATTTTGGTGATGTATTTCCATGTACCAAAAAATCAATGATGAAAAAAAGATATGTGTTTGCAAAGAAAAATGTACGCGGCCGGGATGCGGTCGCGCGTTCGGCGCACGACCACCGCATCCGAGAAATGGCCCGGACACGACCCCATTGCCCTACCCAAACGGACAGAATCCGGGCAAAACAGAGGTCCGTTTGGGGTCGTGCGTTGGAGTTGGCCTTACAAGTGGGACCGCAGTTGAGGAAACCGACTATCGGCAAACCCCCACCTCGCCCGCCGCGCGATGGCTGAGTTAGAGAAACGACTAGGTTGAAGAGATTGTTGTAGCACGGACTCCAAGAAATATGGTGTCAGATGGAAGTCGTGCTGGTGGTGTGTGCCGTACTCCTGGACGTGAATGCTTGTTCTGGCCCATGCCACCCTACTACTCCTAGTACTACTTATAGTAGTAGTATCGATGATTCGAGGTGCTGGTTACGTATAGCGAACACATTAACATATGGTCCACCTCACACTGTGGCCAAATTTCCTGCAGTCTGTGCTAGGTTAAAAAGTGTTCTTTGTGAGGATGGGTGGCTGGTCTCAAGTTTAAAAATTGTTGTATTACGTACGTAGACGTAGAGATAGTGCAGCATGTGAAGCTAGTACAAATAGTGTACTATTGTTGATTAGCCTCATCCGATAACCTGTTGCAATGCACGTACAATTATGTATTCGGAAAATATTTTTTTGCCTCGTCGCAGCACCCACTCAGAGAAGCGACTCGATAGCCATTCATAAATTTAGTAAGTTTATCACAGGCATATCATTTTATTACATAGAACAGGTCATCAACCCACAACAACAACGAGGATAGATTATAAATACTAAAGTTTTCATCACACAACAAATAACAAGCAATGAAATGAACTTCAACTCAACCAATCCTCGGCGTTGGAAACGCTTGCTTTGAACCACAAGTGATTCTCTGGGAAGGGCCAGCTATTGTAAATCTCGAGGCCAACGCAGGACTGATCATCTAGGCTGAAGCGGCCTACTATATCACGACCAGGGTAGGTAACCACCGAAATGTCTGACGTATAGATACAGTTGCTTCTCATAAATGGTAGTAACGTTGTGTCAACAGCAGCTGGATCGGCTTTCACCATCATTGGATAGTTTTGTCCAAGGAAGAGCGAGTTTACTCCAAGAGCGAGTTTACTCCAAGAGTACTAATTAATAACTTTGATGTGTCCCGTCAACTCGCAGAACGACGAGAAGCTTGCTTACTACGCCTTCTCCCTCGCCAACACGTGCGCGGTAGCTCGCAGCACGAGGAGAAACTTTTGCTTACAAGCGGTGGACGTGCAGCAGTTCATTTGGTGTCAGATTGCCAGAAGTACTACTGTAGTACCATCATTATTGTTCGACTTCTGGAAGAGGAGAAGAGCCAAGCGCAAGGTCACCTACTAACCTAGTACAGTACTACTATAGCCAAAGCTGGTCCACCTTTTTAGAGCATGGTTAATAAATATAGGCGGCTCTTGCAGCGGCACATCATTTAGAGCAAGTACTCTCTTCGTAGGAACAAAGGAAGTGAAACAAAAGTTGGGTGGATGCTAGATTGCCAATTAAAAGATGATTACATAGGAAAAAAAATCCTATAGCATTCTATCCTATGAATCAAACGACCAATGTAGGAAAATTATGAGGGGGGCCTCTCCAACAGTGTTCCTGGGCTCGCACCTAACATCATGGTGGTCGAACTTGGAGTCATTCATCTGGTACACGTGGCATCTCAGATCTGGACACAAGGTGACGCGACCTCTCACTGATTTTTGAGCAATATCCATCCAGTCGAACCACGAAGGACGGCAACAAGCTTGTCGAAGATAGCAACAACTTGATAGTTCTTGTAATTCCAAGAGCGGTTGGGAACTCGACAAATTGCTATCTTCAGTAGACGACAGTCACCATGATCGTATTTGAACGTACGTAGATCATCTGTGTGCTCAACCTCAGGGCACTCGGAGATTTTTGGAAGTGGAATCCGCTGACGAGTGTACACATTCACAAGTTCCCACTCGCAATTGTACCCAATATAAACAACCCAATCTCCATTTGTGCCAGCCCAGGACTTACCCTTAAGCGATGGCATCTTGACATCACACGTGTCATTATCAAGCGGCATCAACTTGCACAAGGCGAGGCCTCCGTCGTCCGTGCCCATGCGAACAGGCTTATAGCGAAGAAGATAAGGGAGATCAAACCGCTCCTGGACCCTTGGGTTCCTTGTAATGATGTTATTAGTTGACTCAAGAATGGGCTTGAACGAACCTGCCATGCTAGCCGAGGTGATGACGTCGCACCGATCAATGAGTTCCCCCACCACGTCATCTTTCAGATCGGGGCAAGAATAACGGGGTCGTTTCTGGCTTGTTCCCTCCATGGAGAAGACGATCGAACAATGGCAGAAGGAAGGGTGAAGGCAAATGGAGGAGTGAGGAAGAGCGTGCGACAGCAGTTCCAAATCGAGAGGGAAAGGCGAAGAGTCGGTGGATGGTTGCCAGTTTGCCACAGCACACAAAGAGGCGCCCCGGCCTACACGTCCTTTCGGAAATTGTACAAAAGGACTCGTCGTCGTCTCACTGACATGTTGGAACGGGACCACGAAACATCGTGTGTAATTTCTCGTGCAAAATGCGATCTGGCCGCGTTGGCCCGAGGTGCCGCATTATTTCTCGACTTTATTTTTTTAATGGCGTGTCGTTCAGTTTTGAAGCACGACTAACTGGTACTGTTTGCAGAGAAAATATAAACTACTCTACCACTACTCCACCTCTAGTACTAGTAGTATAAAAATATATATACAGGCTGGAGCTTCAGAGCTTTCTTGCTAAGGGCTGCCCACTTGCTTCTCACACTATCACCCTCTCTCCAGATCTAAAAAAGACGGCCTCTCTCTCCCTCCTCACCGGTGGTCACAGATCCGCCGGGGAAGAAAAGGACGTGCAGTGTTGACGCACTCGTCGTCGGCGAGCGAGGTCACGCACTGACGACAAAGCCGTCCTCTCAGACCTAGCGCCCGCGCGGGATGGCCTCCGTCCCCAAGCTCGCTGTCGTAGTGCATGTGGAGGATGATGACCACGAGCGAAGCCACTTCCCGCCGACCCTCAGGTATGCTACCTCTTTCGAACCATACCCTTGTTCTATTGCCCCATCTGCCATGTCGCTGCATGTGGATCTTTTTCCACTCCACCATCTTCCCAATTTGCTATCCTCTGCTCTGCTGGTCACGCAGACGAAAACCTTAATTTGCACTATTAAAGGAAACCCTACTTCATGCAGACTAATCCATGTCTGGGTTGAATAAGGAAAGGAAGGGAGACTGTACTGTCCAAGAGAGTAGGCATTGAACCCGCATCTAGGTTGAGAAGGGGAAAATCAGTAGCTAAGGAATGAGTCTCGTGTCTCTTGGTTGAAGAAGGGTAGAAAGGCATGACAACGCAATAGAGAATGACCAGGTCGATCGGTTTATTGTCCTCACATAGGAAAAAGGTGGCTAAACATAACAAAAATGGGACGTAATCCACATATGCTGCCTGGATATTTGTTGCTCTGGGCAACCATACCTCCCTCACCACTCTATGCGTCCGTGGAGGTACATCGTACTGGTGCGCCCACTGTCCGAATGGGCCTCGCATGCTCTTAGTCTAACTTTTTTGCTGTTAGTATAACGCCAGCAGTCAAGTCAAGCAATGCTACTGCTGAAGTGATGCCACATTTAACTAACGCCGCACTTAGTCTAATGCCACCGATAAATTTAAGCAATGCCATTTAATGTCACTGGATTATTTCAGGGTTAGCTGTTGATTGTGGATGTATTAAATATTTTTCAACTAAGGCATTCTAATGATGTTGCACAGCCAGTATACCAACGATGAAACTTGTTACTACCTTCAGATTTTTGCACTGTTAATGCTTATAGATTACATACCTCACTTTCATGAGATAAGTTAATTTTTTTATACAGTGTCACCAAAATGCCAAGGCGCTGATGTCATTTTATTTTGGTTAAACTGCACAAAAAATTATGAAGACAAGAGGAAAGGTTAAGAGTGGGCACCTCCTCCTCCGGCTGTTCTCTTGATTCGTTCGATCAAGTTTTTATGTTTGATCGATTATCAAGATTGGGATAGCAATTTTTAAGGTCCCCCCGAGTTCAAAATGATATTTACCTTGGAGCTACATGGTTTGCAATTTTTTTATACTGTCATTAGTTAATAATGCTAGTTACCTTCAGACTTTTGTATTTGGTTTAATGCTCATGCACAGCTAGTATACCAATGCTGAAATGTGTTACCTTTACATTCTGTATTGTTAATTCTTATAGAAATCTTCCAGTGCCAGAGTTTATTGAAATCTGTTCAGTAAAACCATTGTACTGTACCCTGTAATAAAATAACTACTCTACTGTTGCACTAGCCACTGGATTAGTGTATATTTGTAGTATTCGAAATTTCGAATGGTGTTGCATTAGCGTATGGACATAAATAAAGGGTGGCAAGCTTTCCCAGATATGTGCTCAAGAAAACTACTACCTGTTTTTCTAAATACTAGTAGACGTTTGGGTACTTTAAACTGAACCGCAAAAACCTCTTATATTAAGGAACAGAGGGTGTAGAGTTCACTCAAATTATCCCGGTAAAGCTAGTCACACCTTTGTTAAAATTAATGTTCATTATGTTATCGGAGGAGGTCTGTAAGTTTGTCTCTAATGCCTGTCGACTACATACCTGACATCATGATGTAATGTTAAGTCATTTCCTTTTGTACAGTGTCACTGAATTGTCAAGGCGGTGACGGCATTTTATTTTAGTTGAACTGCACAAAATATGCTTAAAAGAAGAGGAAAGGTCAGGAATCGATCATTCTTTCAGAAAGAACTATATATGCCTTTCTGACATCAGCCTCTGTTGCCTTATTTATACCTTCAAAAAGGTGGTTAGAAACAGTCTTGCTACCTTTTCCCATTAAGAAATTGGAATGCTTATATTTGTGAGTCTATGCTTCAACTAGTGCCACTTTTATAGTAATCACACTTTCAATATCTATGCAAACAGGGATGCTCGAGTTTAGTGGAACTGCACAAAAAGTCCAACTGGTTCAACATTAGGAGCATGTTTTCTCCCAAACCTTTATATCCAATTGGTGGCACTATGAGCTGTTCATTAAGAAGGTACATGGTTTGCTACTATCTTGCTACTCTTTTTGTACTGTCATTAGATAGTAATACTAGTGGTTTGCATGTGAATTTATTGGTAGGGTGGACCTACATTGGAGGTGCAGGACATGATTCAATGACTGGACGCTCAATTTCGGTTGTATCGATTTCACCTCTTCCATCACTGCGAACATGGATATCCTTGGTCTGATGAAGAATAGGCACTATATTTCTGCTCTGAACAAGCAATCAATTCAGTATGAAATTGTCCAGGGCAAAACATGACTGTATCAAATTGTCCAGTGCAAAACATGACAGATCTAAGCGGAAGAGACATGTTTAAACCGAAAATACAAGGTGGGGTATATGTTTACTAGCTGCTTGATATTTGTGCAGACAGAGATGTCTGCCCATTGCTATTTAGCAAACACACAAAGTGACCGCAATTTTGGTTGAACTGCACAAGAGAATAGTATAGTCACTGCATGCAGTGCCATTTGAAAATAGACACAGAAAGATTGGATAGTCACTTCATGGACTGCAGAAAAGTAGTACTGTACTATTTATTGGCCAACACTAGGTGCTTCATTGCTTTGGTCTGATTATACAATGGGCATCATTTTGCCTAAGTTAAAGTTTGTATTCCGAAAATAGTCTCGCCGTGTGATCAAGAGAAGACCAAATCATATTGCAGTGGATGTTCCTCCATCATGTGTGGTTCATTCCCATGGTTCCAGCTGTTGGTGAAACCACTTACGTTTGCAAGAGGAATTGTAGACTTCACAAACAAATTTGTCATTCAGTCTGTACTGAATGTTGGCCAAGAGAAGCATCCATGTTAGTAGGAAGAACATATGTTTTTACTAGAACTTTGCTTTTGGAGCTACATATTTGTATATGATCTGTGAATCATTGAGATGCATTAGCATGTTGATCTTATGTATGGGAATCGTACTAGTTGGTTTTAGTTGTGGCTGATCTTTGCTTTTGGAGCTAAATATTTGCATATGATCTGTGAATCATTGAGATGCATTAATAGTTCCTTATATCTGTTTGCTCAGTGTTTACAAGTTACCGATCGATCACTAGCTAGCCTACTAATGCGCTCCTGGCTGTTTTAGCTGCGACGCAAGATCCGAAGTGGCAGTTTTTTGAATAGAAATGCCTACCTCTGAAGAAACTGAAAAGCTGCTCTGAAGAAAATGCCATGCGAATCTGAAGAAACTGCTAGCAAAAACGTTCGCAAATGCCTTATCTCCCAGCTAAAGTTCATCAATTAATGCCCTCGGCTGCGACTCGTTGCATGCTGCTCCGTGTACTGGCTGCGAGCGATTTTGAGTGCCCGCATGCAGCCGGCCGTAATTAAGGCAGCTAACTGATGCGAAAAAAGATGCGCTTTAATTGTTGCGGGCCTTTTAAATCCGTGGAATCATTATTGACAAGGAGGGAGATGATTCGAGTGCACTCGTTTGACCGTAAGCCCGGCGTGCGACCCAGCACGGACGGGACGGGACGACACAGTCAGAATTTCAGTTTCTCTAGTTTTCCACGGCAAGCTGGCGCACTAAGCCATGCCTGCTTCATTATGCATTGAATTCCGATGACAGTCGCGCTACCTTCCGCTTATAAGTACTGTTTCTCGGCCTTCTATGGTGGCACCATGACCCAACTCGCCCTATCCTCATAAGCCCCCACCGGCCCGACGTTGCTCGCCACTTATCCTCGCTCTCGCCACGTCCGCCATGCCCCCGCCCGTCCGCGATAGGCGTGGCAGGAGGCGGTCACTGTCGGAACTAGTGTTCGGTTTTTCACCGGAAGGCAGATGGAGGGAGGAGGCATTCTATCGGTCTTTAGATGGCAATGCGGAGATCGAGGAATTGTTGGAGCGCGACCGCCTGGCGGAGGAGCAGGAGTTGTTGGAGCGCGACCGCCTGGCGGAGGAGCAGGAGTTGTTGGAGCGCGACCGTCTGGCGGAGGAGCGGGAGTTGTTGGAGCGTGACCACTTGGCGGATGAGCAGCGTATCACCGATTTGCGCCGCCAGCGGGACATGGAGCAGCAGCGCACCGACGCTCTGAGTCGCGAGCAGAGCGCCCGCACGTGGGCTGACTACATGGAGGCCGGCGCCCGGCAAATAGCCCTGGAGGCTGTCGGGCACGCACGCGTTCGCGACGCCGATTTTTACTACCAGCTCGTCAAGTGGGTTTCCCGCTTAGAAGCCGGAGCTTCGGTGGACCACGCCGGCATGGAAAGGGCCAACGCGCGTGAGCAACGCGCCCTATCGCACCTCTGGCAAGTCCGAGGCGAGGCGGAGGACGCCGGTGCCGGCGTTTAGCGTGTACCGCAGATGGTGGCCGGCATCGTCTAGTTAGCTAAGAGTAAGTTAGTACTTGTACGCTACTAGAGTATTAGTGGAAGTAGATAGTTAACTTGGCTATGATGGTTGTCAATGTGGAAGTTCAGTACTCTATATGTGGATCAGACCAGTTACTTTGCTCTCAATGTTGAACTTTGCGTTTGAACATATGGAATGGGCTATTTTTTTTAAATGGGCTGTATTTGTCCTCCACGGGTTTAGAGGCTGACTTGTGGGCCTACCAAGTTGACGCGTACACAACCAGGAGATGATTGTACGTGGAGAGGATGACAGCAGGGACCCGCCAAGGTCATGGCAGTACGCAAGCAAAGTGCCTCCTTATTTCAATCCAATAAAAAAATGGCTCCTCGTAATGGATTTCTGACATCTGGGTCCCATGCCATTGTCAACGTAGTCAATAAACGAGGGAGTTGCACAACGAGCGGCTGGCATCAGGGACCCAGCAGCTCGCCCAGTTATTTTTGTTTTGGGTTAATTTGATAAATGCCACTCCAAATCTGGTGTTTCTAAGAAATGCCATTGCAATTTCCAAACTTTGAAAAATGCCATTTCATGCCATCCCCAGGGGCATTTTTCGAAGTCTGGAGTGGCGTTTTTCAAAGTTTGCAAATTGCAGTGGCGTTTTCCAAAGTTTGCAAAAATTGCAGTGGCATTTTTCAAAGTTTGGAAATTGCAGTGGCATTTTTATGAATTTCCATATTTGTTGTGGCATTTACCTAATTTTTTTGAGACGGAAGCAGGGTGTCAACTGGGCTGTGCGGGGCACTCTGGCATGTCTAGACAGCCTTCTCTTTTATGTTTACCACCGACCGGCCCAGCAGTTTTTTTTCTTTCTGAAAATGGCTAGCCCAGTTTTTTTGTATTTGCCAAGTAAGTCGCTTTGTCAGACCTATTGGGCTGCAAATCTTTCAAGACGAGGAGAGCTTCATTCGGCTGGACGAGAAAATGGCCTATCAGTAATGAGAAATGGGTTGTACATTTTTAAAATACATCAAACCGGCAATTACTTTCAAATTTCTTTTTTTCATTTCAAGATTTTAAATTGCATTAATTTTTATGTGTGGACAATTTGTTGGATTTTATATTGATATACATTTATTTTTAAAATCAGTTTGAATGTGACTCGAAATTTTGGGATTAAAAACAGTTCGGACCACACCGAAATATGCAACATTTCGTATAATTTTTTAACCGTGACCACAATATGGGCTGTAATGCTAACAAAAAGAATATGGGCTCCAAAAAAACCTTTAGAATTAGCAAATGGGCTGTAAATTATTAGAAATAATGGCAGATGGGTTGTATGCTGTTTTCCACAGATTTGAGGCTTTCCTAAAAAAAGGTTGACGCACAAGCAGTGACTGTTGGATGTCCATCCAATGGCCGTCGTGCTTCTTCAATCTCTGCTCTTCCTGCTCCAGCCGCTCAAACAAGCGCCGGCAGGACTGCCTGCTCCCTCCTCCCCGTGGCCGGCTGTGCTGCCGTGCAGGCTTCACCGCCCCACCGTACTCCTATCGGTGGCCTAGTCATCCCTCTACTCACCCACACCTGTTGTTATTCTCCGGCGACGGCAGACAAACCAGTAAACCCTCGTATAGTCGTACTCCCCTCCACGTGGGAAACAACTGCCGAGTCTTCCCTGCCTCCGTGTCGTTCCCTTCCTAGGCCTCGCCGTCGTCCACCGCCCTGGTGCTCCCGGCGCGGCCTGGTCAACGTGGTCAACGACCGACATGCATCTAAAGTGGACTGTACGTGGAGAGGCTGTCAGCTGGGTCCACGGCCGCACGCATGGAAATGCCTCCTTATTACGTGCAAAATAATGATTCCTCCACCTCACATCTGGGACCCACCGAAAGGGCCTCTGTATTTCGTGGAAAAAATGTTACCGCCGCTGACAGCTCGGACCCGCCAGCTATATCTTCGCACGCAAGGAAGTGCGTCCTTATTACGCACAAAAAAATGAATACTCCCCCTGCTAGCTGGGACCCAGTATAGTGGCAGGCTGACTTGTGGGTCTACTAAGTTGACGGGGACGGAGGGCTTTGTCAACTTAGTTAATATGCACGATTCTAGCTCCAGTGACCGTATGATGTCCATCCAACGGCCGTAGTGCTTCTTCAACCTCTAGTCTTGTTGCTCCAGCCGCCCAAAGCAGCGCCGGTCGTGCCGCATGCTCCTGCCTCCCGTGGCCGGCTGTGCTGCCGCGGAGAACTCACCGCCCCCTACTATTCCCACCGCTGGCCAGGCCCTGCGGCGACGGCAGCCTCACACCGCAGCCGAACCAATGAACCCTCGTACTCCTCTCCGCGCGGGCTTCCACTGCCGCGTCTTCCCCGGCTCCTCGTCATCCCCTTCTTAGGCCTCGCCGTCGTCCACCGCCCTGGTGCTCTCGGCGCGGCGTGGTCAACATGGTCAAGGAATGGCTTCCATCAGACGTGGACTGTACATGGAGAGGCTGACAGCTGGGTCCACAGCCACAGCAAGGATGTGCCTCCTTATTACGCTGAAAATAATTATTCCTCCACCTGACAGCGGGGACCCACCAGATGGGCCACCGTATTTCGCGAAAAAAATGTTTCCCCTTGACTGCGGGGACCCACCAACTACATCTTCGCACGCAAGGAAGTGCGTCCGGGCAAAAAAACGATTCGCCCCCCTGACCGCTGGGACCCACCAGCTACATCTTCGCAGGCAAGGAAGTGCCTGACAGTCGGGACCCACCTGGTCGAAGCGTACGTAGCATTATCATTCTGGTCGCGAACGTGTACGTACATACTGGTTGATGTAGAGGCGCGCACGTGTCGTAGTAGAGGCACGCACGTAGCATGTACACGTACGTACAGCGGCAGGTGTGCAAGAAAGAAAATACGGCCATGTACGTACATACGGGCAGGGTCTCGAACGCCTACTCGCGCATACGTACGGCCAGGGCTCGTGTACATGGCTGGGTCGGAACGGAGAAACAGTGTCGTCGTCGTGTTCGGGGAGCCAACCCGCTGGGTTAGAACGGAATGCGTTGTCGTGTTCATCGGGAGGGCTTGGACGGAACAGCCAATGGAAACGAGGCCTGGCATACCACAGAACGGGGGAAACGGCCTTGTGTTCGACCGGCAACGTTTGAAACGGGATCCTGTTCATCGGGAGGGGTCTGGCGTACCGCAAAACGGAGGAAACGGACCTCCTACGGTCGAAACGGGGGTCCTGTTGATCGGGAGGGGTGTGGCGTACCGCAAAACGGAGGAAACGGACTTGTGTTGGAGCGCTAGGGTCGAAACGGGGGTCCTGTTCATCGGGAGGGGTGTGGCGTACCGCGAAACGGGACTCCATGGGACACTGTTCATCTCCACCGTCGACCCCCTCCAGCCTCCACGGGCTACTGTTCATCCACCGTCGACCTCCTCCAGCCTCCACCTGCGACTGTTCATCCACGGGCTCTTGTTCATCCAGCCTCCACCACGCGCTACTCCATCGGCTACTGTTCAACCAGCCCTCTCCACGGGCTCCTGTTCAACCACCTCTCCACGGGCTACTGTTCATCCAGCCCTCAACCGTCTACTATTCATTCTGCCCTCCACGGGGTGGTCCTGTTCATCCTGCCCTCCACGGGGTCCTGTTCATCCAGCCCCAACCGGCTCGATCGATCGGGGTCCTGTTCATCCGGAGGCAACACCACGGGGTCCTGTTCATCCACCCCCACCGGGAACTGTTCATCCAAACCCCCCCGAAACGCTCATTGTTCATCCAGAGGCAGCATCGATCGGCTTCAGTTAGCAGCAATAGCGAAGGAATCGCTCGATCGGGTTCAGTTAACAGCCATCGATCGATCGCTCGGGTTCAGTAACGCGTAGCCTGCAGTGCAATCACTTGGGTTCAGTTAGAGCCCAACGCCTCGCTCGGGTTCAGTTAGAGCCAACGCCTCACACACACACACACGCGTGTACGTGTATGAGAGGAACGCGCATCGCTCGGCCCCCGACCTCCCACCGTAACCGGGAACTCCCCGAAATTTTCCTCGCCCTCGCTTCTACCACGGTTTTTCCGTCTTGGACGGCCCAAAGAATGTCATGCAGCTGCGTCTCCGGCCCGCCCAGGATGAAAAGCCCATTTTCTGTCATGATTTTTTGTCATAGAAGTAGGAGCCCACCACATCTATGATGATACCGGGGTTTGTCACAATTATCGTCATAGAAGTGTCATATGTATGACAGAAAAAAATTCGTTCGGCCCAAAATGTCACGGATGTGTCTTTTTTTTGTAGTGATGTAGCGGTTTGTGATGTATGTCAGAGAGTGAAGGCAGAGCATCAGAAGCCAGCAGGATTGCTACAACCATTGCCGATACCCGAATGGAAGTGGGACAAGCTAGGCATGGATTTTATCACAGGATTGCCCAGGACTCGTTCAGGCTATGACTCGATATGGGTTGTAGTCGATCGTTTGACGAAAGTAACTCATTTCATCCCAGTGAAGACGACTTACACCAGTGCTAAGTTGGCAAAGATATACATGACCAGGATCGTATGTTTGCATGGAGTTTCGAGGACCATTGTATCAGTAGAGGAACCTAGTTTATCTCAAAGTTTTGGAATCAGTTGCATGAAACTTTGGGAACCAGGCTAGAGTTCAGTACAGCTTTTCACCCGCAGACAGATGGACAGACTGAGAGAGTCAATCAGATTTTGGAGGACATGTTGAGAGCTTGTGCGCTAGATTATGGATCTAGTTGGGACGATAATTTGCCTTACGCAGAGTTCTCTTATAACAACAGCTATCAAGCCAGTTTGAATATGGCCCCTTTCGAAGCATTGTACGGAAGGAGGTGCAGGACACCGTTGTTGTGGGATGAAGTTGGAGACCGACAGTTGTTTGGACCAGATTTGATTAAAGAGTCTGAAGAGAAGGTTAAGTTGATTCGCGATAGACTCAAGGTAGCCCAGTCCAGGCAGAAGAGTTATGCGGATTCTAAACGCAAGGAGATAGTTTACAAAGTCGGAGACAGAGTGTATCTTTGTGTATCACCACTTCGAGGAGTGAAGCGCTTTGGAGTTAAGGGAAAGTTAGCACCATGATTTGTGGGACCATACAAAGTTTTGGAACGTATGGGAGAAGTTGCTTACAAGTTGGAATTGCCCGAAGGATTGTCAGGAGTTCACGATGTGTTCCACGTTTCTCAGTTGAAGAAGTGCCACGTAGAGATGGCTGATATCCCTCTGAGAGATACAGTGCCGCTGGAAGCGATACAGTTGGATAGCGATTTGACCTACGAGGAGAAGCCAGTCAAGATTCTCGAGTTTGCCAGCCGAGTTACACGCAACAAAGTTATCAAGTTCTGCAAGGTTCAGTGGAGCCACTATGCCGAAGATGAAGCACCTGGGAACGAGAGGAAGACCTACGGAAGGATTACCCTCACCTATTTTCTAGCCAACCCAAATCTCGAGGGCGAGATTCATCTTAAGGGGGTAGGTTTGTAACATCCCAAATTTTCAATTTGGAATGTTATACATTAGATCGTCATTGCATATCATATTTTATTGCATTTTTGGCTTGATCCTAGAAATTCTACGCAACTCAAGGACCCACGGAGATAGTTGGGAATTTCGTTATTTTCATATTTGAGTTTTCTCAAATTTTGAAAAGAGGATCGTTTGATTTTAATTATTTTCTCTTCGAATATTTCTTTTATGAAAATAAAAGAGAGAGGATAAAATGACTTCCTCAAAATAAAGAAATATTGGAGATTTAATTTTAAAATCAAATAAGAATTTTATTCGGAGTTTTATCGCTATTTTATTTGAATTAGGAAAAATATGCGTTTTTCAAAATTGCACTAGAGTCCCAAATAAATGTTCACCTTGTCCGCTATATTTTTAGAGGACGGGAAAATTTTATTTTAGGATTTTTGGAGTCCGTTTAGTATTTCTTTTATCTGTTTTTCTGTGCGGATTTTTTTTTAAAAGTTACCGACCTAACCGGGCTATGTCCGCCTGGGACACTGTACCCGGCCGGCCTTTTAAAGGCCGAAGGCCCAAGCCGCCAGCCCCCACACCTGAAACCCTAGCCCCGCCTCGAAACCCGCGCCGCCGCCGACGCCGTGCGCCGCCGTCGCTGGGACTCGCCGCTGCCGCCCCTCGCCGCCGCCACCGACCACCGCCGCCGACCCCGCCGCCACCCGCCGTCGCCCCGCCGCCCGTCGCTGCCGACCACCATCGCCGGATCCGCCGCCGCCCTCGCCGAATTCGTCGAGGTAGCCGCCGCCGCCGCGGTTTTCGTTAGAAAACCGTCGGTTTTTTTAAGAACCCGCGGTTTTTTTATATAGATCGGTTTTATTTTTTCCGGTTAGTTATTTAGCGGACGTTCGTCCGTACGTTCGTTTTAACGAACGGTTTTCTCCCGTTAGTCACAGACAGCGAACGTTCGTTCGTTAGCCTGTTCGTCAGTTTTTCTTTTTCTCGGATTTTTCGCGATTATTTTCGATCGCGATTTCTGACCCGATTTTCATTTTAGTTTATCTTTTCGCTCGTTTATCGGAATCAGGCGATTCAAGCGCCTAGAGTTTCGTCTCAAAGCCGTCTTTCTGTTTAATCAACTTAAACAAGTTTTTGCTACTGTAAAATTTGACTTTAGTCCAGATTAGTAATCGAAGCTTGTTTTTTTCGCAGTTTGAGTTTTGTCGCTTCGTTTGATTTGATTCTTTTTTGCAAACCGGAGTTCTTAAGTTGAACTTTCTGGTTAGATCTTCTTATTTGAGTTTTATCCGTGCATCTTTGCTTGATTGCTTATTGTATGCTTGTTTGTTTGCGATAGAGTACCCGGAGTGCTAAGCGTGCTACCACGAGTCTCTAGGTTTCACGGATCATCAGCAAGGCAAGTAACCCTTTGATCATACCTCTTTTCTACCCAGTTTTATTGCATTAGATCAACCCTCAAAAATTTGCATGGTTAGGATCTAATTTAAATTATGGGTTTGGGAAGTAGATGAGGTAGTACCTATTCACCTGTTTATTATCAAACCTATGGGAGTTACTTCTACGTTGCTTATATTGCTATGCTATGCTTGTAGACGTGGATTGGGTGAGTGTATCCATGACAGATGTGAGTATTGTTAATTAATGGTTAACCTAAGGTGGCAACTTTAATACACATCTGGGTGGACTGAGGCACCTGGGGAACCCAGTGTTGCCTGTATTTTTGGAAAATCCTGGGGTACCGTGTGATTCTGCTATGGACTGCCACCCAGGCTCAAAGGGATCATAAGATTATTCATGCTAGAAACTTCCGTGTGCAGCCACATGCCATTATGGGCTCTGGCATAGTTGAGTAAGTTGTGGGAAACCTTTCCATGATGGGCTAGCAGATGTAGGGGATTGTAGGTGTACCAGCCTATCTATCGGTTAAGGGGACCTCTTCGGAAAGACTGTGTCTCGGTCATCCGTTTCTCAAACATCATGTAGTGCGAGAAATCCAATGGAGGAGATCGAGTCTTGTGGGGAAAAGTGCGCAAACCTCTGCAGAGTGTACAAACTAATCATGGTTAGACGTGTCCCCGGTTATGGACATCTTGAGTATCTAGTTCTTGGATTATCATGTGGATATCATCACTCTAAATATAATTTGACTGGGTTTAATGATGATGCTTAATTGTGATTGAGTTGGGTGAACCTTCTCAATGTTTTACAACTACCATGATAGTTAAATAAAATTTATTCCTTTGTTGTAGGAAAAAATTGGCTTCCCGCAAAACATATTAACCATACAGCCTCCACCAGCCATATATGCATGTAGTGATAGCATTATTCTGTTCATTTCTCTCTTGTGTTACATTGCCAGCATATTCCATGTGCTGACCCGTTTCGGGCTGCAACATATCATGTTGCGGACTTTTCAGACAACGAGTAAGGTGCCTTAGGTCGTGGTCTTTCACTCAGTGATGCCGTTGGAGTTGATGGACTCACTTTATCTTCCAAGCCTTCCGTTGTTATCGTATTAGATGGCCTTAAGCCATATTTATTGTAATAAGTTCTCTTTTGAGACATTCGATGTAATAAGTGTGCGATTGCTACTCTGTTATAAATCCTCAAGTACTGTGCGTGTCAGCATTACCGATCCAGGGATGACACTGATGCACAGAGATCAGACTGTTTGAGGTCTGGTCGCTACAGTAGATGAATCAATTAAGGCTCTTTATGTTTCTATGGATGAAAGTAAGAAAATAACCGCTATGCTTGGAGCTAAAAGAGAATTTTTAGAAAAAGTGTTTTCTAGTGATTTCTTTCGCAAAAGTGATGAAGATCTTAAAATGATTGGTGTTTCTTCTATTGATTCTTTGTTTAGTAAAGTTAAGATTGATGAAAAATGGACTGGAGAAGAGTCAACTTTAGGTAGAAGGCATCCCAATATTTTGGAGGGGGGAAATCTTGTTGAGAAAATTGGTGAAAGTGGATTTGGAGAGGTCAAAACTTTAGCTAGAGATGTGCCCACTCTTTTGGATTACAAAGACTTTAATTATGATAGTTTCTCTTTGATTGATTGTATTTCTTTGTTGCAATCCATGATAAATTCACCCCATGCCTATGAACAAACACTACTGCAGGATGGGCCAAACGCGACACTACGATCAGAGACCCTTCGACGAAACTGTGTGCGATGCCATAATCGCAAACGATGGTGTAAAAAGTCAAAAAAGGTGATAAACGTTTGCGATGACAGATGCATCAAACACGGTTCAGAATTTAGTTGCGTGTGCGATGCAGGGCATACGGTTCAGCTCAACTAACTGTTTGAGATGAGGAGGAACAAAAGAAACGGGCAGCCAGATGAAGGCGTGTGCGATATACAGCATATGGTTCACTGGGATGAACTGTGTGTGATTAGGCAACACAATGGAAATGGTTCAACTGAACAAGATGTGTGTCATACGCGGCAAACAGGTCTGTAATCAGAAATGTGTGCAAAGACAAATAATAACACAAACGATTGCTGCAAATAAGACGTGTGAATTGCTCTGTCTATAGTAGAGTAAACAACTGCATGCATTCTAAAGTAGGAGAAACGACCGTCTAGTCATCTACTTCTTGTCACGCTCCCGACACTACTATGTGGCTCGATCCCTCGTCTGGGTCAGGAAGAAGATAGTTCCTCATGTCAACGATCCGCCTGTACATCTCGTAGCTTGTGTACGTGTCCATGGCCGCATACTTGACATGTTGTTCATCCAGTCTCTCATGCCACACACTCTGCCAGGCGTTCTTGTCCTTATTGATCTCTTCCTTCATCTTCGCGTAGTAGGGGTCGATGATGGCCGAGGCGAGGTCAACTAGGGAGTTCAGTTTGTTTTTGTCGCTGCCCCAGACCTTGTAGTGGTGCTGGATGTTGACAAGATTCGGGCATTTCAAGTCCGAAACCTTGAGCGCTTTTAGATCGTTGGTGGTGTCCACCGTAGCGAAACTGTAGTCGGAGCTGTTGATAAACCTGGAGAAACGCTCGCAAGGCCTTGTGGCAAGGTGGTAGTGGTAGACGAGGACGTCATGTCGCATGCACAACTGGGCGACGGCAACCTTCTGATCGTGCCTGGCACGACCGATGGTGTACTCGAGGTCGAAGCCGACCACTCGGTACTTGTCCTCGGCAAGGAACTGCTCCATAGTTTGGATGGAGCTCTCCACCGAGACCGGATCGTTCGTGTACACCACCGAGAGGGCCTTCCCCCTCACGTGGGTGTCCACTACGTGATGCATGGTGAACTGCCCGCCGTTATCATCGTCGGCCGCTGGGAGCGCCATTGGAGCCACGGGGAGCGCCATTGGAACCGCTGGATGTCCTCTCTATATGTGTCCTTGTGGGTGTTCTTATTGTGTCGTGTGAGACGAGAGATGAAGGTAAATGGCCGCAGGAATAAAAGGGGGCCGGGCGGCGTGGATTCTCGGCGGGTCCGCATGGCAGTTTTTGCAGCGGGTAACTGCATCGTCGTGCCGTGCCCGGCGCAACCGCTTTTACATGAATGTGCGTGATCATGCGCCGGCCCCAAACACTGGCAGTGCGCGTGGAGGGACGAGGGCAGAGTGATACATCTCCTATGTATCTATAATTTATGAAGTATTCATGCCATGTTTACAATAGTTTTATATGATTGTGGTATGATTTGATTAGAACTAACCCGGCCTGACGCTGTTTTCAGCAGAACTACCATGGTGTTGTTTTTGTGCAGAAATAAAAGTTCTCGGAATGCGATGAAAATCCACAAAGAATTTTTCTGGAAAATATAAAATATACTGGAACAAAAATCTACCGAAGGGGAGTCCCGTGGGCCCCACGAGGGTGGGGGCGTGCCCACCCCCCTGGGGCGCGCCCCCCTATCTCGTGGCCGCCTCGGGGACCCCCTGACTTGTTCTCGGTGCCATCCTCTCCTATAAATACAGAAACCTTCAGAAAATAACCTAGATCGGAAGTTCCGCCGCCGCAAGCCTCTGTAACCATGAGACATCAATCTAGGCCCTCTCTGGCACCCTTCCGAAGGGGGCCATCATCACCGGAGGCCATGGAGGAGGATCTTGGAGGGGCCATCATCGCCATGAAGGCCAAGGACCAGAGGGAGAACCTCTCCCCATCCAGGGGGAGGCCATGGAGGAGGAAGCACAAGGGGGAGAACCTCTCCTCCTCTCTCTCGGTGGCTGATGTCTACTACACAACCTTCTTCTTGTAGACGTTGTTGGGCCTCCAAGTGCAGAGGTTTGTAGGACAGTAGCAAATTTCCCTCAAGTGGATGACCTAAGGTTTATCAATTCGTGGGAGGCGTAGGATGACGATGGTCTCTCTCAAGCAACCCTGCAACCAAATAATCTCTTGTGTCCCCAAGACACCCAATACAATGGTAAATTGTATAGGTGCACTAGTTCGGCGAAGAGATGGTGATACACGTGCAATATGGATGGTAGATATAGGTTTTTGTAATCTGAAAAATATAAAAACAGCAAGGTAACAAGTAATAAAAGTAAGCGTAAACGATATTGCAATGCTAGGAAACAAGGCCTAGGGTTCATACTTTCACTAGTGCAACTTCTCTCAACAATAATAACATAATTGGATCACATAACTATCCCTCAACATGCAACAAAGAGTCACTCCAAAGCCACTAATAGCGGAGAACAAACGAAGAGATTATGGTAGGGTACGAAACCACCTCAAAGTTATTCTTGTGGATCGATCTATTCAAGATTTCGTACTAGAATAACACCTTAAGACACATATCAACCAAAACCCTAATTTCACCTAGATACTCCAATGTCACCTCAAGTATCTGTGGGCATGATTATACGATATGCATCACACAATCTCATATTCATCTATTCAACAAACACAAAGTACTTCAAAGAGTGCCCCAAAGTTTCTACCGGAGAGTCGAGACAAAAATGTGTGCCAACCCCTATGCATAGGTTCATGGGCGGAACCCGCAAGTTGATCACCAAAACATACATCAAGTGGATCACGTGATATCCCATTGTCACCACAGATAAGCACGGCAAGACATACATCAAGTGTTCTCAAATCCTTAAAGACTCAATCCGATAAGATAACTTCAAAAGGAAAACTCAATCCATTACAAGAGAGTAGAGGGGGAGAAACATCATAAGATCCAACTATAATAGCAAAGCTCGCGATACATCAAGAGCGTACCACCTCAAGAACACGAGAGAGAAAGAGAGATCAAACACATAGCTACTGGTACATACCCTCAGCCCCGAGGGTGAACTACTCCCTCCTCGTCATGGAGAGCGCCGGGATGATGAAGATGGCCACCGGTGAGGGTTCCCCCCTCCGGCAGGGTGCCGGAACAGGGTTCCGATTGGTTTTTGGTGGCTACAGAGGCTTGCGGTGGCGGAACTCCCGATCTATTCTGTTCTCCGATGGTTTTAGGGTATATGGATATATATAGGCGAAAGAAGTCGGTCAACGAAGCCACGAGGGCCCCACGAGGGTGGAGGGCGCGCCCCCCTGCCTCGTGCCTTCCTCTTTGCTTCCCTTACGTACACTCCAAGTCTTCTGGATTGCTTTCGTTCCAAAAATAACTCCCACGAAGGTTTCATTCCGTTTGGACTCCGTTTGATATTCCTTTTCTGCGAAACACTGAAACAGGGAGAAAAACAGAAACTGGCACTGGGCTCTGGGTTAATAAGTTAGTCCCAAAAATAATATAAAGTGCATAGTAAAGCCCATTAAACATCCAAGATGGATAATATAGTAGCATGAATACTTCATAAATTATAGATACGTTGGAGACGCATCAGCATCCCCAAGCTTAATTCCTGCTCGTCCTCGAGTAGGTAAATGATAAAAGGAATAATTTATGAAGTGTGAATGCTAGCAGGTGCACAAGTTTGATCAATGATAATTTCAATCACATTTTCTAGCATCATCATATGTCATAACAGTAGCTCAACTCATAGAACTTTTCATGATCAAGTAACAAGCTATTCACATGTTAAAGTATAGATCATAAACTTTCTTGAAAACTAACAAACCGTGTTATTAGTCATCAAACAATTACAATTCATCTTATTTTCAGGAAGAGTCTATGTGAGAGCTTTGATTCCGCAAACTTCACATACTCAACTATCATTTACTCTTCCATGATTGCTACCACTCAAAGCATATTTTTAGAACAAATAGTATTCATCGAACACAGAGAAGGATAGGGGCTTAATGTTTTGCCTCCCAACCTTTTACCTCAAGGGTAATGTCAACAATAATAATTCATGCTCAAATATATTTGAATGGCCATATATGCTTAGATCTTTCCCCAACACATGATGCTTGCCAACTAAGGAGTAGGTTGGAATGAGAAGGAATACTACTGACTCTTGTATAAAAGTAAAAGATAGACCTCTCGCAGAGGGAAGCAGGGATTTGCAGAGGTGCCAGAGGTCGAAGCTAAAACAGAGATGAAAATAATTTTGAGAGGTATGCTTTCATTGTCAACATAACGACCAAGAGTTCCCAATATCTTCCATACTACATACATTATAGGTGGTTCCCAAACAGAAAGGTAAAGATTTTACTCCCCCTCCACCAACAATCACACTCCACGGCTTGTCTGGAACAACGGGTGTCGTCCCACTTTCAACAATCCTTGGGGAGTTTTGTTTAAATTAATTGCGATTTTGTTTTTGATCTTTTGACCATGGGACCGGGCATCCAATTACCAGTCATTTTCTCATGAATGATGAGCGGAATCCACTCATCGTGAGAATAACCCACCTAGCATGGAAGATACTGACAGCCCCTAGTCGCTACATGAGCGATTCGGGCATACAAAACAGATTATTATTTGAAGGTTTAGAGTTTGGCACATGCAAATTTACTTGGAACGGCAGGTAAATACCGCATATAGGTAGATATGGTGGACACTCATGGAAGGAACTTGGTTCGAGGATTTTGGATGCACAAGCAGTATTCCCGCTTAGTACAGATATTTTGGCTAGCAAAGGATTCTAAATAGCAAGCACCACAAGTTAGAGGATCCATAACAATATAACTTCTATACAAATATACCCAAGCATAACTCATTATGTTGTCTTCCTTGTCCAACTTCAACTAATTTGCTCAGGTTTGAAAATAATTAATGGGGCTCACAATCATAGAAGATGTCCAAGATAGTATATTTATATGTGAAATCTCTCTTCCTTCAATATTCTTTCATGAATTGTTCAAGTGACCAATACAATGTTTGCTAACCTTGAATAAATTTACCACCTCCACTTCTTATATGTGAAGGCATTACTCCCCATGGGAAAGGCATATGAAACATATATAATTTCAGATTTATGACATTCAAATCATTTAACCATTTACTCATAGGATATAAGTGAAGCACATGAGTAAATGACAAACTACTCCAAAAATATAAGTGAAGATCAATGAGTAGTTAAATAATTATGTAGCTATGTGAATACTCTCTAACATTTAAGAATTTCAGATCTTGGTATTTTATTCAAACAGCAAGCAAAACAAAAGAATATAAAATGACGCTCCAAGCAAAACACATATCATGTGGTGAATAAAAATATAACTCCAAGTAAAGTTACCGATGAACGAAGACGAAAGAGGGGATGCCATCCGGGGCATCCCCAAGCTTAGGCTCTTGGTTGTCCTTGAATATTACCTTGGGGTGCCTTGGGCATCCCCAAGCTTAGGCTCTTGCCACTCCTTATTCCATAGTCCATCGAATCTTTACCCAAAACTTGAAAACTTCACAACACAAAACTTAACGGAAGATCTCGTGAGCTCCGTTAGCGAAAGAAAACAAAACACCACTTCAAGGTACTGTAATGAACTCATTCTTTATTTGTATTGGTGTTAAATCCACTGTATTCCAACTTCTCCATGGTTTATAAACTATTTTACTAGCCATAGATTCATCAAAATAAGCAAACAACACACGAAAAACAGAATCTGTCAAAAACAGAATAGTCTGTAGTAATCTGTAACTAACGCAAACTTCTGGAAATCAAAAACTTCTACCAAAATAAGACGACCTAGATAATTTGATTATTGATCTTCTGCAATTAGAATCAATATTTTATCACGTTCTGGTGATTTTAAACAATTGTTTTCGTGAACATAAAGTTTCTGGAATTTTCAGCAAGATCGAATAACTATCATCCAAGAAGATCCTATAGGTCTTACTTGGCACAAACACTAATTAAAACATAAAACCACATCTAACCAGAGGCTAGATCAAAAATTTATTACTAAACAGAACCAAAAAGCAAGAAACAAAAAAAAATTGGGTTGCCTCCCAACAAGCGCTAATGTTTAACGCCCCTAGCTAGGCATGATGATTTCAATGATGCTCGTATAAAAGATAAGAGTTGAAACATAAAGAGAGCATCATGAAGAATATGACCAGCACATTTAAGTCTAACCCACTTCCTATGCATAGGGATTTTGTGAGAAAACAACTTATGGGAACAATAATCAACTAGCATAGGAAGGCAAAACAAGCATAACTTTAAAACTTTAAGCACATAGAGAGGAAACTTAATATTATTGCAATTCCTACAAGCCTATGTTCCTCCCTCATAATAATTTTCAGTAGCATCATGAATGAATTCAATAATATAACCATCACATAAAGCATTTTTTTCATGATCTACTTGCATAGAAAGTTTACTACTCTCCACATAAGAAAATTTGTTGTCATGAATAGTAGTGGGAGCAAACTCAACAAAACAACTATCATGTGAAGCATAATCCAATTGAAAATTAAAATCATGATGACGAGTTTCATGGTTATCCTTATTCTTTATAGCATACGTGTCATCACAATAATCATCATAAATAGGAGGCATGCTTTCATCATAATAAATTTGCTCACAAAACTTGGGGGACTAAACATATCATCTTCATCAAACATAGCATCCCCAAGCTTGTGGCTTTGCATATCATTAGCATCACGGATATTCAAAGAATTTGTACTAACAACATTGCAATCATGCTCATCATTCAAATATTTAGTGCCAAACATTCTAATGCATTCTTCTTCTAACAATTGAGCACAATTATCGGAATCCTTATTCTCATGAAAGATATTAAAAAGATGAAGCATATGAGGTACCCTCAATTCCATTTTTTGTAGTTTTCTTTTATAAACTAAACTAGTGATAAACCAAGAAACTAAAAGATTTGATTGCAAGATCTAAAGATATACCTTCAAGCACTCACCTCCCCGGCAACGGCGCCAAAAAAGAGCTTGATGTCTACTACACAACCTTCTTCTTGTAGATGTTGTTGGGCCTCCAAGTGCAGAGGTTTGTAGGACAGTAGCAAATTTCCCTCAAGTGGATGACCTAAGGTTTATCAATCCGTGGGAGGCGTAGGATGAAGATGGTCTCTCTCAAGCAACCCTACAACCAAATAACAAAGAGTCTCTTGTGTCCCCAACACACCCAATACAATGGTAAATTGCATAGGTGCACTAGTTCGGCGAAGAGATGGTGATACAAGTGCAAAATGGATGGTAGATATAGGTTTTTGTAATCTTAAAATATAAAAACAGCAAGGTAACAAGTAATAAAAGTGAGCGTAAATGGTATTGCAATGCTAGGAAACAAGGCCTAGGGTTCATACTTTCACTAGTGCAAGTTCTCTAAACAATAATAACATAATTGGATCACATAACTATCCCTCAACATGCAACAAAGAGTCACTCCAAAGCCACTAATAGCGGAGAACAAACGAAGAGATTATGGTAGGGTACGAAACCACCTCAAAGTTATTCTTTCGGATCAATCTATTCAAGAGTTCGTACTAGAATAACACCTTAAGACACATAGCAACCAAAACCCTAATGTCACCTAGATACTCCAATGTCACCTCAAGTATCCGTGGGCATGATTATACGATATGCATCACACAATCTCATATTCATCTATTCAACCAACACAAAGTACTTCAAAGAGTGCCCCAAAGTTTCTACCGGAGAGTCAAGATGAAAACATGTGCCAACCCCTATGCATAGGTTCATGGGCGGAACCCGCAAGTTGACCACCAAAACATACATCAAGTGGATCACGTGATATCCCATTGTCACCACAGATAAGCACGGCAAGACATACATCAAGTGTTCTCAAATCCTTAAAGACTCAATCCGATAACATAACTTCAAAGGGAAAACTCAATCCATTACAAGAGAATAGAGGGGGAGAAACATCATAAGATCAAGCAAAGCTCGCGATACATCAAGATCGTACCACCTCAAGAACACGAGAGAGAGAGAGATCAAACACATAGCTACTGGTACATACCCTCAGCCCCGAGGGTGAACTACTCCCTCCTCGTCATGGAGAGCGCCGGGATGATGAAGATGGCCATCGGTGAGGGTTCCCCCCTCCGGTAGTGTGCCGGAACAAGGTTCCGATTGGTTTTTGGTGGCTACAGAGGCTTGCGGCGGCGGAACTCCTGATCTATCCTGTTCTCCGATGGTTTTAGGGTATATGGATATATATAGGCGAAAGAAGTCGGTCAGGGAAGCCACGAGAGCCCCACGAGGGTGGAGGGCGCCCCCTGCCTCGTGCCTTCCTCGTTGCTTCCCTTATGTACACTCCAAGTCTTCTGGATTGCTTCCGTTCAAAAAATAACTCTCCCGAAGGTTTCATTCCGTTTCGACTCCGTTTGATATTCCTTTTCTGCGAAACACTGAAACAAGGAGAAAATCAGAAACTGGCACTGGGCTCTGGGTTAATAAGTTAGTCCCAAAAATAATATAGAAGTGCATACTAAAGCCCATTAAACATCCAAGATGGATAATATAATAGCATGAATACTTCATAAATTATAGATACGTTGGAGACGTATCAGTGGCGCCGGAGTGCCATCGGGAGGGGAATCATCGCCGCGGTGATCGTCTTCATCAACATCACCATGATCATCACCATCCCCATCTCTTTTACGCGGTCCACTCTCCCGCACCCCGCTGTAATCCCTACTTGAACATGGTGCTTTATGCCACATATTATGATCCAATGATGTGTTGCCATCCTATGATGTTTTGAGTAGATATCCTTTGTCTTTGGGTTGATTGATGATCTAGATTGGTATGAGTTGTATGTTTTATTTTGGTGCTGTCCTATTGTGCCCTCCGTGTCGTGCAAGCGTGAGGGATTCCCGTTATAGGGTGTTGCAGTACGTTCATGATTCACTTATAGGGGGTTGCTTGAGTGGCAGAAGCATAAACCCGAGTAAGGGGGTTGTTGCGTATGGGATAAAGGGGACTTGATGCTTTAATGCTATGGTTGGGTTTTACCTTAATGATCTTTAGTAGTTGCGGATGCTTGCTAGAGTTCCAATCATAAGTGCATATGATCCAAGAAGAGAAAGTATGTTAGCTTATGCCTCTCCCTCGTATGAAATTGCAATAGTGATTACCGGTCTTGTTAACAATTGCCTAGGATAATACCGCACACCGACCCATCATTATTCCACACTCGCTATTTATAATATTTAGTAATATATTCTAACTTTATGATAACAGCACCTACATTTATGTTTTAGCTCTCCGATATCATGCAAAGTTATCCTCTTCATACCCACAACGTAGTTTTATTTCTCGTTTCTAGTTGGAAGCAAACGTTCGGTGTGTACGTAGATTTGTATCAGTGGAAGATAGGACTTGAGAGAATATTGATCTTACCTTTAGCTCCTTGTGGGTTCGACACTCCATACTTATCACTTCCACCTTTGGGAATTGCTACGATGATTCCCTGCACTTGGGGATTATCAAGCTCTTTTCTGGCGCCGTTGCCGGGGAGCAATAGCGTGGGGTTGATATTCTCGTGTGTGCTTGTTTGCTTTCGTCACTAAGTAGATTTTGTTTTTCCTTTTTGTTTCTGTTTAGTTGTGGGTTAAACATACAAAAAAAATTAAAAGAATGAAAATACAAAAAAATTACTTGCCTCTCATGCCTAAAAAGTTTTTCAATAAGAGAAGTGATTGGAAGGTTATGCATTGGAGAAGTGAGGGTCGACCTTGAACACTTGTGTTCATGCTCATGGAAACAATGTAAAAAAATTCATGGAAGCTTCTCTGAAAATAATAATCACCTTGTGTATATCCATTGTATTATAAAAATAATGTGCCAAGCTTTGGTTTTAGGATGATTAGATTGCTTGCTTACTTTGTGCAGTACAAAAACAGAAACTTTGGCTGTAGCGCGTGAATTTACATTTTTTACTGGAAAGTCAAATGGGTCTGAAATTTTTTGCACATTACTTATGTACAAATTGTTTAAATTTTCATTTTTTTAGAATTTTTGGAGTAACAGAAGTTTACTAAACTTCCAGATTACTACAGACTGTCCTGTTTTTGACAGATTCTGTTTTCTATGTGTTGATCGCTTATTTTGATGAATCTATGGGTAGTATCGGGGGGTATGAACCATGGTGAAGTTGGAATACAGTAGACAAGGTGCTAATATGAAATTGGAATGAGTTTGCAACAGTACCTAAAGGTAGTGATTTGCTTTAGTATACTAACGGATCTCCCAAAGTTTTTGTTAAGTTTCGTGTGGATGAAGTGTTCGAAGATAGAGGAGCTATCAATATGAGAAGAATAAAGAGAGGCAAACGTTCAAGATTGGGGATGCCCAAGGCACCCCAAGTAAATATTTCAAGGATACTCAAGCATCTAAGCTTGGGGATGCCCCGGTTGGCATCCCATCTTTCTTCCTCAACAATTATCGGTATACCTCGGTTTTTATTTTGTTCACATGATTTGTGTCCTTTGTGTTTTTGTTTTTCCTTTAAGAACCATGCTAGTATGAGATAGGCCTTCATTGATTTATAGAATACTTCATGTGCTTCACTTAAATCTTTTAAGTATGATCTTATAGAATTGCTCTTTGTGCTTCACTTAAATCTTTTGAGTATGGTTTTATAGAATGCTTCGTGTGCTTCACTTATATATTTTGAGCTTCGATATTGGTTAGTCTATATTAATTGTAGAATGCTCCATGAACTTCACTTATATCTTTTGGAGTATGAATAATACTATCATCTAAAGCGGGTTTGGAAGAGTGTCAACTTTAGGAATTAGTGATCCCATTATTCCGAATGAGAAGAATTTTCCTTATGTGGAGAGTAGTAAAATTTCTATGCATGTAGATCATGAAAAGAATGCTTTATGTGATGGTTATATAGTTGAACTCATTCATGATGCTACTGAAAATTATTATGAGGGAGGAATACATGCTTGTACAATTTGCAATAATATCAAGTTTCCTCTCTATATGCTTAAAGTTTTGAAGTTATACTTGTTTTGCCTTCCTATGCTAGTTGATTCTTGTTCCTATAAATTATGTGCGCACAAAATCCCTAGGCATAGGAAGTGGGTTATATTTAAATGTGCTAGTCATATTCTTCATGATGCTCTCTTTGTGTTTCAATTCTTATCTTTTATGTGAGCATCATTGAAATCATCATGCCTAGCTAAAAGGCATTAAAGAAAAGCGCTTGTTGGGAGACAACCCAATATTTACCCTTACTGTTTTTTGTGTGTTTACATGATTAAGATACTGTAGTAATCATGTTTTATAGCCTTTGTTTCAATAAAGTGCCAAGTAAGACCTTTGGGAAGACTTGGGTGAAAGTTAATGCGATCTTGCTGTAAAAAACAGAAACTTTGCGCTCACGAGATTAGCTGTAATTTTTTACAGAAGAGAGTTTTTGAGTTGATTCTTTTTGCAGAAGATTAATAGACAAATTCCTCACGTCCACCAATTTATTTCATAATTTTTGGAGTAGCATAAGTATGGTTTCTGTTCAGATCATTACAGACTATTCTGTTTCTGACAGATTCTGTTTTCATTGCATAGTTTGCTTGTTTTCTAGTTTCTATGGCTTATATTTGTCAATATAAATTGTAGAAATGATATGGTACAGTAGGCATTGTGTGGGAACAATTATGAACCTTGTCTTTGACAGTACCAAAGTGAATGGTTTACTCTTTATCATACTAACCTATCTCACGAAGTTCGGTTAAGTTTTGTGTGATTGAAGTTTTCAAGCTTTGGGTGAGATATCGATATGAGGAGAATAAGGAGTGGAAAGACCCTAAGCTTGGGGATTCCCAAGGCACCCCAAGGTAATATTCAAGGAAGACTCAAGTGCCTAAGCTTGGGGATGCCCCGGAAGGCATCCCCTCTTTCGCCTTCAAAACTATCGGTATACCTTACTCGGAGCTATATTTTTATTCGTCACATGATATGTGTTTTGCTTGGAGAATATTTTCAATTTTACTTGTTGTTTGAATAAAATCATTGGATCTGAAATCTTGAATAAAAAGAATCCTCCCATGGCTAGTTAATTATTTGACTACTCAGTGTTCTTCACTTATATCTTTTGGAGTAGTTTGTCATTTACTCACGTGCTTCACGTATATCCTATGAGTAAATGGTTGAATGAATTGAATATCATAAATCTGAATTTTTATACGTTTCATATGCTTATTGATACGTCTCCAACGTATCTATAATTTTTGATTGCTCCGTGCTATATTATCTACTATTTTGGACATTATTGGGCTTTATTATTCACTTTTATATTATTTTTGGGACTAACCTATTAACCGGAGGCCCAGCCCAGAATTGCTTTTTTTTGCCTATTTCAGAGTTTCGCAGAAAAAGAATATCAAACGGAGTCCAAACGGAATGAAACCTTCGGGAACGTGATTTTTAGGAAGATTATGATCCGGGAGACTTGGACCCTACGTCAAGAAACAAAGGAGGAGGCCACGAGGTAGGGGGCGCGCCCACCCCCCCAGGGCACACCCTCCACCCTCGTGGGCCCCCTGTTGCTCCACCGACGTACTCCTTCCTCGTATATATACCTACCTACCCCCAAACGATCAGAGACGGAGCCAAAAACCTAATTCCACCGCCACAACCTTCTGTACCCACGAGATACCATCTTGGGGCCTGTTCCGGAGCTCCGCCGGAGAGGGCATCCATCACGGAGGGCTTCTACATCAACACCATAGCCTCTTCGATGAAGTGTGAGTAGTTTACCTCAGACCTTCGGGTCCATAGTTAGTAGCTAGATGGCTTCTTCTCTCTTTTTGGATCTCAATACAATGTTCTCCCCCTCTCTCGTGGAGATCTATTCGATGTAATCTTCTTTTTGCGGTGTGTTTGTTGAGATCGATGAATTGTGGGTTTACGATCAAGATTATCTATGAACAATATTTGAATCTTCTCTGAATTCTTTTATGTATGATTGGTTATCTTTGCAAGTCTCTTCGAATTATCAGTTTGGTTTGGCCTACTAGATTGATCTTTCTTGCAATGGGAGAAGTGCTTAGCTTTGGGTTCAATCTTGCGGTGTCATTTCCCAGTGACAGTAGGGGCAGCAAGGCATGTATTGTATTGTTGCCATCGAGGATAACAAGATGGGGTTTTTATCATATTGCATGAATTTATCCCTCTACATCATGTCATCTTGCTTAAGGCGTTACTCTGTTCTTATGAACTTAATACTCTAGATGCATGCTGGATAGCGGTCGATGTGTGGAGTAATAGTAGTAGATGCAGGCAGGAGTCGGTCTACTTGTCTCAGACGTGATGCCTATATACCTGATCATACCTAGATATTCTCATAACTATGCTCAATTCTGTCAATTGCTCAACAGTAATTCGTTCACCCACCGTAAAATACTTATGCTCTCGAGAGAAGCCACTAGTGAAACCTATGGCCCTCGGGTCTATCTTCATCATATTAATCTTCCAACACTTTGTTATTTCCTTTGCTCTTTACTTTGCTTTTATTTTACTTTGCATCTTTATCACAAAAATACCAAAAATATTATCCTATCATATCTATCAGATCTCACTCTCGCAAGTGGCCGTGAAGGGATTGACAACCCCTTATCGCATTGGTTGCGAGGATTTATTTGTTTTCTGTAGGTGCGGGGGACTCGCGCGTAGCCTCCTACTGGATTGATACCTTGGTTCTCAAAAACTGAGGGAAATACTTACGCTACTTTGCTGCATCACCCTTTCCTCTTCCAGGGAAAACCAATGAAGTGCTCAAGAGGTAGCAAGAAGGATTTCTGGCGCCGTTGCCGGGGAGGTCTACGCAAAAGTCAACATACCAAGTACCCATCACAAACCCTTATCTCCCGCATTACATTATTTGCCATTTGCCTCTCGTTTTCCTCTCCCCCACTTCACCCTTGCCGTTTTATTCGCCCTTCCTCCGTTCAATCTTGTTTTACCATGTGCCTTCTATTTGCTTGCATCTTTGCTTGCTAAAAGTCTATTATTATGGATCCACTTAAAGTGTTCTACTTGGATCATCTTCGATCCTTATGCGCTCGTGCTGAAACCCCAACTAGCCTAGTTGATGGGAAATCTTTAGATGAGCATGCTCATTTTGTGCGTCACCGTTTGTCTGAAAAAGGGAGACTCTTATGGAATCAAATAAACAGATTGATGTGTTATGCTTGGAATCTTTGTGAAATTTGTGATTTTACTTGTTGCTCTAAGAACCCTAAAAACACCTTCCCTACCTTTGTGAGTTTAATGAAAATAAAATCTTATCTTCTTATGCAAAGGGTGTTTATAGTTACTATGATATCGAACAAATCAAAGAATTTGTTGCTTTTAAGGGTGCTTATGAAGTTGCTTCTTTGATTGAAAAGTATGATATTACTCTCTACGAATCTGAAAATTTTAACATACTTAAATATTGCTATGAAAACTATGCTCATAATGTCTATGTCAAAGAATTTATTGAGAGAATGACGGTTGCTTTGGAAGAAAATAATGATACGCATGAATCTATAGATAATGATGATTCCGATGATTTGATTGAAATATCCCTTGATGAACATGATGCTTGCTATTCTTGTGGCCATGATGCCAATATTTATGAAGATGAATTTGCTATAGTTCCTTACGTTAAACATGAGATCGTTGCTATTGCACCCGTACTTGATAGTTCCTTCGATGAAAAGCATGATTGCAATGATTTTACTATAAATTTTCTTGATGTCAATTGTGCTAATAATATGCAAAACCCTAAGCTTGGGGATGCTAGTTTTGCTATGTATACTACTTGTTGCAATGATCATGATTGGGGTGATTCTTCTTATGATTTTGAAGATTTATTTAAACCCCATGATGAATATGAGATTGATAATAGTGTTTGCAATAATATTGAAAGTGGGTTTGGAATAGTGTCAACTTTAGATCCCACATATTTGGAGAATATTCAATCTTGCGAAATTCTTGATAAAAAGTGGGTTTGGAGAGGTCATGACTTTAGTTAATGTTAATCCCGCTATTTTGGAAGAGTGTCAACTTCACATGCATGTGGATCGTGTTGAGAATATATTATGTGATAGCTATATTGTTGAATTTTCTTATGATCCTACATGTAATTATTATGAGAGAGGAAAATATGGTTATAGAAATTTTCATGTTACTAAATTACCTCTCGTTATGTTGAGATTGCTATTGTTTCTTTCCGCTTCCTTGCATATGCTAGTTTTTGCTTGCCTTGATAATTTGTTTGCCTATAAGATGCCTATGCATAGGAAGTATGTTAGACTTAGATGTGTTTGTCACGTGTTTTATGATGCTCTCTTTGTGCTTCAATTCTTGTCTTTCTTGTGAGCATCATTGATATCTCTATGCCTAGCTAGGGGCGTTAGACGATAGCGCCTGTTGGGAGGCAACCCAATTTTATTTTTAGTTTTTTTGCTTTTTACTTCTGTTTACGAATAAATCTTTGATCTAGCCTCTGGTTAGATCTGTTTTTATGTTTTAATTAGTGTTTGTGCCAAGTTAAACCTATAGGATCTTCTTGGATGATAGTTATTTGATCTTGCAGAAATTTCCAGAAAATTTATGTTCACGAAAACAATTGTTAAAAATCACCAGAACGTGATACAATAGTGATTCCAATTGCTACTGATCAAGAAACAAATTTCCTAGGTCGTCCTATTTTG
The DNA here is from genome assembly GCF_002575655.3 of Aegilops tauschii subsp. strangulata. NCBI lineage: Eukaryota > Viridiplantae > Streptophyta > Magnoliopsida > Poales > Poaceae > Aegilops > Aegilops tauschii. The sequence goes on along the minus strand of NC_053037.3, from coordinate 470,616,534 downwards.
GCTAATTTTTTGGAGTTCCAGAAGTTTGTGTTAGTTACAGATTACTACAGACTTTTCTGTTTTTGACAGATTCTGTTTTTCGTGTGTTGTTTGCTTATTTTGATGAATCTATGGCTAGTAAAATAGTTTATAAACCATAGAGAAGTTGGAATACAGTAGTTTTAACACCAATATAAATAAAGAATGAGTTCATTACAGTACCTTGAAGTGGTCTTTTGTTTTCTTTCGCTAACGGAGCTCACGAGATTTTCTGCTGAGTTTTGTGTTGTGAAGTTTTCAAGTTTTGGGTGAAAGATTTTGATGGATTATGGAACAAGGAGTGGAAAGAGCCTAAGCTTGGGGATGCCAATTAATCTAAGGACACCAAAAAGCCAAAGCTTGGGGATGCCCCGGAAGGCATCCCCTCTTTCGTCTACTTCCATCGGTAACTTTACTTGGAGCTATATTTTTATTCACCACATGATATGTGTTTTGCTTGGAGCGTCTTGTATGATTTGAGTCTTTGCTTTTTAGTGTATCACAATCATCCTTGCTGTACACACCTTTTGAGAGAGCCATACATGATTTGGAATTTATTAGAATACTCTATGTGCTTCACTTATATCTTTTGAGTTATATCGTTTTTGCTCTAGTACTTCACTTATATCTTTTAGAGCACGGTGGTGGATTTGTTTTATAGAAACTATTGATCTCTCATGCTTCACTTAGATTATTTTGAGAGTCTTAAATAGCATGGTAATTTGCTTAAATAATCCTAATATGCTAAGCATACAAGATTTGTAAGAATTCTTAGGAGTGTGTTGAATACTATGAGAAGTTTGATGCTTGATAATTGTTTTGAGACATGAAGATGGTGATATTAGAGTCATGCTAGTTGAGTAGTTGTGAATTTGAGAAATACTTGTGTTAAAGTTTGTGATTCCCGTAGCATGCACGTATGGTGAACCGTTATGTGATGAAGTCGGAGCATGATTTATTTATTGATTGTCTTCCTTATGAGTGGCGGTCGGGGACGAGCGATGGTCTTTTCCTACCAATCTATCCCCCTAGGAGCATGCGCGTAATACTTTGCTTTGATAACTTGTAGATTTTTGCAATAAGTATATGAGTTCTTTATGACTAATGTTGATTCCATGGATTATACGCACTTTTCGTCCTTCCACCATTGCTAGCCTCTCTAATACCGCGCACTTTTCGCCGGTATCATACACCCACCATAAACCTTCCTCAAAACAGCCACCATACCTACCTATCATGGCATTTCCATAGCCATTCCGAGATATATTGCCATGCAACTCTCCACCGTTCCGTTTATTATGACACGCTCCATCATTGTCATATTGCTTTGCATGATCATGTAGTTGACATCGTATTTGTGGCAAAGCCACCGTTCATAATTATTTCATACATGTCACTCTTGATTCATTGCATATCCCGGTACACCGCCGGAGGCATTCATATAGAGTTATATGTTGTTTTAAGTATCGAGTTGTAATTGTTGAGTTGTAAGAAAATAAAATTGTGATGATCATCGTTTTTAGAGCATTGTCCCAAGTGAGGAAAGGATGATGGAGACTATGATTCCCCCACAAGTCGGGATGAGACTCCAGACGAAAAAAAGAAGAAGAAAAGAGGCCATAAAAAAAGAAAAAAAGGCCCAAATAAAAAAATGAGAGAAAAAGAGAGAAGGGACAATGTTACTATCCTTTTACCACACTTGTGCTTCAAAGTAGCACCATGATCTTCATGATAGAGACTCTCTCATTTTGTCACTTTCATATACTAGTGGGAATTTTTCATTATAGAACTTGGCTTGCATATTCCAATGATGGGCTTCCTCAAAATGCCCTAGGTCTTCATGAGCAAGCGAGTTGGATGCACACCCACTTAGTTTCCTTTGTTGAGATTTCATATACTTATAGCTCTAGTGCATCCGTTGCATGGCAATCCCTACTCACTCACATTGATATCTATTGATGGGCATCTCCATAGCCCGTTGATACGCCTAATTGATGTGAGACTATCTTCTCCCTTTTTGTCTTCTCCACAACCACCATTCTATTCCACATATAGTGCTATGTCCATGGCTCACGCTCATGTATTGCGTGAAGATTGAAAAAGTTTTGAAAATGTCAAAAGTATGAAACAATTGCTTGGCTTGTCATCGGGGTTGTGCATGATTTAAATACTTTGTGTGGTGAAGATAGAGCATAGCCAGACTATATGATTTTGTAGGGATAACTTTCTTTGGCCATGTTATTTTGAGAAGACATAATTTCTTTGTTAGTATGCTTGAAGTATTATTATTTTTGTGTCACTATTAAACTTTTTTCTTGAATCTTTCGGATATGAATATTCATACCACAATTAAGAAGAATTACATTAAAATTATGCCAAGTAGCACTCCGCATCAAAAATTCTGTTTTTATCATTTACCTACTCGAGGACGAGCAGGAATTAAGCTTGGGGATGCTTGATACGTCTCCAACGTATCTGATTGCTCCATGCTATATTATCTACTGTTTTGGACATTATTGGGCTTTATTATTCACTTTTATATTATTTTTGGGACTGACCTATTAACCGGAGGCTCAGCCCAGAATTGTTGTTTTTTTGCCTATTTTAGAGTTTCGCAGAAAAAGAATATCAAACGGAGTCCAAACGGAATGAAACCTTCGGGAACGTGATTTTTAGGAATATTATGATCCGGGAGACTTGGACCCTATGTCAAGAAACAAAGGAGGAGGCCACGAGGTAGGGGGCGCGCCCACCCCCCAGGGCACGCCCTCCACCCTCGTGGGCCCCCTGTTGCTCCACCGACGTACTCCTTCCTCGTATATATACCTACCTACCCCCAAACGATCAGAGACGGAGCCAAAAACCTAATTCCACCGCCACAACCTTCTGTACCCACGAGATCCCATCTTGGGGCCTGTTCCGGAGCTCCGCCGGAGAGGGCATCCATCACGGAGGGCTTCTACATCAACACCATAGCCTCTCCGATGAAGTGTGGGTAGTTTACCTCAGACCTTCGGGTCCATAGTTAGTAGCTAGATGGATTCTTCTCTCTTTTTGGATCTCAATACAATGTTCTCCCCCTCTCTCGTGGAGATCTATTCAATGTAATCTTCTTTTTGCGGTGTGTTTGTTGAGACCGATGAATTGTGGGTTTATGATCAAGATTATCTATGAACAATATTTGAATCTTCTCTGAATTCTTTTATGTATGATTGGTTATCTTTGCAAGTCTCTTCGAATTATCAGTTTGGTTTGGCCTACTAGATTGATCTTTCTTGCAATGGGATAAGTGCTTAGCTATGGGTTCAATCTTGCGGTGTCCTTTCCCAGTGACAGTAGGGGCAGCAAGGCACGTATTGTATTGTTGCCATCGAGGATAACAAGATGGGGTTTTTATCATATTGCATGAATTTATCCCTCTACATCATGTCATCTTGCTTAAGGCGTTACTCTGTTCTTATGAACTTAATACTCTAGATGCATGCTGGACAGCGGTCGATGTGTGGGGTAATAGTAGTAGATGCAGGCAGGAGTTGGTCTACTTGTCTCGGACGTGATGCCTATATACATGATCATACCTAGATATTCTCATAACTATGCTCAATTCTGTCAATTGCTCAACAGTAATTCGTTCACCCACCGTAAAATACTTATGCTCTCGAGAGAAGCCACTAGTGAAACCTATGGCCCCCGGGTCCATCTTCATCATATTAATCTTCCAACACTTTGTTATTTCCTTTGCTCTTTACTTTGCTTTTATTTTACTTTGCATCTTTATCACAAAAATACCAAAAATATTATCCTATCATATCTATCAGATCTCACTCTCGCAAGTGGCCGTGAAGGGATTGACAACCCCTTATCGCGTTGGTTGCGAGGATTTATTTGTTTTGCGTAGGTGCGAGGGACTCACGCGTAGCCTCCTACTGGATTGATACCTTGGTTCTCAAAAACTGAGGGAAATACTTACGCTACTTTGCTGCATCACCCTTTCCTCTTCAAGGGAAAACCAATGCAGTGCTCAAGAGGTACCTTGTTAGTTTTCAAGAAAGTTTATGATCTATACTTTAACATGTGAATAGCTTGTTACTTGATCATGAGAAGTTTCATGAGTTGAGCTACTGTTATGATATATAATGATGCTAGAAGAAAGTGATTGGAACTACCATTGATCAAACTTATGCACTTGCTAGCATTCACACTTCATAAATTATTTCTTTTATCATTTACCTACTCGAGGACGAGCAGGAATTAAGCTTGGGGATGTTGATACGTCTCCAACGTATCTATAATTTATGAAGTATTCATGCCATGTTTACAATAGTTTTATATGATTTTGGTATGATTTGATTAGAACTAACCCGAACTGACACTGTTTTCAGCACAACTACCGTGGTGTTGTTTTTGTGCAGAAATAAAAGTTCTCGGAATGCGATGAAAATCAACGTAGAATTTTTCTGGAAAATATAAAAAATACTGGAACAAAAATCTACTAGAGGGGAGTCCCGTGGGCCCCACGAGGGTGGGGTCCCGCCCCCCTATCTCGTGGCCGCCTCGGGGACCCCCCTGACTTGTTCTCGACGCCATCCTCTCCTATAAATACAGAAACCTTCAGAAAATAACCTAGACCGGAAGTTCCGCCGCCGCAAGCCTCTGTAGCCACGAGAAATCATCTAGGCCCTCTCTGGCACCCTGTCGGAGGGGGCCATCATCACCGGAGGACATGGAGGAGGATCCCGGAGGGGCCATCATCGCCATGAAGGTCAAGGACCGGAGAGAGAACCTCTCCCCATCCAGGGGGAGGCCATGGAGGAGGAAGCACAAGGGGGAGAACCTCTCCTCTCTCTCGGTGGCGCCGGAGTGCCATCGGGAGGGGAATCATCGCCGCGGTGATCGTCTTTATCAACATCACCATCCTCATCTCTTTTACGCTGTCCACTCTCCCGCACCACGCTGTAATCCCTACTTGAACATGGTGCTTTATGCCACATATTATGATCCAATGATTTGTTGCCATCGTATGATGTTTTGAGTAGATATCCTTTGTCTTTGGGTTGATTGATGATCTAGATTGGTATGAGTTGTATGTTTTATTTTGGTGATGTCCTATTGTGCCCTCCGTGTCGCGCAAGTGTGAGGTATTCCCGTTGTAGGGTGTTGCAATACGTTCATGATTAGCTTATAGTGGGTTGCTTGAGTGACAGAAGCATAAACCCGAGTGAGGGGGTTGTTGCGTATGGGATAAAGGGGACTTGATTCTTTAATGCTATGGTTGGGTTTTACCTTAATGATCTTTAGTAGTTGCGGATGCTTGCTAGAGTTCCAATCATAAGTGCATATGATCCAAGAAGAGAAAGTATGTTAGCTTATGCCTCTCCCTCATATGAAATTGCAATAGTGATTAACGGTCTTGTTAACAATTGCCTAGGATAATTCTGCACACTGACCCATCATTATTCCACACTCGCTATTTATAATATTTAGTAATATATTCTAACTTTATGATAACAGCACCTACTTTTATACTTTAGCTCTCCGATATCATGCAAAGTTATCCTCTTCATACCCACAACGTAGTTTTATTTCTCATTTCTATTTGGAAGCAAACGTTCGGTGTCGTAGAGTCGTGTCAGTGGCAGATAGGACTTGAGAGAATATTGATCTTACCTTTAGCTGCTTGTGGGTTCGACACTCCATACTTATCACTTCCACCTTTGGGAATTGCTACGATGATTTCCTGCACTTGGGGATTATCACAGAGCACCCGGAGGGACGCGAGAGCAGAGCGCGCCGCGGCCGCCTGAACCGCAAGCAACCACACGCATAGAGCAGTTGAACACACAGGAAATGGTCACCTACAAGCCGACCGACAGTTGCGTCGCTGTGTAGAGAGCGGCCGTGTGCTACCACCTCCGTCTAGTCTATAGTCTCCTTTATATTCTGTGTCATACTTTGCCCTCAAATTGGACCAACAAAATGTTAATGCATGTTTTAAAAATTATATAATTGGAAATTATGTTTCAAATACAAATCCAACTATATAATCTTTGGCGACATGCATTTGGATTTTATTAGTTAAATCATACTTATAAACCAGGATGGTGGTATAGTAGGTAATTAAATTGCAAACATTTTTTTTATTAACCGTATGTGTACGTGGCCTTTCGTCCTCCTCTCGCACGTCTTGTCACCCCGCTGCCGCAGACGGCTTACAGCGCAAGCTTGCGCAGCGCGCGGGGGCATTCTTTTGGCCAAACGGTGGCGCCAATGAATCGTCGGTGAGCCCGTTCCCGCGCAACCTCTCAGGTTCCCGCGCAAGCTTCCCGCCCGACTTGTGAAATGCCCCAAAATCCCAATGCTTACCGGCCTGCTATAAAAACCATCACGGCCGGCGAGTCCTGCGTCGCATTTTCCCCTCCCTCCCTGTAGCTTATCTCGTCTGCTTCTCCCACAATCGCCAATGGCACCGGTCCATCGTTGTCGCTCAGCCACTCCGCCATCATCAGAGGACAGCTCCAGCTGGGAGGCTACACTGTGGCCACCGAAGGCGGGAGGTGGCCGTCGTGGCCGCCACCCCACTGCCGGCCACTATGGCCATCACTCACTCCGCCACCGCGCCCCGAAGGCGGGAGGTGGTGGTCGTGGCCGCCACCCTGTCGTCGGCCGACGTGGCCGCCAGCCCACCGTCGACCGCCAGGGTCATCACCCGCTCCGCCACCGCCGCCCGAAGGTGGGAGGCGGAGGTGGATACCCGCACGTGCGTCAGCGACCTTGCGCGCTACACCGAGTTCCTGCGGGAGGAGGAGGAGCGCCTCGTCGAGCACGCAAAGAGTCATACCGCCGCCGTGGCCGCGGCACACGCCGCCTCAGAGGCGAGGAATCAGGAGATCTACGAGGAGAACCAGCACTTCGAGAGGGGTCACCTGGAGCGGCGTCAGAGGTGAGCGTCGCTGAAGCTGCAACAGCGGCAGGCACCGCATTGCGGTTGCCCAGCTCGTCGGTAGGCTCCTCCTCCTCCACCTCTTACTGAGCGCGCTCGGCAGAGGAGAGGCGGCCGGAAGTAGTACAAAGCCCCTCTGCAGTAGTAGGCTATTTTGTTCAGTTCATCTCAGATGTGGTGGAACTGTACAATGTACTTAAAATTAGCTAGTATATATAGTTGAACTAGCTATTTCAGTACGTGGTTGGCAACAATTGGGGAAAAGTTTGGTCGGTTCAGCTGTCGAGTTGAACTGTTTGTATAAATTCAGAACGACTTCTTAATCTATGAATGAAATCTATGCTTAATTACTGAATTTTAGTTGCAAAAATTAGATACTGCTGGTGATTTTTAGCATCATATTTTGACAAATCGCAGTGTTACAAGGATTGACAAATCTTACCAAATTGTTTGTACGTGGTTGCACACGGGTCATCCAAAACAACCATTTGCGTTGAAGGGATGCACAAATCCTGCGGTTCTATCACTTTGCATACGGGTGTTCTATCTAAAACGTTTGCGATCAAGAGCAGCAGAAATCCTGCTCGGCACATTTTGCCTTGGCTTCATGGGGAAGCTGTTGGTTTGCATACGGGTGTTCTAACTAAAACGTTTGCGATGAGTGTTTATATTTAAAAAGCGAATTAAACTGCGGCTTGGGCGCCATTAATGGAGAGGATGCGAGCAAGCTGGGCGGCCATGGAAGTCAAAGGGCTCGCTTCCCAGTGAGCTTGCGCAGCATATAGCTCACACGCTTCCCGGTGAGCCTGCGCATTTGAGGAGAGCTTACACGCCTCTCGGTCAGCATGCGCACCGGACGGCGCTCGCACGCCTCCCGTTCAGTCAAGGTCAAGCAGCTGTCCGCACGGCACCTCCTTCAGCCATTAAAACCAAGACACGTGGCGTCACATGAATGGTTAACAAAACGCACATGGTTTGAATTATACAAACATTTGAGATATTAAAGTGGCAGCTATTTTTTAAAAATGTCTTTGTTGGCTGTCAATATTCGAGTGCGCCTTCTCTCAAAATGGACACGAAAAATACCACAACATGTCGGGTGCCATTCCATGATAGAATGCCAAGTTTCATGAATTTCAGACGACTTTTGGATTTACTAGAATTTAAAAATAAAGTACTCAACGTTTTTCCGGCAATCAACGGTGCCCTTGTGTTTGAAATTCATTCTCATTTCTTGCATGTGACCTAAGCATGCACCCAAGGACACAGATTTGATTTTCATCCAATTTATATGCACTGGAGCATGTGCATGTAGTTCAAATTTGAATTATGCACATAAATGCATTGAAAACTCAGTTAATGCATAAAAGTGTCCAAACGAACCCCGAAAAATCACAAAAATTCACACAACACTCCTGTTGTTCTATGTTGACACGAGAAAAAATTTGAAAGCAATAAGAGGCATGGATATGGTTTCGTCCCCAAAGGTGGGACGTTCCCTACCGAAAACCATCATGCTTGTTATGAGAAGCATATACCCAAACCTGCCCCAAATGGGACAAATTTTTTACCATGGCATGTTGATGCCGCTCCATGATAGCATGCCAAGTTTCATGAATTTCAGACGAGTTTTGGATTTACTAGAATTTAAAAACCAGGCATCTCAATTTTTTTATGGCAATCAACCGTGCCCTGGTATTTGAAATTCATTCCCATTTCTTGCATGGGACCTAAGCATGCAGCCAAGGACACATATTTGATTTTTCAACCAATTTATATGCACTGGAGCATGTGCATGTAGTTCAAATTTGAATTATGCACATAAATGCATTCAAAACTCAGTTAATGCATAAAAATGTCCAGACGAACCCCGAAAAATCACAAAAATTGACACAACACTCATGTTATTCTATGTTGACACGAGAAAAAAATTGAACGCAATAAGAGGCAATGGATATCGTTTCGTCCCCAAAGGTGGGACATTCCCTACCGAAAACCATCATGCTTGTTGTGAGAAGCTCCGGTTTGTGAGAAGCATATACCCAAACCTGCCCCCAATGGGACAAAAAAATTACCATGGCATGTTGATGCCGCTCCATGATAGCATGCCAAGTTTCATGAATTTCAAACGAGTTTTGGATTTACTAGAATTTAAAAACCAGGCATCTCAATGTTTTGCCAGCAATCAACGGTGCCCTGGTGTTTGAAATTCATTCCCATTTCTTGCATGGGACCTAAGCATGCAGCCAAGGACACAGATTTGATTTTTCAACCAATTTATATGCACTGGAGCATGTGCATGTAGTTCAAATTTGAATTATGCACATAAATGCATTGAAAACTCAGTTAATGCATAAAAATGTCCAAACGAACCCCGAAAAATCAAAAAAATTCACACAACACTCTTGTTGTTCTATGTTAACATGAGAAAAAATTTGAAAGCAATAAGAGGCAATGGATATCGTTTCGTCCCCAAAGGTGGGACGTTCCCTACCGAAAACCATCATGCTTGTTGTGAGAAGCTCCGGTTTGTGAGAAGCATATACCCAAACCTGCCCCCAATGGGACAAAAAAATTACCACGGCATGTTGATGCCGCTCCATGATAGCATGCCAAGTTTCATGAATTTCAAACGAGTTTTGGATTTACTAGAATTTAAAAACCAGGCATCTCAATGTTTTGCCAGCAATCAACGGTGCCCTGGTGTTTGAAATTCATTCCCATTTCTTGCATGGGACCTAAGCATGCAGCCAAGGACACAGATTTGATTTTTCAACCAATTTATATGCACTGGAGCATGTGCATGTAGTTCAAATTTGAATTATGCACATAAATGCATTGAAAACTCAGTTAATGCATAAAAATGTCCAAACGAACCCCGAAAAATCACAAAAATTCACACAACACTCTTGTTGTTCTATGTTGACATGAGAAAAAATTTGAAAGCAATAAGAGGCAATGGATATCGTTTCGTCCCCAAAGGTGGGACGTTCCCTACCGAAAACCATCATGCTTGTTGTGAGAAGCTCCGGTTTGTGAGAAGCATATACCCAAACCTGCCCCAAATGGGACAAAAAATTTACCATGACATGTTGATGCCGCTCCATGATAGGATGCCAAGTTTCATGAATTTCAGACGAGTTTTGGATTTACTAGAATTTAAAAACCAGGCATCTCAATGTTTTCCCGGCAATCAACCGTGCCCTGGTATTTGAAATTCATTCCCATTTCTTGCATGGGACCTAAGCATGCAGCCAAGGACACAGATTTGATTTTTCAACCAATTTATATGCACTGGAGCATGTGCATGTAGTTCAAATTTGAATTATGCACATAAATGCATTGAAAACTCAGTTAATGCATAAAAATGTCCAAACGAACCCCGAAAAATCACAAAAATTCACACAACACTCTTGTTGTTCTATGTTGACATGAGAAAAAATTTGAAAGCAATAAGAGGCAATGGATATCGTTTCGTCCCCAAAGGTGGGACGTTCCCTACCGAAAACCATCATGCTTGTTGTGAGAAGCTCCGGTTTGTGAGAAGCATATACCCAAACCTGCCCCAAATGGGACAAAAAATTTACCATGACATGTTGATGCCGCTCCATGATAGGATGCCAAGTTTCATGAATTTCAGACGAGTTTTGGATTTACTAGAATTTAAAAACCAGGCATCTCAATGTTTTCCCGGCAATCAACGGTGCCCTAGTGTTTGAAATTCATTCCCATTTCTTGCATGGGACCTAAGCATGCACCCAAGGACATAGATTTGATTTTTCAACCAAATTATATGCATTGGAGCATGTGCATGTAGTTCAAATTTGAATTATGCACATAAATGCATTGAAAACTTAGTTAATGCATAAAAATGTCCAAACGAACCCCGAAAAATCACAAAAATTCACACAACACTCCTGTTGTTCTATGTTGACACGAGAAAAAAATGAAAGCAATAAGAGGCAATGGATATCATTTCGTCCCCAAAGGTGGGACGTTCCCTACCGAAAACCATCATGCTTGTTGTGAGAAGCATATACCCAAACCTGCCCCAAATGGGACAAAAAAATTTACCACGGCATGTTGATGCCGCTCCATGATAGCATGCCAAGTTTCATGAATTTCATACGAGTTTTGGATTTACTAGAATTTAAAAACCAGGCATGTCAATGTTTTGCCGGCAATCAACGGTTCCCTTGTGTTTGAAATTCATTCCCATTTTTTGCATGGAACCTAAGGATGCACCCAAGGACACAGATTTGATTTTTCAACCAATTTATATGCACTGGAGCATGTGCATGTAGTTCAAATTTGAACTATGCACATAAATGCATTGAAAACTCAGTTAATGCATAAAAATGTCCAAACGAACCCCGAAAAATCACAAAAATTCACCCAAGGACACATATTTGATTTTTCAACCAATTTATATGTCGTCCATTGCCGTTGTGACCCCATTATGTAATTCAAATCAAGTTGATCGCACACAGTTTATTATCAGCAACCATGTGAGATGCAGCACAAAATATCCTCGAGCACCGTCAGTGTATAGTACGCCTATGGCTTACGCGAGAAGGTGCGTCGGCTAAAGTCCACAGCCGGCATCTCAAGCACACTAGCTCGCTCCCCAAATATCATTTCACTGTTCAATCATCGCTGGTAAAAGATGGGCACGTGGACCCGCGTCGAGAGGGCAACTTCGGTGGCCCACTCTGGCGAGAGCGCGGCCGCAGCCGCCATTCGCTTGCTAACAAGGTGCATGAGCGCGGCAGCAATCTGCGACCGGGCGGCAAAGGCAGCCCAAACGGCCGCTGTTGCTTCTCAGGTGGCGGCAGCAACATCTGCCTCGGGGATAGCAACTGGCGAGAGTGGCACAACAGCTGTCCATTTCGCAGCGGCGGCCTTAGCCCTGATGGAGGCCTCCCATGACCATGTCGAGGCCGCCCACGCCCAGCTCCTGGCGGTCACTGCACAAATCAAACAAAGCTTCTCCGACAACGGTCGGCAACCCACAGCCGAAGAGCTGGCAATCGCCGAGAGCGTTCAAGCAGCCATCC